>NC_041386.1:266778711-266788240 GCF_002162155.2 Triticum dicoccoides | reverse complement strand
AGGCATAAGTGGAGCTAGGAGAGTCCAAAAGGGGTGCGGTTTTCGGCCACGCGATCGTGATCGAACGCTCTAGGTGATGGAGCAGAGTTTGGTGGGTTTTGGGCCAAATTGGAGGGGTGTTGGGCTGCAACACACACGAGGCCTTTTCGGTCCCTCGGTTAACCATTGGGGTACCAAACAAAGTCCAAATGGTACGAAACTGGACAGGCGGTCTACCGGTAGTAAACCAAGGCCGCTTGGCAAGTCTCGGTCCAATCCGGAAATGTTTAATCCCCACACACGAAAGAAAGGTAGAAATGACCACCGGAGGAGAACGAAGCGCCGGAATGCAAAACGGACAACGGGGAAAAAGCTCGAATGCATGAGATGAACACGTATGCAAATGCAAAACACATGACGACATGATATGAGATGCATGAAAACGAAAACAACACACGGAGACAAAGACCCAAACCCGAGAAAATAAATATAACTTAACGCCGGAAACGACAAGAGTTGGAGTACAAATTGGGAAAGTTACATCCGGGGTGTTACAACACTCCACCACTACGAAAGGATCTCGTCGCGAGATCTAGGACTGAAAGAACTCCGGGTACTCAAAACGGAGGTGATCCTCGCGTTCCCAGGTAGCTTCACGGTCGGAATGGTGCGACCACTTGACTTTGAGGAATTTGATTGACTTGTTGCGAGTCTTGCGTTCAGTCTCTTCAAGAATAGCAACTGGGTGCTCACGATAAGAGAGATCTTCTTGGAGCTCAATGTCCTCGAAGTTGACGGTGCGGTCAGGAGTCTTGAAGCACTTTCGAAGCTGAGAGACATGGAACACGTCATGAACATTTGCAAAGTTTGAAGGAAGCTCGATTTGATAGGCGAGGTCGCCTCTCTTGCTGACAATCTTCAAAGGTCCCACGTATCTAGGGGCAAGCTTCCCTTTGATACCGAAGTGACGAGTACCTTTCATAGGAGAGACGCGGAGGTAAACATGATCTCCGATCTCGAAAGCCAAATCACGGTGCTTACTATCATAGTAGCTCTTCTGGCGGGATTGGGCTGCTTTGAGGTTATCACGAATGACTTTGCACATTTCTTCTGCTTCTGTGATTAAGTCATTACCCAAAAGCTGACGTTCACCGGTTTCAGACCAGTTGAGAGGGGTACGCCACTTCCTGCCATACAGAATTTCAAATGGGGCCTTGCCCGAACTTGCTTGAAAACTATTGTTGTAGGAGAATTCAGCATAAGGAAGACAATCCTCCCACTTCATGCCGAAGGATATCACACAAGCCCTGAGCATATCTTCAAGAATCTGGTTGACACGCTCGACTTGACCGCTTGTCTGAGGATGGAAAGCTGTGCTGAAGCGGATGTTGGTGTCCATGGCCTTCTGAAAAGAATCCCAAAACTTGGAGGTAAAGATGCTGCCACGGTCTGAAGAGATCACTTGAGGAATACCGTGCAGAGAGCCAATACGAGAGGTATAGAGTTCCGCCAATTGAGTTGAAGTGATCGACTCTTTGATAGGCAGAAAGTGAGCCACTTTGGTGAGTTTGTCGATGACAACGAATATAGCATCATTGCCACGCTTGGACTTAGGAAACCCAGTCACGAAGTCCATTTCAATATGGTCAAACTTCCATTCTGGAATGGCAAGAGGTTGGAGGAGACTTGCTGGCCTTTGGTGTTCTGCCTTCACTCTTCTGCAGACATCACATTCATTCACGAATTGAGCGATCTCGCGCTTCATTCGAGTCCACCAATAAGCTTGCTTAAGGTCCTGATACATCTTCGTGCTCCCAGGGTGGATGGAGAGGAGAGAATTGTGAGCCTCGTTCATGATCACTTTACGGAGGTCACCTTTGGGCACAACAATACGATCCTCGAAGAAGAGAGTGTCCTTGTCATCAAGGCGGTAGCACTTGTACTTGGACTGACTCTTGGCAATCCCAATCTTCACCTTTTTCACCATAGCATCAAGAAGATGGGATTGGCGAATCTGGTCTTCTAAGGTAGGAGAGACTTGAAGGTTGGCGAGGAAACCTTGAGGAACAACTTGCAGATTAAGTTTGCGGAAAGCTTCACAAAGCTCGGGTTGATAAGGCTTAAGAATCAGACTGTTGCAATACGCTTTCCTGCTCAAAGCGTCAGCAATCACATTAGCCTTGCCTGGAGTATACTCAATACTCGGATTATACTCTTGAATCATTTCGACCCATCGAGTTTGCCCGAGGTTGAGATTAGGCTGGGAGAAGATGTACTTGAGACTCTTGTGATCAGTGAAAATATCCACTTTTCTTCCCAATAGAAGATGTCTCCAAGTCAAAAGAGCATGCACAACTGCCGCCAACTCGAGATCATGAGTGGGGTAGTTCTTCTCATTAGGCTTCAACTGGTGAGATGTATAAGCAACAACTTTCTTCTCTTGCATCAATACTGCGCCAAGACCTTGGAGAGAGGCATCACAAAAGACCTCGTACGGCTTGGATTCATCAGGTGGAGTCAAAACTGGAGCAGTGATCAACTTCTCTTTCAAAGTGTTGAAAGCAATATCACACTCCGGAGACCAAACGTACTTGACGTGCTACTGGAGAAGATTAGAGAGAGGCTTCGCGATCTTAGAAAAGTTTTCAACGAATCTTCGGCAATAGCTTGCGAGACTGAGAAAACTGCGGAGCTGCTTCACCTTCTGAGGAGGTTCCCAATTCACAATTGCAGACACCTTCTCAGGATTCACGGCAATGCCCTTGGCGGAGATGATATGACCAAGATAAAGAACCTCATCGAGCCAAAATTCACACTTGGAGAACTTGGCGTAGAACTGATGTTCTCTGAGCTTATCAAGAACCAAACGCAAGTGCTTGGCATGATCTTCCTTGTTCTTGGAGAAAACCAGAATGTCGGCGAGATAGACCAAAACGAAGTCATTGGTGTACGCATTGAAGATGAAGTTCATCATGCGAGAGAACGTCGGAGGAGCGCTGGTGAGGCCAAAAGACATGACAGTGTATTCATATGAACCAAAGCTTGTTTTGAATGCTGTCTTGGGAATATCTTCTTCACGAATGTGAATCTGGTGATAACCATACGGAGATCAAGCTTGGAGAATACTTGAGCACCTTTGAGTTGTTCGAACAGCTCTTGGGAAGTGGGTATTTGTTCTTGATGGTCTTCTTGTTCACTGGACAGTAATCAACACAAAGTCGGTCCGTTCCATCCTTCTTCTTCACAAAAAGAACACCACAACCCCAAGGAGAAGAACTAGGCCGGATGAGACCCATTCTTTCTTGCTCATCGAGTTGCTTCTTCAGCTCTTTCAACTCTTCAGGTCCGAGCTTGTAAGGACGTTTGCACACAGGTTCCGTGCCAGGCTCAAGTTCAACAACGAATTCAACTGGCCGGTGCGGAGGCATTCCTGGGAGCTCTTCTGGAAAGACGTCTTGATATTCGCAAACGACTGGAATTTGAGAGATGGCATCCAATTCACCCTTCTCATTGAGAGAAAACAGACGAATAGTATTATCCCGAGCGGCAAAGACAATTACATCCTCAGACGAATGAGTCAATTGAATCTGCCTGGCTGCACAATCAAGCTGAGCCTTGTGCTTAGAAAGCCAATCCATCCCGATAATAAGATCAATATCCGAGTTACCAAGAACCATTGGGGAAGAAAGGAACTTGTAGTCGCCCAACGTGATAGTAACATCTGGCACCTCCAGACTAGCACTCAAACGTTTGCCAGGAGAAACGATATCCATTTGTTTACCCAAATGAGAAGAAACAAACTCATGCTTGGTAAAAAATGGCTTTGACATGAAACAATGCGATGCACCCATGTCAAAAAGAACTCTTGCAGGAATATCATTAACAGGAAGGTTACCCATGATCACATCTGACGAGTCCTCTACCTGAGCTGCATTCATCAAATTGACCTTGGCATGCTTGGGGTTATGCTTGACCATAGCTGTACTTGTCGATCTGACAGGAGGAGGAGGAGGAAGACGCCTCTGGTTGAGACACTTGTTGGCATAGTGACCCTTCTGTTGGCACTTGTTGCACGTGACCTTTGAGAGCGGACGGTGGTACCGAGCACTCGATCTTGGAGGTTGAGACGAAGTCTTGTTCTGAAAGCCAGGGTTGGGTGGGTGGGAAGAACCACTGCCACCTTTGCTCTTCTGCTGATACGGCTGATGGAACGGAGGAGGAGGAAGCCAAAACTTCTGCTGCTTGGCCACTTGAGTAGAGGAAGAAGGAGTAACATCTCTGACTCGCTTCCTGGAAGCATCACACCTCAACTGAGCAGCCTCTTGCTTCAGTGCCATGTTGTAGAACTCATCGTACCTCAAGGGCTCAAAGAGAACAAGAGCGAGCTGAATATCTTCTCTGAGACCACCCCTGATCTGGTATATCATGCTCTTCTCATCAGGCACGTCCTGCTTGGCAAAGCGGGCGAGCTTCTGGAACAACTTGTTATAGTCATAGACAGACAAAGAGCCTTGCTTTAGATTGCGGAATTCCTCACGCTTGCTTTCAACCACGCTCTGCGGAATATGATGAGCTCGGAAATCTCGACGGAAATCATCCCAAGTGATAACACGTCCACCTATGGAATCCTTGTACTGCTGGAACCATTCTGCTGCCTGATCTTTGAGTTGGAAGGAGGCGAACTTGACGAAATCTTCAGGCCTGACGTTACTGCACTCGAAATGCTTACACAGATCCACAAGCCAATCGTCAGCATCGGTTGCCTCAACACAATTGCTGAAAGTCTTTGGCCCGTTAGCAAGGAACTGGTTGAGTGTAGCAAAGTGACTCTGATTACTGCCTTGATTCCCTTGACTTCCTTGATTGCGCTCTTGGAGAATTTGCATGATCAGCTGTGTGTTTGCATTGGTTGCGGCCATCACAGCTTGCCATGCCTCTAGAGGAGGTGGAGGCGGTGGCGGATCAGGATTCGGAGTCGTGCGCGTTGGAGGAGCCATCCTGAAGAGGTTGACCACCATTAGCACATTGATAGATAAATATTGAAGCTGAATCCAACGGGATGAAAATTGCAACATATAGTCTTCACATCCGAACAAAATGAACGAATGCATTCCTCTTGAAATGGTCACATATCCATAAATTGAGAAGCCACGTAGAATTAAGGTAGAGAAATAAATCAACAAGGTACGGATCAAGAACGAATAATCGGTAAGAAATCCCAATCTCAAACCAATATCCGTGGAAGAAAACTAGAGCTACTAGAATTCCCACCTATGAAACTTCCGAACCTTTCCGGTTATGCTATCAGGTGTTGGGGATACAGGGGAAGCATAATATCTCACCCAAACTAGCAAATCCTACATCCAGCTGTATCCATCCTTCAACACATAACCAAGAAACCTTCGGAAACCATCTACCTCAACCTTCGAAAAGCATCCGTTATACAAGTTATGGCGATACTCCCGAACTCCCGCCCCAGTACTGGGTGGCGTCGAGGTTATCTCACCAACGAACTGCATAAAAGAGATTTTCGATGTCGGCGAACATATCTCAAGTATTCCAGAATTGCAACGATAAAATTATGATGACAACACCTCAGAGCTCAACTCCCCGGGACACTTCCACTAAACCCCTGACAGGAGGCACCAAGACAATGTTCTCATCATAAGCCATCGGAACGATTCCAAGATACTCGCGTGATCCTAAATTTTTTTAGTGAAATTTGAGAAGAGAAGAGTCAAAACTCTACGTCAGGAAGCCTTACCAGAGCGATGAGGAGACTGGGAAGTAAAAAGAATTCCTAATCTCTCCGATATATAATTCCTAAATGACTCAAAACATTTTTCTAGACACAACTCGGCCACTAAGAACGATCAAGCAATGGGGATCCTAAGGTCGGGAAGGCTCTGATTACCAGCTTATAACACCCTCGATGCGACTATAGCTCCCACGTGTCGAGGCACGACTTAGAGACATAATCGCATTGAAGGCATATGTCGCAAGTTAGGCAATCTTCACAACATCCCATGTAATATGAACAATAAAGGGGAGATAACATAGTTGGCTTACACTCGCCACGCCAATCAAGAACATAAATAACATTACATCATCCAACACACTCATGGCCCAACTACGGCGCCAAAATAAAAGAGAACCCAACATGCGACAACGGTCCCAATCACCCCCAACTGGGCACCACTACTGATCATTGGGAAAGGAAACGTAGTATCGTTGAGAGTCTTCGTCGAACTCCCACTTGAGCTCGTACTCGTCACCTAGAGCGGAATCACCTGGACCTGCATCTGGAGTTATAGTATCTGTGAGCCACAGGGACTCAGCAATCTCGCACCCTCGCGATCAAGACTATTTAAGCTTATAGGAAGGGTAAGGCAAATATATGTGGAGCTGCAGCAAGCGACTAGCATATATGGTGGCTAACTTATACGCAAAAGAGCGCGAGAAGAGGAGGCAAAGCGCGAGCGAGAGTCTAAAGGAACAACCTGCGCAAGCATAACTCCAACACCGTGTCCACTTCCCGGACTCCGCCGAGAAGGGGCCATCACGGTAACACACACGGTTGATTCATTTTAATTAAGTTTAGTTCAAGTTATCTACAACCGGACATTAAAAAATTCCCATCTGCCCATAACCGCAGGCACGGCTTTCGAACGTTCAATCCCTGTAGGGGAGTCCGAACTTAGCCCATGACAAGCTCTCACGGTCAACGAAGGAATAGAACTCCTCCCAAGACGTTCCAATCAGACTCGGTATCTCGGTAACTCAAGACACTTCGACAGGTTAAAACAAGACCAGCAACACCGCCCGAATGTGCCGACAAATCCCGATAGGAGCTGCACATATCTCGTTCTCAGGGCACACTCAGATAGGTCAAGCTACGAGTAAAACCAACCCTCAAGTTTCCCCGAGGTGGCCCCGCAGGCTGCCCGGTTCGGACCAACACTCAGAGGGAGCACTGGCCCGGGGGGGGGGGTTAAAATAAGATGACCCTTGGGGTCCGGTAACCCAAGGGAAAAATAGGCTAGGTGGCGAATGGTAAAACCAAGGTTGGGCATTGCTGGAAAAGCTTTAAACAAGGCGAACTATCAAGGGGTTCCCATTATAACCCAACCGCGTAAGGAACGCAAAATCCAGGAACATAACACCGATATGACGGAAACTAGGGCGGCAAGAGTGGAACAAAACACTAGGCGAGAGGCCGAGCCTTCCACCCTTTACCAAGTATATAGATGCATTAAGATAAAATAGCAATATAATGATATCCCAACAAGTAAATAAAAGATGTACCAACAAGGAACGACCTCCAATCTTCACCTGCAACTAGCAACACTATAAGAGGGGCTGAGCAAAGCGGTAACATAGCCAATGAACGGTTTGCTAGGACAATGGTGGGTTAGAGATTTGACATGGCAATTTGGGAGGCTGACAAGCAAGTGGTAGGCATCATAGCAATGGCATAGCAAAGAGCGAGCAAACTAGCATAGCAAAGATAGTAGTGATTTCGAGGGTATGATCATCTTGCCTGCACAGTTGTCAGAGTTGACTGGATCCTCACAAGCAAAATCAACGGGCTCCTTGGTAGCGAACTCGTCTCCCGGCTCTACCCAAACAAGACAAACAAGCAACAAGGATACAATCAACCATGTGCAAACTCGATCAACACGATGCAAAGATGATATGCTATGCGGGATGCGATGCGGGATGCAAAATGCAAGATATGACAGGAAATGCATGAACCTGGCCTCAACATGGAATTCCAAGGGTGCCACTGGAAAGATGGGATGAAATCGCTTGAAAATGATATAAAGAACGCCGGAATCAGAGTTACGGTTTGGAAGTGGCAAGCGATTCAAAAATGACACCGGTGTGCGATTTACAGCAAGTAGACATCTAAATGCAACGAAATGAACATGCTACAGCACCCAAACATGACAACAAAATACATGGAAGGGATGCACACAAGATGCTTAACAAAAGTCTAGCACAGAGCTACGGCCAAAACATCCATTAGGAGGTTCAAACAAGCATGGCAAAAACGCAAATGCAAAACAGATCTCAGACTTAGTGAAATTAACACTTGTCTGAAATTTCAGATCACGAAGCCCTCTTCGGAGCAACAAAACAACATGATACATGACCTTATTAAGACAAGTAAGAACATGGCATGGAGCTACTCAATAAGATTAACAAAAGACCCAAAGTGACCTGGGGCCAAAAGGGTTCACAAAATATACTAACGGGCACACGAACATAGCTAAAACACAATCAGTTTTCAGACTTAGTGAAAACTGAGACATGCTGAAATATAACTCACGAAGGCATGTAAACGAGCTCTATGCACTCACTACGGTGCATGTCATGGCAAGGCAAGCATACATCCATTAAGAAGGCACAAAATTCTAGCTATAAATGGCAAGAACAATGGCATAGCATGCACGGATCAACTACAATAACATCGGCAAAATCGCAAACAAGTTGACGATCTGCCCAGATTCACAACGAAGCAAAAGTAGAGCTCGATTGACTCAAGCTAGGGTGCTCCATAATTTCAAACAAAGACATGGATGGATAGAGCATAACATGATTAACAAAACTCATTTACTGATCATCCTCAAAAGAGGCACGGATCACTAGGAAACAAGCTGAACATATGGCATCATGAACTAAATAATCCCAGACTTAGTGAAAACTACTAAGTCCCTGGAAACAGATTCACCGGGTGCCTCACTTTGCAACCTTGCACAAGTCACCACACACATCCTAAAAATGCATGGGTTGCCCCTCTGGAAAGAAGACAAAATCCTTAACAAAACATATGAAGGACTCACAGGCATAGCATGCACACAATAATCATGGCAAAAATGACAAAAGTCTAAGATGAACTAGCAGATCTGACAATTAACTCACGAAGCCTCCTTATAACAGCATTTCGGGCATCAAGATGAACTCAAATGAAAATGATGCAATGGAATGAAATGATATACTCGTCGAGGTGAACATTTTGATATGCCATATGCATGAATAGGAGCTACGGATGCAAAGTTACGGGGCCGCGAACGTGGGCATATGGATCTGCAGATTTCAGGACTTAGACGAAATTTATACCCTTTGCAAAAAGTCAACGGGATGAGGGTATCCCGGGACGGCGGGATCCGGGCGGCGGGGCTGCGTTTGGATCGGGGAGTGGGTGGATCTGATCCCACTCCCGGATCGGATCCGGCCCGGGGCTGAGGAGGCCGGCGATGGCCGACGGCGGTGGCGGTGCGGGACGACGCCGGCGACCCGGCCGGCGAAGTCCAGCGAGAGGGCGCGGTCGCCGGTGCGCCCAGGCGGCGGCGAGGAGCGCGTGTGGCGGCGGAGGAACCGAGGCGAGGCGCGGCACGGGCGGAGGGCGGCGAGCTCGCGGCGGCCGACGCGGAGGGGCTGCCGGAGCGGGGCGGCTCCGGTGGCGGAGCCTCGCCGGCGTCGGAGGAGGAGGTCGGGCGCGGGGAAGAGGGAGCCGGGCGGCGGCGTGGGCCTCGGGGGCTGGCCA
>NC_041386.1:266694438-266778288 GCF_002162155.2 Triticum dicoccoides | reverse complement strand
CGGCGCGAGGGGATTTTTAGGGTTTCGTGGGAGGAGAAGATCCGAAAAACGGGGGGGGGGGTCTATATATAGGCATAAGTGGAGCTAGGAGAGTCCAAAAGGGGTACGGTTTTCGGCCAAGCGATCGTGATCGAATGCTCTAGGTGATGGAGCAGAGTTTGGTGGGTTTTGGGCCAAATTGGAGGGGTGTTGGGCTGCAACACACACGAGGCCTTTTCGGTCCCTCGGTTAACCATTGGGGTACCAAACGAAGTCCAAATGGTACGAAACTTGACAGGCGGTCTACCGGTAGTAAACCAAGGCTGCTTGGCAAGTCTCGGTCCAATCCGGAAATGTTTAATCCCCACACACGAAAGAAAGGTAGAAATGACCACCGGAGGAGAACGAAGCGCCGGAATGCAAAACGGACAACGGGGAAAAAGCTCGAATGCATGAGATGAACACGTATGCAAATGCAAAACACATGACGACATGATATGAGATGCATGAAAACGAAAACAACAAACGGAGACAAAGACCCGAACCCGAGAAAATAAATATAACTTAACGCCGGAAACGGCAAGAGTTGGAGTACAAATTGGGAAAGTTACATCCGGGGTGTTACAAATGACCTTCTGTTGACCTAGAAAATTGTGCACCAATTTTGCCAGAGGTTTTAACCCAAGACAAGGAGGGTGAACTTTTTAGAAGGGCATTTTAGGTTCATTGAAAATAATTTTAGTAAACCCTAGTTGTTTCCAGGGGGGGTGTTGGGGGTTTCTGCTTTCCCCATTTCAAATTTAAGAGAAATTTAAACATGATGCACACTCTAATGCTTGAACTAGCTAGGGTGTGACAACTCACCCCCACTCAAAAGAATCTCGTCCCGAGATTTAGGATCCTCCATGAAGAAGGTGGGGTACTCAACTCGAAGACGATCCTCCCTTTCCCAAGTGGCTTCTTTCTCGGAATGGTGTGACCATTGAACCTTGAGAAACTTGATATTCTGACGTCGAGTGGTACGCTCGGCCTGATCAAGGTTACGAACGGGATATTCCCGATAGGAGAGGTTATCTTGTAGATCAAGCGTTTCGTGGTCCACTCCATGGATAGGATCCGCGAAGCAACGCCTGAGTTGTGAAACGTGGAAGACATTGTGAACTCTGGAAAGATGCAGAGGTAGTTCCAATTGGTAGGCAACTTCTCCTTGTTTGGCAAGAATGCGAAAGGGTCCAATGTAACGAGGGGCCAATTTGCCTTTGATACCGAAACGATGGGTTCCCTTTAACAGAGTAACCCGAAGGTAAGCCTTCTCGTCGACTTCATAAGTCATAAGCTTATGTTTACGATCATATTGACTCTTTTGACGAGATTGGGCTGTTTTCAATTTCTCACGAATAACGCGAACCTGCTCTTCTGCTTCCTGAATCATATCCGGGCCAAAGAGTTGACTTTCCCCGGTTTCTGACCAGTTAAGAGGCGTTCGACATTTTCGTCCATAGAGAACTTCGAAAGGAGCCTTGCCCAAGCTGGCTTGATAACTATTGTTATAAGCAAACTCCGCGAATGGAAGGCATTTCTCCCAACTCATTTCGAATGAGATGACAGAAGCTCGGAGCATATCTTCCAGAATTTGATTGACTCGCTCTACTTGACCACTTGATTGAGGATGGAAGGCAGTACTAAAAGAGAGACGAGTTCCCATAGCATTTTGGAAACTTTCCCAAAATCGAGAGGTGAAGAGACTCCCACGGTCTGAGTAATTTCCAATGGAACACCATGAAGAGACACTATTCGGGAGATGTATAAATCGGCTATCTGGCCAGCGGTGATACTCTCACGAACAGGTAGAAAGTGGGCTACTTTGGAAAGACGGTCGATCACGACGAAGATGGCATTATTCCCTCTCTTAGTCCTGGGAAACCCAGTGATGAAATCCATACTGATTTTATCCCATTTCCATTCGGGAACAGCCAAAGGTTGAAGAGTGCCAGCAGGCCGTTGATGCTCTGCTTTAACACGATGACAAACGTCGCAATTAGCAATGTATTGAGCGATTTCTCTCTTCATCCTAGTCCACCAAAACCTCTGGCGTAGGTCTTGATACATTTTAGTACTACCGGGATGAATGGTGAGAGGGGATTCATGAGCTTCCTTAAGGATCAACTGGCGCAGATGTTGTTTCTTAGGAACCACCAAACGGTTCTCGAAGAAGACAGCACCTCGCTCATCCATGGAGAAACATTTAGCAACTCCGCTAGCGATGTTTTCCTTAATCCGGGATATGCCCTTATCATACCGTTGGGCGGTTATGATTTGATCCATAAGGGTAGGTTTCGCCACCAGGGTGGATAGGAATCCTCGAGGAACAATGTGAAGGTTAAGCTTACAGAATTCCTCATGGAGAGGTGGTTGACTCTGTTGTAACATCAGGTTGTTACAATAGGATTTACGGCTTAGTGCATCAGCCATGACATTGGCTTTGCCCGGGGTGTAAGTTATTCCTAAGTCGTAATCCGAGATCAACTCAACCCAACGTCTTTGCCTGAGATTCAAGTCTGGTTGGGTGAAGATATATTTCAAACTTTGGTGATCGGTGAAGATCTCGCAACGATTACCGAGGAGGTAATGTCGCCAGGTTTTAAGTGCATGGACTACAGCTGCAAGCTCTAGATCATGTGTGGGATAATTTTCCTCATGTGGGTGTAATTGCCATGAAGCATAGGCAATTACCTGACGATCCTGCATGAGTATGCAACCTAGTCCTTGTCGCGAGGCGTCGCGATAGATAATAAAGTCCTTGGAGAAATCTGGTGGTACCAGTACGGGAGCAGATGTCAGGCGTCTTTTCAGTTCCTGAAAGCTGAACTTGCACTGTGGAGTCCGCTCGAACTTTTTATCTTTCTTGAGGAGTTCAGTTAGAGGTTTAGCAACCTTGGAGAAATTCTCGACGAAGCGGCGGCAATAGCTCGCTAAGCCAAGGAAACTCCGAACTTGCTTGACCATCTCAGGTGGAGTCCAATCAAGGACGGCTTGAACTCGCTCGGGATTGACAGCAATACCCTTGCCAGAGATTACATGGCCTAGATAGGTCACTTCTGGCAACCAAAATTCACACTTGGAGAATTTGGCATAAAGGCGATGCTCTCAAAGTTTCATCAATACCATCCTTAGATGTTCGGCATGTTCCTCTTCATTCTTGGAGTAGATGAGTATGTCATCGAGGTATACCACGACGAATTTATCCAAGTACTCCATGAAAACCGAGTTCATTAAACGAGAGAAGGTAGCTGGGGCATTGGTTAAACCGAAGGACATGACGGTGTACTCGTATTGGCCATAACGAGTAACAAAGGCCGTTTTGGGAATG
This sequence comes from Triticum dicoccoides, assembly GCF_002162155.2. Taxonomy (NCBI): domain Eukaryota; kingdom Viridiplantae; phylum Streptophyta; class Magnoliopsida; order Poales; family Poaceae; genus Triticum; species Triticum dicoccoides. Next base: position 266,774,939 of record NC_041386.1, on the reverse strand, counting down.
TCCCCGTTTCTGATTTTGATTTGATGGTAGCCCAACCTCAAATCCATCTTGGAAAAGATTGAGGATCCAGCGAGCTGATCATACAGATCATTAATCCCAGGAAGCAGGTATTTGTTCTTGATGGGGACTAGGTTGACAGGGCGGTAGTCCACAACCATTCGATCCGTTCCATCCTTCTTCTTGACGAAGAGGACGGGGCAAGCCCAAGGAGAGGAACTAGGATGGATGAAACCCTTTTTCAAGGACTCATCGAGTTGGTTCTTAAGCTCGGCTAGTTCTAAGGGTGCCATCTTGTAGGGTCTTCTAGAAATTGGCACGGTTCCTGGAACAAGGTCTATCACAAACTCGATATCCCCGTCAGGTGGAACACCTGGCAGTTCTTTTGGGAAGACATCCGGAAAGTCTCGGACTATCGGAACATCCTCAAGGTCTGGAAGGGGGTTGGCATTTAGGGAGTAAAGCTGGCGCTTGGCCACTCGAGTTAAGACATTGACTGTCTTGCCCGATGGGTGAGTAAGCTGAATGGTTCTAGTGGCACAATCAATCTTAGCGTAATGAGCTGACATCCAGTCCATACCCAAGATGATGTTTATGTTCGTGGACCTGAGAGCTATCAAGGATGCAAGGAAGACAAGTCTATCGACAAGAATTTCGTTCCCATGACTTACTCTAGAAGTTTGCCATTTGGAACTCGGAGTTTGAATTACCATGGAAGTGGGCATGTCACAGAATGTCGTGTTATGCAATCGAGCATAGCTCTCGGATATGAATGAATGAGATGCTCCAGTATCAAAAAGAACAGATGCCGGATGGCAGTTAACAAGGAGCATACCAAGGACGACGTTGGGATCCTCATGAGCCTCCTCGGCTGAAACATAGTTGACATGGCCACGTGCAGTGGTGGCCGGCTTGGCGTAGAATGTTTTTCCCGCGGGCTTACCATGGCCAACGGACTTTCCAGTTTGATTGGGGTTGTTGTTCTGGGGACACTCTCGGCTATAGTGACCCGGCTCTCCACACTTAAAGCATGTCACCACATTGGGGCGTGGAGCAGCATTAGCAGTGGGGCCACCATAGGGCTTGGGTGGTGCAAATTGCTGGTTGGGATGAGGCACCTCAAAGGATGGCCTCGGGATGAACCTGGGTGGTAGTGCCGTGCTTGGGATCCACACCCGGCGCTTCTGAGCTCCAGAGCCGGATGAAGAGCCAAAGTCACGGGAGTGCTTGTGTGAAGCGTCATAATCAGTCTGGCCTGTCTCAGCACTGATGGCTTTATTGACCAACTTCTGAAAGGAGGTGCACTCGTGCAGACGAAGATCGCAGCGAAGCTCAGGGCTAAGTCCCTTGCAGAACCTTGCTTGCTTCTTAGCGTCAGTAGATACCTCTTCGGGAGCATAGCGTGCCAGATTTCCAAATTCACGACTATAAGCATCCACACCTTCCGGAATGTGATGCTCGCGGAAAGCCTCACTGAACTCAGCCCAAGTAGTAACTTGGCCGACCGGGCGCATAGCTTCGAAGTTTTCCCACCAAAGGCTAGCAGGGCCTTCGAGGTGATAGGCAACATAGGTAACCTTGTCGGCTTCGGCTACGTTGGCAGAACGTAGCTTGTGAGTGATGCTGCGAAGCCAGTCATCCGCGTCGAGGGGTTCGACGGAATGGTTAAACTTTGGTGGGTACAGCTTGATAAAGTCATTGATTGACACCAAGTCATTTCGTGGGTGGCGTGCAGTGTTTTGCTCAATCCGCTCTAGCAGGTGGTTAGTCTCACGCTTGTTTCTTTCCGCCTCCAGCATTACTTTGGCCAGAGAAGGCGGGTGAGGCAGATTTTCACCTCTAGCTGCACTGGCTTCCCCCTGCTCCGAGGCAGCAGGGTTGCTGCGGGTGTTGACCATCCTAGGAGAAAACAAGACAATGGTTTAGATAAGGATGGCTCAAACTTAGCAAGGAGTGCAGAATGTAATGGATAACGCGGAACGCAGAGATGTTCATCCGTATGTCATGGTAATATAAAACTGCCATATATATACCAACGGTCATACACATCATACATAGTTTAGTACAAGCCCAGGCTACAGTACAACTATGATGAAAGACGTTACATCTCATCGGAGGCATTCCAAGCTCCTATACAGTATTTGTCTACACCTCCGGATTTGATTACACACAAAGTCATATACCACAAGTCTCGCAGGACAGTGGAGATACAACTACTACAATACTAGTGGTACTACTACTAACTCAGACAGCTCCGTAGTAGTCCTCATAGAAGTCACCTCCATATCCTGGAAGTTCAACGTGACCATCCGGGAACAGACGGTCCTGAGGAGCCTGTGGACCATAGGGGCTAGGATGAGGTCTTGGACCAGCAAACGGTGGCCTGCAGGGACCATGGGGTGGGGTGATGCCTCCCACATCACGCCAATCCACCATGTCTGGCAGAGCTGATCTCACAGGATACAGATCCCTTGTATCCATACATCCAGCTTGCACCGCAGGTGCAAACCGAGTCAATGTGGCCCAATGATCAGCACGGGTATTGAAAAGCTCCAGCCTCAAGGCCCGATTCTCTCAGTCCTTATCTTCGAGCATCTCGGCAGTGGTACGAGTTAATGAGTCCTCCTAAGTGGAGTCAGCATAGATAGCCTGAAGATACCCTTGCGCTCCCGGAAGTGAAGCTGGCATGTAACGGAAGTCGGTATTCCGAAGCAGGCCAGTCCGGACTCGCAAGATGGTCATCATGGAATAGGCAGCATCCTGCACAGCCATCTCAACAGTAACCCCGAGTCCATAGGAACAGTGAAGGGGCTCGGTAGATCCAGGATAAGAAGGAAATATCCTAACGGTGCAGAGATATTGGCTTTGATTAAAGTCGCGGAACTGCTCTTCGACGGTGTATTCGAGATACCAACGGTAGCCCGTCTCGATCATTACCCAGACTAACATAGCAGTATGACCGGGCACGTCGAGGCACCGGTCAGGCGAACCACTTGGTTTTGAACACGGTTTGCCATCTGAAAGCACAACCACAATGCAAAGACATCAGAATTTCTAGGGAAAATTGGACAACATAACAGCTGTAAATGCTTAGAAAAAGATTTGAGACATCCACAACAGTTCGCAATACCACTCAACAACATCATATCAAGATTCTGATCCAATTAGCAACATACTAAAATAGTAGAAACTGAACTGGGCTTGTAGCATCAATCCTATAAGCTACTACGGATTAGTAACACGTGAACCTGATAGAAGGAGAGAGCCTAGTCCTTAACCCACGTTGAATGAGAAGAGAATGACTCAGATCAGAGGCATAGGGTAAAGGAGTAAAAGAGCCTTACGTTCCCTCCCACAATCAATTCCCCTACATATAACTAAAGCATTTCTAGACTCGACATCGACCAGTTTGGCTCAATGAACCTACAGGCAGTCCAGCTCTGATGCCAATGCTGTCAGGACCCCGATTCCAAGTTACATCGATCTAGCCGGTAACACCTCATATCACTTTGCGGCCTCACGCACGGTATCCCACGGGTGTCGCCTTACCATGGCCCGGGACCATTTGCGCCTTTTGGCTCACGTATATGATAGTCTCGCTAGCATCCATATGACAGAGAACCCGGGCCGACATGGCTAGTCATGAACCCAAAGCGGCACAGACCTATGGAGACAGGCATACATGAATCACATCGAGCATGTCGGTCATTAGCGATTGATTCCGGGCTGTAGCACTGGGCTAACAGGACTACGGGGAACCCGGGCTGTAGCAGGCTAGGCAGGACTCCGGAAGTCACAGCGTGACATTTCCCCGAAGGGACATACATAGGAACAAAGTGAAACACATGTCGGCCAGTCAAGTGTCCTGAGCAGTAGTGCTAGGCTAGCAGGACTCCGGTGAACCGGGCTGTAGCGGACTACTATGTCTCGAGGAACACTAGACTACATTTCCCCATAAGAAAGGCTGCCAAGGATAAACAACTAGATTGTCGGATCCCACTCATACCAAGCATTTCAATCATACACACAATATGCCCGATATGAGTACATACAACATGGCATCACAACAAAACTCTACAACTCAAGTACTTTATTTAAAGGCTCCAGGGAGCCATACATAACATGTTCATACAGATAGGGGTCACATGACCCGACACTCAAGTCATACAAACATACAAGCACATGCGGAAGCAACTAGTCTGAGTGCAGACTCTAGAAAGAAAGAAGGCTTCTCGAAGCCTGTCTATCTACATAGGGCCCTCCATGGCCAGGATCACCACCTGGGTGGCTAGTCACTCGTCGATGTCAAGGTCTATGTAGAACCCATCGGAGGGGCGGTGTTGTCGTCTAAAAACAGTAATTAAGCAAACATGAGTACAAAGGTACTCAGCAAGTCTTACATCAGAACCTACTATACATGCTTATCCTCAAGAAGGTGGTGGGGTTAATGCAGCAAGCCAGCTTTGACTCTTGGCTAAGCTATCCTATGGAACTTCACCAGTAAAATAGTTTTCGCACACGAGTCCACTACTCACCAACACAATACTCCACCGGGGATCCTCCCTCGTCATCCTACGAGAGGGCCATCCTCGGTACTCACACTTATCTTGAGTCTTTTATTAGTACCCATTAACTTGTCTATGAACTGTATAGGCAACCAAGTAGTCCTTTACCGCGGACGCGGCTATTCGAATTATTTTATACCCTGCAGGGGTGTACTTCTTCATACACGCTTTCACCACTTACCGCCGTTTACACGACATGTACTCGGCAACCTTCAAGCGGAAGCCCAGCGAGGGTGTCGGCCACGGCCTACCTAAACACTTAAGTCTCTAGTCCAGGTTTATCGCCTATCCAGGTTCCATCCGTAGGGAGTCCGGCCGAGGTTTCCACATACGGCCCCGAACGATGTGAACAGGCATCCCGAGACACCAAACGGGTGACTCGGTACACCGTGCCACGGTGTATCTACCGCAACATAGCCCACCCCTAGGGTCAGCGCTACGCATGGCCGCCAACACATAACCTACAAACACCAGAAACTATTTGCAACTCCTGGATAGAGTACTAGGGTGGTTAAGAAGCCGACAGGGTCAATTAAGGATCCCAATGCATGGTAGTAGATGAATCTTGAAATCACACATACAGATCTCAGTTCTTAGGGACGGCCTCAATGAAACAACCCACCATGTACTCCTACATGGCCTCTCATCGATACCTTTACCAAAACATGTTCAACACATCCCTCACATTACCGACATAAGCATTTCATTCTGGACCATCACCCAGATGAACCAGACCTGACACAACTCTAAGCATAGTAGGCATAGCAAGGTAGGAATCACATACATGGCTCAATCAACTCCTACACATGCTAGTGGGTTTCATCTAGTTACTGTGGCAATGACAGGTCATGCAGAGGATAAGGGTTCAACTACCGTAGCACACAGCAGTTTGAATCGTGTTGTCTTAATGCAGTAAACAAGAGCAGAAGCGAGAACATGGTTTTGTATCGGAATGATCCATGGTTGCTTGCCTGATGGAGTGGTAGTGGGATACTGCCCTTCAGTTGGATAGTCGTGAATATCCTCGGAGGCAGAACCTACCACGAAGAACACATCGGAACACAATCAACACATGACGATATGCAACAATATGATGCATGCTATGACATGGCAATATGAATGTGTCTTGGCCTAGTGCAAGCTATAACAGAAAGGAATGAACTCATTTGAATCAAAGATTCAAATATTAGCTCATTAAACATGGACTTAATAGTGCATTTCCTTATTCTGCTTAAACAGCAAGGTAAACTTGTTTTGTCATGCATGAAACCATTACAGATGGATAGATTGAATTTTTCTAATCATTTTTCATATATAAATCTTTGCATTTGGAGCTATGGTTGATTTTCTATGATTTTTAGAAGTTTTAACTATTTTCTGGAAATTCCTGAATAAAAATAAATCCAGAAAATGCATTACTGCGTCAGCATTGCGTCATGCTGACCTTAGTAGGTCAAAGGCACCAGCCCAGGTCAAACCTGACTGGTGGGCCCCTTCTGTCAGCCTCTCAGCTAATTAACAGGATTAGATTAACTCTAATTAGCTGTCAGTGGGGCCTGGGCCCACATGTCAGTGACTGATTTAATTAAAATTAATTAAAACTAATCCTAAATTAGTTAGCAGATTGGCCCCACCTGTCATAGACTCAGGGGGGTCTACCTGGGCCCACCCAGGAGTCAAACTGGGTCAAACTCGCCGGCGACTCAACGCCGGCGAGGCCCGAGACGGTGGCGCAGCTCAGAAAACGCCCACGGGGCATGGGCGAGGCCGTTCTTTGGGCTCGTTGGAGAGCTCTTGCAGTCACGCATCTAGTGGTGGTGGAGGCCGGGCCTACGGTGGCCGGAGACGACTATGGCGAGCTCCAAGGCGGCGCCGGAGTTCGGCCATGTGCGGGGAGTGGGCTGCGGCGTGCAAACACGGAAACTGAAGCGCTAGCGAGGCACTACGCGATGCGGCAAGCACGTTGCATAGCACGGGAGGACCAAATGGTCGCCGGAGCGACGCCGGCGACGAGCTCGAGCGGAGACGAGCTTCGGCCATGGTGGAACTATGGCCTAGAGGGTGCAAACGCGTGGGAAGGAAGAGGGGAAAGGCGGCGGAGCTCACAGGGAGGTCGATGAGCAGCTCAGTGGGCTCGGGGGCGACTAGAGCGAGGCGAATCGATGAACAGCGTCCGGCGGGTACCGAGGTTGAAGACGATCCGATGGCGGCGATGCAGGGCCTCTGGCGATGCGTGGCTCGGTGGGGAGGGCGAGGGCGTCGCGGCGGAGCTTCTGGACAGGTCAGAGAGGCGAGGGGGTGACGGAGAGCGCGACTACGGCGGTGAGACAGCGACAAGCTCGTCGGCCATGGTGCGGGAGAGGGTGAGGGAGACGAGGGGAGAGTGAGCGAGGATGAGAGGGGGACGTGGGGGTCGCGTGGCACCCCTAGGCGTCTCCAGGCGTCGGCGGAAGCAGGAGGTGGCCGGCGTGTGGCCACGGGCGCCGGCCACGCGCTCCGCGTCCTTCTGGCGCGAGGAGGACGACGACTGGCAGAGCCAGTAGGCTGGGCCGAGCCAGGTGGCTGGGCTAGCACAGGTAAGGCCTGGGTGGGCTTCCCTCTCTCTCTCTCTCTCTCTCTCTCTCTTTATTTGTTTCTGTTTTTCTAATTAACTGCAACTATTGGGCTTTAAATAAAATACTAAAACGTTTCCAAAAATCCTGAAAATAATTGTGGGCTCTGTTTAGATTATTTCCAACAGCAAACATTTATTTCCAGGATTATTTGAGCATTTAAATTATTTTATAGCATCTAAATGCCCAAATTCAAATACTTATGATTTAATTCAATGACCTTCTGTTGACCTAGAAAATTGTGCACCAATTTTGCCAGAGGTTTTAACCCAAGACAAGGAGGGTGAACTTTTTAGAAGGGCATTTCAGGTTCATTGAAAATAATTTTAGTAAACCCTAGTTGTTTCCGGGGGGGGGGGTGTTGGGGGTTTCTGCTTTCCCCATTTCAAATTTAAGAGAAATTTAAACATGATGCACAATCTAATGCTTGAACTAGCTAGGGTGTGACACACCAGCAGAAAAGGAACATGTTGCGGCAACAGAGAAGATATAACAGTGCTGGGTGGTTGATATACTCCGATTGTACCGGTTCCTCCGCTGGTAGTACCGCTCCAGCGGTTGTACCGCCCGTAGGGGCAGTAGAACCGCTGACAGTGGCACTACCTGGGGAGAGAGGTCTAACTAAGGCATACTAATCACACAAGTAATATTCCGAATTCTAAGTGCTGCAAACAAGACAGGAGGCAAACAAAGATCTCTTCTACTCCATAGATCAAACACTAATCGCGGAAAGTTAAGTAATGCCCTAGACAACCCTAGAAAGATCTAGGAGCAAAGAGCACGAGGCATTACCACCATCCATGGGAAGAGATCGGGAGGCTTCCACGGAGAGAATCCACGGAGAGGCCAAGGATCCGAAGTGCGAGACACACTCCGGGGCAGGGGCAAAGAGGGCCGGCGGCTAGGGCACAGAGAAGAGGAACGAGGGCGAAGGGAAAAAGAAAACCCTTCAGCCCCGTTGAGTATATATAGGCCCGTAGACACGCCCCGATAGAACCGCTCCGGGGAGCGGTTGTACCGCTCGTCTGGTACAGACCGGTGGTTGGAGAAAGCACTTCCGGTGCTTGGAAGGCAGCGGTAGTACCGCCCGGAGTCCAACAGTAGTACCAGACATAAGTTACCATGGGTTTGAGCGGTGGAACCGCCCAAACACCGAATGGAGTCCCATTGGGACGGCACAACCAGGTACCAGCGGTGGAACCGCCCGTGATCCCGGTTGTACTGCCCGACCACCTATGCCCAAGCCAAGATCAAATGAGTGCAATCCGAAGGGGGGGGGGAAGAAAGAGCATGAAACAGGAGAGAAGCAACACCCTAAGAGAATCCAACGCAAAGAGCAAAGAAGGAACGAGAGAAAACAACACGAGAACAAAAAGGTTAACTCCAACCTCCCGAAGAGAGGACGATGGGCGAGACCACCTATGTTTGAGTCAATTGGTATGGCACCGCGAAGAATTATCCTTGGGTCCATGACCAAAACTCGTCTTTGAAGCACAAGTACCATCAAACATGGATAATGTGAAAGACTTGATCAATTTATGCATAATGGGGGGAGGGAGAGTTCATTGAGAGAACATCACTCCCCCTATGTTCATGCCTACATCTAAACAAGACAACATGTTGAGTATGGTGGTGTGTGCAAGAGTTCAAGCAACATTGCTCGAATCAATGATATTTAGCTCATGCCTTAACTCGCGAAATCTTGCTTCATCCAAGGGCTTCGTGAAGATATCTGCAAGGTTATCATGAGTGTTGACATAGTTGAGCTCGATCTCTCCTCGCCTAATGTGATCCCGGATGAAGTGATACCGGATCTCAATATGCTTCGTCTTGAAGTGTTGCACCGGGTTGAGAGAGATCTTGATGGCACTTTCATTATCACACCAAAGAGGCACTTTGTCACAAATGACACCGTAATCGTTTAAAGTTTGGCTCATCCATAAGAGTTGTGCACAACAACTCCCGGCTGCAACATACTCTGCCTCGGTGGACGAGAGAGACACACAACTTTGCTTTTTGGAAGACCAACTTACCAAAGAGCAACCAAGGAATTGGCACCCTCCGGAAGTGGACTTCCTATCCACTTTGTCTCCCGCCCAATCGGAATCCGAGTACCCTACAAGCTTGAAGTTTGATCCTCTTGGATACCATAAGACAAAGTTTGGGGTATGAGCCAAATATCGAAAGATTCGTTTGACCGCCACATAGTGACTTTCCTTAGGTGCGGCTTGAAACCGTGCACAAATTCCCACACTCAACATAATATCCGGTCTAGATGCACAAAGGTAAAGCAAGGAACCAATCATGGAGCGATATACCTTTTGATCCACCACTTTACCATTGGGATCTAAGTCAAGTTGGCACTTGGTGGGCATTGGAGTGAAAGCCGGCTTGACGTCACTTAGTTTGAATCTCTTGAGCATGTCTTGAGTGTATTTGGATTGATTGATGAAGGTTCCTTCTCTTCTTTGCTTCACTTCGAACCCTAGTAAGAACTTCAACTCTCCCATGGAGGACATCTCGAACTTTGAGGTCATGAGAGCGGCAAATTCCTCATTGAAAGCTTTGTTAGGAGAACCAAAGATAATGTCATCAACATATAATTGGCACACAAACAACTCCCCTTTGACCTTCTTAGTAAAAAGAGTGGGGTCGATTAGCCCAACTTCAAAACCACGATCTTGTAACAACTCGGTAAGGTGGTCATACCACACACGTGGGGCTTGTTTAAGGCTATAGAGTGCCTTATCGAGTTGATACACATGATCGGGAAGGTAGGGATCCTCGAACCCGGGGGGTTGCTTGACATAAACCAATTCATTAATAGGACCATTAAGAAAAGCACTCTTCACATCCATTTGTTGTAACTTAAAGTTATGATGAGAAGCATATGCAATCAACATGCGAATGGATTCAAGACGAGCAACGGGAGCAAAGGTTTCACCGTAGTCGATACCCTCGACTTGGGAGTAGCCTTGTGCTACCAAACGAGCCTTGTTGCGAATGATAATCCCATGGGCATCTTGCTTGTTCTTAAATATCCACTTGGTTCCTATGACATTGTGATTCTCGGTCGGTCTTTGCACCAATCTCCACACTTTGTTACACTCGAAGTTGTTGAGTTCTTCATGCATGACATTGAGGCAATCCGGATCTTCTAGCACCTCATAGACCTTGTGGGGTTCCACACAAGAGACAAACGCGTGATGCTCACAATAATTTTCTAATTGTCTACGAGTGCTTACCCCCTTTCTTAAGCTTCCAAGCACATTCGTCATGAGATGATCCTTGGTGGAGAGCTTGGAAGCAACCTTGGCGGCACGATGCTCTAATTCCTCCTCGAGGGTGAGACGAGAAGTGGTCACTTGATCATCTTGAGCATCGTCTTGGGCTTGTTCTTGTTCTTGAACTTGCTCGGAGGAGAGAACTTGACCTTGGGCATCACTTGATGGGTCAACACCGTCTTGAGCGTGATCTTGCCATTGGTCATGTTCTTGAGGATGAGGGCCTTCATGTTGTTCTTCGGAAGCGTGTGGGCCTTGGGTTGGTGATGGCTCCACTTGAGTGGAGCTTTCTCCTTCTCCTTCGGCCACAAGGGGTTCCTCAATGGGTAGGATAAAGCCAACACCCATTCTTCTTATGGCTTGGGGAGGAATTTCATCACCTACATCACAAGTGCCACTTTGCTCCACTTGGGAGCCGTTATTCTCATCAAACTCCACGTTACACGTCTCCTCAATAAGTCCCGTGGATTTATTGAGGACACAGTAAGCATGAGAGTTTGTAGCATAACCAACAAATATGCCCTCATAAGCTCTAGCCTCAAATTTAGACAACCGAACACCTTTCTTGAGAATGAAACACTTACACCCGAATACCCGGAAGTACTTGAGGTTGGGCTTGTTACCGGTGAGTATCTCATATGGAGTCTTGTTCAAGCCCTTGCGGAGGTAGAGCCGATTGGATGCATGACACGCAGTGTTGATGGCTTCGGCCCAAAAGTTGTACGGAGACTTGAACTCCGCCATCATGGTCCTTGCCGCATCCATCAATGTCCGGTTCTTCCTCTCCGCAACACCGTTTTGTTGAGGGGTGTAGGGTGCGGAATATTGATGCTTGATTCCCTCATCACTAAGAAACTCATCCAAGGTGTAGTTCTTGAACTCGGTGCCGTTGTCACTTCTTATTGTCAAGATCTTTGCATTGTGTTGACGTTGTGCTTCATTTGCAAAGTCAATGACAGTTTGTTGGGTATCGCTCTTCCTCTTGAAGAAATACACCCACGTGTACCTTGAGTAGTCATCCACAATCACCAAGCAATACTTCCTACCTCCAAGACTATCGAAGGATGGAGGCCCAAAGAGATCCATGTGAAGGAGCTCCAAAGGCCTCTTTGAATACATGATAGTCGTGGGAGGGTGAGCCTTCTCATGTAGCTTTCCTTCGATACAAGCACTGCAAGCACGATCTTTAGCAAAACTAACATTCGTTAGTCCACGGACATGGTCCCCCTTGAGGAGACTTTGCAAAGATCTCATATTGACATGGGCTAAACAGCGATGCCAAAGCCATCCCACATCAACTTTAGCCATTAGGTACGTCGCGGTCTTAGTGGGTCACTCCGAAAAGTTAATCACATATAGACCGTTCTCGACATGCCCAACAAAGGCTACTTTAAGAGTCTTGCTCCACAAGAGGGCCACGGTATCGATATCAAAGAAAGTGGCAAAGCCCATGATTGCAAGTTGACGAACGGAAAGTAAATTGTATGCAAGGGACTCAACAAGCATGACCTTCTCGATTGTGAGATCATGAGAGATGACCACCTTGCCCAAGTCCCAATACCCTAGAAGATGAGGCGTCACCCCACTCGACATTGGTGGGCATAGATGGAACCTTGTGCACGTTGACCACCAAGTCCTTGCTTCCGGTCATATGATTTGTAGCTCTGCTATCGAGCAACCATGATCCCCCATCGGAAGCAAAGACCTACAAGAGATCAATGCTTGGTTTTAGGTACCCATTTTGTAATGGCTCCTTTGATGTTAGTAACAAGGGTCTTTGGAACCCAAATAGACCATTCAATGTATTCATGAAGAGAACCAACAAATTTGGCATAAACATGCCCATCACTAGCACGGCATAACACAAAAGAAGGATTAAAATCGCCGACTTTGTTGGGAGGGGTGGCATTGCCCTTCTTGACATTGCCACCCTTTGCAATGTTCTTCTTCTTCTCCTCGGAGACACTCTCTCCCTCCTTCACAAAGGTTTGCATGAGAGGAGGAGGTCGTTTGGTCTTGTCATTCTTCTTCTTGTTCTTGGAGTCGGGCACGTACCCAACCCCTTCCTTGGCCACAACTCCCTTTTGGTTGATCAAGAGATCGTTGAGGTTCTTCTTGCCTTGTATGCAAGTCGCAAGACCTCTCTCAAGTTGCCCCTTTAGCTTAGCGTTCTCCTCAACGAGATGTGCATGCTCACAACACGGGTTAGTAGCATTTGCATTATCAATTAACATCATACGAGGGAAAGTGTCTTTTTCCTTGGTTAGCTTTACTTGAAGTTGATCATGAGACTCTTTGAGGCTAGCATGAGCACCCTTCAAGACCTTGTGAGCCTTGTCAAGTAGATCAAACTCCTCTTTGAGCCTAGCAAAATCAACCTCAAGTTCGGCCTTCTCGGAGTTTAACACATGAGAAACAATGAGGACATGATCATAATCTTTCTTTAACTTAGCATGATCAACGTTGTGTGACTCCTCAAGAGCCAAACGAAGACCACACTCTTCCTCAAGAGAATTGGAAAGATCCGAAATCTCATCGGCATAGTCACGACTATGCCCTTCCATCTTAGTGATGGTGTTTTCGTGAGCCTTGATCATGTCATTGGCTTCACCAAGTTGTTCCAAGAGAGCAACAAAGTGCTTCTTGGATTTTCCCTAGAGTTTGCCCATAAAGGCCTCAAACTCATTAGCCTCCACATTATCTTCCTCAAGTTCATTAATGCTATCTGCCGGAGAAGGATGATTAATGATGGTAGTTTTGATGTTGGAGGTTACCTTGTTGGTGGCTTTATCCATGAGGCACTTGGCGGTGATGCTCTCATTGGGTGAGTCGTAGAGAGACACCCGTGGAGTCGTCACAATGGCAATGGAGGCCATGACAACTGACTCATCACTTTCAGCATCGTCATCATCCTCATTGTACTCTTCTTGTACCACCAATGCCTTGGAGGAGTCTTCTTGGTGAAGTTGCTCTTGTTGGGGAACGACTTGGCCTTGTCTTTTCGGATGAGCTTGCCACCATTGTCTTCCCTCTTCTCATACGAGCATTCCGCAACAAAATGACTCACGTTGCCGCAATTGTAGCAAGTCCTTACACATTGCTTGCTCTTCGTGCCACTTGAGTTGTTTTTGCTAAAGTTTGGCTCGAGTTTTTCTTGCTCCAAAATTGCCTTGAAGCAAGTGCCATGTGTTCATGATATGCATACTTCGTATCTTCGGGGTTGCTCTCCTCTTCTTCCTCCTCTTCTTCTTCAACGGTGAGCTTGGCCTTCAATGCAAGGTTAGGCCTCTTTGCCCTTTGAGAACGAAGCACCGCATTGTCGGCGGTCTTGTCCAAAATGTTCATGGCCACAAACTCATCCAACACTTCGCTTGAGGTCAAAGTGTGGATGTCCGGTCTTTGACGAATGACGGAGGACATGGCCTTGTGATAGGGCATCATTGCCTTGAGGAATTTGCACTTGATGCAATTGTCATCCGTGTCCTTGCTCCCGTGATCTCGTAGTGAGACCGCGAGTTTGGTTACTCTTCGATAAAGCTCACGAGGTTCTTCATCTTCTTTCATTGCAAACTCATCGGTCTCATCTTGTACCACTTCATAGTTGGAGCGTTGAATGCTTGCGCTTCCCCGGTAGAGAGAGACAACACAATGCCATGCATCTTTGGCCAAGGCGAAGGGACGAAGATGAGGTAGGTCTTCGGGTGGAATTGCATCTTGAATGATGAAGAGAGCATTCTCATTGAATTGATTGTCCGCGGCTTCTCGAGGAGTGAAGTTTCTTGGATCATGCGGATAGAAACCTTCTTCAATGATTCTCCAAAGGTTAGTGTTCACATGATTTAAATGACGTTTAAAGCGGTAAACCCAAGAATCAAAGTCCTCATTTTTCACAATCTTAGGGGGAGGACCGACATGATTCAAATGAGTGGAAGGAACCGGCCCACCATAAACAAGTGGTGGTTCCACATGGGCAAAGATGCCGGTGCCATTCTTACCACTAGAAGAAGGAGCCTTTTCACTACTAGCTTCCCCCTTGTCGGGGATAGCATCCGTCACCTTGTTGGCAGGGTCACCCACTTTCAACGGTGCGGTGGATAGTTTAGGCCCCTCAAGAAATTTAGTAAACATGCTTTCAACTTCGGTCTTCATGGAGGTTTTCAATGTCTCCAAGGCCACATTGAACTCCTCACGAGAGATCGAGGTTCCCCCATCGCCCGTAGACGAGGTCGGATTCACACCGGAGTGTTCCTCCACACCGTCTACGGTATCAACCATACTCTTTGGACGGTAAAGTCCTTAATAAAGAGACAAGGCTCTGATACCAATTGAAAGGATCAATATGGTTGACTAGAGGGGGGGGGGTGAATAGGAAACTAACAATTTTTAGCTTTTCTTTAACAATTTAAACTTTGCATCAAAGTAGGTTGTCTAGATATGCAACTAGGTGAGCAACCTATATGATGCAACAAGGATAGGAACACAAGCAAGCAAGTGATATGAAACAAATAAGCTTGCTCAAATAAAGGCACGAGATAACCAAGAGTGGAGACGGTGGAGACGAGGATGTGTTGCCGAAGTTCCTTCCCTTTGAGAGGAAGTACGTCTCCGTTGGAGCGGTGTGGAGGCACAATGCTCCCCAAGAAGCCACTAGGGCCACCGTATTCTCCTCACGCCCTCACACAATGCAAGATGCTGTGATTCCACTATTGGTGCCCTTGAAGGCGGCGACTGAACCTTTACAAACAAGGTTGGGGCTCTCTCCACAACTTAATTGGAGGCTCCCAATGAAACCACGAAGCTTCACCACAATGGAATATGGCTCCAAGGTGACCTCAACCGTCTAGGGTGCTCAAACACCCAAGAGTAACAAAATCCACACAAGAAAGTATGAGGGAAGCAAATATCCTTTGGTGGAAGTGTAGATCTAGGTCTCCTCCTTCAATCCCTAGCAAATCAACAAGTTTGAGTGGCTAGAGAGAGAGATCGGGCAAGAGAGCTTGAAGTGCATTAATGGTGGAGTGAGAGAGGTCAAAGGTGAGAGTGGTAGGTGGGAGAAGCTCACTTATATAGTAGCCCTCAATTCCAACGGTTACTGTGTTTTTTGCACTGCATCGGTACAACTGGTCCTCGTCCCGGTACAACCGGGACTCACGGTGTATCTACAGAACCCTACCAAGCAGTACAACCGGATAGGTGGGCGGTAGTACCGGTTAAGAAAAATAACCGGACTAACCGCCTGGCCACCGCACAACCACCGCATCAAAACAGGAGCTTGACCGGTACTTGGGCGGTGCCTGGCCGGAACAACCGCATGGCCTTGATCTCTTGGGCGGCTAAGTTCCAAGTGGAAGAACCGCTCGGACCACCGGTGGTACCGGTCATCGTGGAACGACCGGACCAACCGGGCCACTACCGCCCAAGAACCGCATCAAAACAGAAGCGCGAGCGGTACTTGAGCGGTGCATGGACGGAACCACCGCCCCAGCATTTGCAGAGCATGGTGGCAGTACCACCGCCCAGAGGCAGCGGTACAACCGCTCGAGCAAAGCTGGTGAGTGACAAGACCCAGCGGTACAACCGCTCCAGAGAGCGGTACAACCGCTGGGCAGAAACAGTGAGCAGGAAGGATAGGGGAAGAGACAAGGAAAAACTCTCACTCTCTAACACCTGAGGAAGACAAAGAGGGGTGATGAACGTGTACGTGAAAAGATTCCCCCAGTGCTTTCTAATGAGGATTCCCTCTTGATAGTACGGGTTCCCTATGACCAAAGAGAATAAAAGCGTAGAGGACATGTCTTCGACCTTTTCCTACGAGAGGCAATAGCAATCCGATGTAAGCCTAAGCATCGAGAACCTGAAACGTATAGCACACGATTAGACCAACAAAGGCTTGTCATCATCATCCAAAACATAAAGTAGGGAAATGCCCTTTCATGTTTGTTTTTAAATGAAAATGGAAATGAAAATTACAGTTTTTGAAAATTGGCTTATGTAGTTGCTATCCATTTTGAAAATGAGGATTTTTAACTTACAGTTTGGTCACTCTCTCTCTCTCTCTCTCTGTGCAGATCGAAGCTAGGCGCAGATCGACAAGGAGGAGAAGGACCCCGACCCCCTCTGCCTCGGCGACCCCGACCCCGAGGTGTGCCACCCCCTGTTCCCTCCCTCTTCATATGTCAGCACATAATGATGCAATGGGGAGTGTTCATAATGTGGCTGTTAAAGTGTTCATAATGATGCATGATTGTGTATATGTTGGGCAACAATGTTCATGATTGTGTATATGTCAGTAGCAACAAAGTGACCTATGTTTTGCCGGAAATGTTGATTCATTTCCATTCCAGAAAATTTCAGGCGCTCTATATGTGCACTTTCTAGCAAAGGTCATGCCGAAATTTTCCATGAATTTCGGCATGACTTGTGCTAGAAAGTTGGACATATCGAGTGCTCGCGATTTGTTGCTCCGGGAATGAAACGACATTTCCGGTAAAACAAAGGTCACTTTTTTTGTCATTATTCACTTTATTATATAAAGCTCGATAATTAAACCACTACGACATTGAACCCTAGGAAACATGACCGACACCGATGAGGCCGGAGGTTCTCAGTCCCAATTAGGTCAAGCACACGCCTACCTCGACTTTCTGGCGGATCAGGAGAGACAGGAAGCTGGGTGTCGGGACCGCCTTGTCACGACGGATGACGACGGTGGTGGCGCCGGTGCCGACACTGATGCCGCCAACAACACCGGCACTGAGACTGGCGCTGATGATGTTCTAACTGCAAGACGGAAGGTGGGACCTCCCAAGCCAGTGAGGGACAGAAGGAAAAGAGGACACGACGCCCAAATGAGCTTGGCACCGGAAGAATGGTGGTCACGGCGGTGCACCCTAGCGAGTTCGAGCCAATAGAGCCGCGAGAAGTGGCAGCGTGTTACGGCAACCAACTAGGATGCATCCTATAGGATCGCTAACATCAACACCACAAAAATACAGAAGGATGAACATTTGAAGAAGCTGCTTCTAACTAGGTTGCACACAAGATTCTAGTTCCCCGGTCAGAATGACGATGTCGACCCATGGGATGATGAGGGCATGAAAAAAATCAACAACAAAGCCCTAGGGAAGTTCAACAATGCATTGAGTGCTTGAAAACCTAGGGTGAAAAGGGCGATTCAAGTAGACCATGAAACCTACGCCGAGATTGTTGCAGACAATCCGAAAATTACGATAGAGGACTTTGAAAGGTTCAAGGAGACTTGCAATGAAGAAGCTGCCAAGGCCAGGTCGGAGAGAGGCAAGCAGGTGCAGGAAAAGAACATGGGGAACCACCGCCTTGGAAGTCATGGTTACATGGGAAAGAGGCCTGTGTGGGCTAAGGAGGACGCAGAACGTGAACGTCAGGGGATCCCAGACCCATTGGCTGAGTCCACCGACCAGCAGGAGCACGACTTTATCAGGGCCTGATTCTCGTGGGACCCCAAGAAAAGATTATTTTTTCACCGACGGGCCGACTAGGCAATTCATGAGATTACTGGTAATTATCCTTTTTACCACCTTACATATTAGGTTATGATCAACAAAGTCTACTACATTCTAGTCGCATTCGTAAATGATTCATGGTCCATTTTGCAGAGAGAGCAACACAAGCTTGCAGCCGAGAGCGACTCGTCGACTCAGTCGTCGGCGAAGTACAAGTGGGACACTCCTTTCAACCGGGCCATGAACATAATGATGGGACACCTGCCCGGCCAGCGGCCGCAATATGGACGTGTGCATGGCGCTGGGGATGGGGCCACTTGGAAGTACTATTATAACAAGGACCCCGAGGCCAAAAGACAGATAAAGAAGTTCAGTCAAGTGACTATCGACGAGAAGGTGGCGCGGGCGATGGAGAAAGCAAAAGCTGAGACCAAAGCTGAGATAGTCGCTACCTGTAGAGATGATATGGTGGCTGCCTTTACAAGCTTGATTCCAACAGTGGTCACATGGGTGCAACAAAATCCAAACGCGCCACCAAGTGATTTTCCCATGCCCAGCTTCACCGGGAGCAACTCAATGAACACCGGACCCATACCCATACCTAGTATGGCAACCGCACCCGCACCTCCTCCAGGACCTACTCCTGCACCCAGCTCTCATAGCAGCCCTAGCTCCGTCTCTGGCTTGAATGTCGGGCCGTCGACATTGGCTAAGCTCGACGCCCTCACGGTAAATATGCGTCGTCGCACCTTCATCAAGTCAACTAATTAATTAATCTTCAGTTGCCGTTCTTTTTGGATCTCTGACGCCGCACATATATGTCTTTGTAGGCCGACTCCACTCCGTGCACCCTCCTTTACAACATGAAGGGCAGGTTGGTGGATGTGGGGAACGGTACTATAGTGAAGCCTAAGGATCGATTGTTTCACTGCCGGTAGATGCCTGATAATGCCTTAAGGGTCTCCATGGCGAGTGTGAAAGCGGGATACGAGGGGCTCCCTCGTCCGATACAAACCGATGGAGAGGATGATGAGACCCCCACGCAGCTTGGGCAATGCAAAAATTGGCCGATCCTGTGGCCGAAAAATCTTCTTCGTGTCAAGGTGGCCGGGAGCACACCAATGGGACCTCAGGAAGGTATGACCGCAACACCACCTACACAAGTACAACCATCGTCTGTCCTGCTTGCTAAGATTGAGAGACATGAGGAAGGAGGGCCAACCGTTCCGCCGGCAGATGATGCCATCTGCCCCATGGAAGAGGATAGGGATCATGACATGGAGGAGGCCGACGATTACCCTAACAAGTATTTCAATACTGCCTTTGACAACGAAGTAACAATGAGTCAACCATATGAATATGAGATGCATGTACCGGAGCCGCAACATCCTCAGGAGTGCAAGTCTTTGTTCATGCAATCCTCGCAGGACACGCCTCCAGATGCCGGCTCCACCCAAGCTCAACTGATTAGCCAGAGTCGTCCAAAGCTGAGCCCGACAACACTGGGGGTGGTGCTCAAGGAGGGTCTAACAGACCCACTAGCACCTGAGCCCAAGAAGAAGCAGAGGAAGAGATCGGCGGCGAGAAAATTCAATAAAGCTGGCAATGTTGGTTCTAGCAGCCAACCACCTTCGACCAAGGTTGACCATGTACCGATGAAACATGCGCCATTAATCCATGTCGTGGGACAGCCAATGGTACCGACGAATGCACTAGCTGCCATAGAAGGGGATCTCAGGAGACTCCATGACCATGTGCTTTCGACAGAGAGAAGCCTCCTCACCTCGGATGATCCAGGATACCCACTTTATACGGTTCATGTGCCGAGCAGTTGCAAGATGTATGTCCACACATGCCCCACGGACCTCTTCTTCCTGAGGTTTGATTACATCTTCAAGATGTTTCAAATGAGGACACTCAATTTTACCTTCGTCCGCCTGTATGCGCTGCACATGAACTACATCGTCAGGAGAGAGCAAGTAACCCGGTCTTGCGGTCGCGGACCCATACTACAAGCATGAGGGCTTCTTGTCAATCAACGATGCCAACCGTCAATATGCGAGTCAGTACATCGAATAATTCTTGCTCAGTAATAAGGACAAAGAAACGATTCTCCTACCTTATCATCTGAGGTAAGTCATCCGCGGATAGCACTATAACATATACATCCTTTCGTGCATTTCAATAGTTACTTTGCACGCATGGAGGCTAAACTTGATCGTGTATTTTGCGCAGCGGGGGGTGTCGTGCCATTCTCATTGTTCTTTACCCGCGTTACTCTCGCGCTCTATATTTGGACCCGTCGAAGAACATACAGAAGAAAGATTACACACACATAAAGTATGTTCTGGACAGAGCTATGCTGGGCTTCAGCATGCGGGGTGGCTACATCCAATGCAAAAAAGCAAATAAGGTCAGGCTTTGTTTCAGCCACAAGACTGACTTCTGTTGCATCCAGCAACCAGCAAGAAGTGAGAATGATGGATTCTATGTCATCCATCTAATGATGGAGTACAGAAGGGATGTGCAATCACTTTTCATGAAATCTTCATCCGATACCCATATCCAGAGATGGGCCAAAGCCTTTGGAGCCGTGCCGGATAATCGACTTTGAAATGATTTCTACCGGATCCAATAGGAAATTGCGTCCATCATCATCAAAGATGTCCTCGAAGAGAATGGGATGTTCTACAGTGGCCCAATATCACGAGCTGATGTCCGAACCCGCATTGCCCTACAACGTCAGGACATGACGCCTTTCACTAAGCTTGGGTGCACCCTTCCGGATATGGACAGATGGGAAGAGTGCACTGCTTAAAAACAATGTGTCTGCTTAGTTACTTGTTACTTTCTGTACGACGAAACTTTGAATCTCTCAGTACGACGAAACTATTAGATGTATGGTGCCGCGCTCTAGTTAATTACTTTCGGTATGATGAAATTTGTTAACTATGTTTACTATATACGTTGCTTCTATTTCATAACTGTTTTGTTGAATTCGCTGCATAGTATATATATGTGCATCTCTCACAGGTATATAGATCAACGATGGCGAGGAAGTGGTATGCCGTGTATGTAGGGCATGTTCCGGGTGTGTATGATGAGTGGCTAGAGTGTCAGGCCCAAGTCTCTGGCTTCTCCGGCGGAAGCCAGAAAGGGTTTGATAGCAGAGCGGAAGCTGAAGCTAGTTACTTGAGATTCATAGCATAACAGGGGATTCAGAACCATCGCCGCCGCAAAAACTACTACATCATACCGCTTTTGATCATCGTGATCGCTCTTATCGTGTATGTCTTAGTTTAGGTAGATGATGAAACATGTGTCTACGGTGACAATGTAAGAGACATGTGATCATTAACTTGTATTGCTATTTCAAGATGATGATGAGATCGACATCATCTGTGTTGAGACTATATTGATATGATGAGACTATGTTGTACCACTTCGATGATGATGATGAGACATTCCTTTTTCATATAGTTCCAGTGTATGTGTATGTTGTAACTGTATAAAACCTGAAAAAATACGAATATTGCAACATAAAAAAGAAAATACTAGCAGTAGCGTGGGGCATTGGAGTAGTAGCGGCGCTGCTTATCAGTAGCGTTTTTAAGGGACAAGCTACTAGTATTAGCAGTAGCGATGGACAGGGGCGCACTACTGCTAGATACAGATAGCAGTAGCGCTGGTTTAAACAAGTGCTACTGCTAGAAAATAGCTGTAGCGTTGTAGCAGTAGCGCGCCTGCCCGCGCTACTAATTGCCAAAAAACCAGCGCTACTGGTAAGGGTTTTCCTAGTAGTGAATGCACATAATTCAAATTCGAAGAATTGGCGCATGAAAAGGTGCACAAGAACAGTCTGGAAAACCATGCTCGTGCTATATAGTACATTCTCATGCCTTTTAGAAGGAATGGGCAGATATTTCAAGGAAATGTGTGGCAATAGTCAACCATAAACACGTCGTTTACCGGGTTAACAATTATACAAAAATGAAATACATGCTTGGAAAACATGATGCCTGGTGTGGTGCCATGGTCTAGCGTCATCGTGCCCTGGTAAAAATTGAGAATTTTTTCCTTATGTCGTCATGCACGCATTTCTTAAATCTAACCATCATCGAGGAGGTTTCATGGTTTCGAGGGGGAAATCACCAAGATTGAAGGGGGGTCCAAGTTTCCTTTGTCCTTTGCCCATGAGGTTTTCTACGATGAACATACACCCTGCAAATCATCGTGTTCAAATTTGGCACTTTTCCGGGTTCATTTACCATATTTAGGGGATTATGTGCATTTTCTAGGCATTAATGCACATAATTCAAGTTCAAACAATCGGTGCATGAAAGGGTGCGTAAGAACGGCCTGGAAAACCATGCTCGTGCCATTTAGTAAATTCTCATGCCTTTTACAAGGAATGGACAAATATTTTGATGAAATGTGTGGCAATAGTCAACCACAAACGTTTGTTTATTGGGTTTTCAACTATAGAAAAAATGAAATAAATGCTTGAAAAACATGACGAATGGCATGGTGCCATGGTATGACCTCACCATGCCCTGGTAAAAAATTGAGAAGGTTTGGCTTATGTTGTCATGCACGCCCTTCGTAAATCAAACCATCACCGAGGAAGTTCCATGCTTTCGAGGGGGAAATCACCAAGATTGAAGGGAGATCCAAATTTCCTTTGTCCTTTGTCCATGAGTTTTTTTTCTACAATGAACATACACCCTGCAAATCACTGTGTTCAAATTTGGCACTTTTCCGGGCTCATTTACCATATTTAGGGGATTATGTGCATTTTCTAGGCATTAATGCACATAATTCAAGTTCAAACAATCGGTGCATGAAAGGGTGCACAAGAACGGCCTGGAAATCCATGCTCATGCCATTTAGTAAATTCTCATGCCTTTTACAAGAAATGGACAGATATTTCGATGAAATGTGTGGCAATAGTCAACCACAAACATTTGTTTATTGGGTTTTCAACTATAGAAAAAAATGAAATAAATCTTGAAAAACATGACGCCTGGCATAGTGCCATGGTATGACCTCACCATGCCCTGGTAAAAATTTGAGAAGGTTTGGCTTATGTTGTCATGCACACCCTTCATAAATTGAACCATCACCGAGGAAGTTCCATGCTTTCGAGAGGGAAATCACCAAGATTGACGGGGGATCCAAATTTCCTTTGTCCTTTGTCCATGAGTTTTTTTCTACGATGAACATACACCCTGCAAATCACCATGTTCAAATTTGGCACTTTTACGGGCTCATTTACCATATTTAGGGGATTATGTAACGCCCATGATGCGACTATATCTCCCACGTGTCGAGGCACGACTTAGAGGCATAACTGCATGGTGGTTTTGTCGCAAGAGGGGTAATCTTCACAAAATCCCATGTACTGAATAAGAAAGGGATAAAAAGTTGGCTTACAATCGCAACTTCACACCAATAACAAGTTAAGCATACAACATCCAGAGTACAATAAAGGTCTGACTACGGAACCAAAATACAAGAAGAAAACCCCAAATGCTAGATCCCCGATCGTCCCAACTGGGCTCCACTACTAATCATCAGGAAACGAAACATAGTAACGAGCAAGATCCTCATCGAACTCCCACTTGAGTTCGGTAACATCACCTGCACTGGCATCATCGGCATGTGCAACTGTTTGGAAGTATCCGTGAGTCACGAGGACTCAACAATCTCACACCCGCAAGATCAAGACTATTTAAGCTTATGGGTAGGAGGTGGTAATGAGGTGGAGTTGCAGCAAGCGCTAAGCAAATATGGTGGCTAACATACACAAATAAGAGTAAGGTGAGAAGCTACGCAACGGTTGTGAAGCTAGAAGTGATCAAGAAGTGATCCTGAAACTACTTACGAACAAACATAACACAAAACCATGTTCACTTCCCGGACTCCACCGAAAAGAGACCATCACGGCTACACACGCGGTTGATTCATTTTAATTAAGTCAAGTGTCAAGTTCTCTACAACTAGATATTAACAAATTCCCATCTGCCACATAACCGCGGGCACGACTCTCGAAAGTTTAAACCCTGCAGGGGTGTCCCAACTTAGCCCATCACAAGCTCACGATCCACGGAGACAATCCTCCATCGCGGGACACCCGATCAGACTCGGAATCCCAGCGCACAAGACATTTTGACAATGGTAAAACTAAGCCAACAAGACCGCCCGACCATGCCGACAAATCCCGATAGGAGCTGCACATATCTCGTTCTTAGGGCACACCGGATGGGACAAGCTACGAGTAAAACCAGTCCTCAAGTTTCCCCGAGGTGGCCCCGCAGGTTGCCCATTTCAGACCAACACTCAGAGGAGCACTGGCCCCCGGGGGGGGGGGGTTAAAATAAAGATGACCCTCGGTGTCGTGACCCCAAGGGAAAGTTATAGGTTGTTAGGAAAATGTAAAACTAAGGTTGGGCCTTGCTGGAGGAGTTTTATTCAAAGTGAACTGTCAATAGGGTGCCATACCCCTCATCGTGTAAGGGACGCAAAATCAAGGAACATAACACCGGTATGACAGAAACTTGGGCGGCAAGAGTGGAACAAAACACCAGGCATAAGGCCGAGCCTTCCACCCTTTACCAAGTGTATAGATGCGTTAACTAAATAAGAGATAATATGATATCCCAACATATCCATGTTCCAACATGGAACAATCTTCAACTTCACCTGCAACTAACAACGCTATAAGAGGGGCTGAGCAAAAGCGGTAACATAGCCAAACAAGGATTTGCTAGGAGTGTGGGTTAGAGGCTTGACATGGCAATATGGGAGGCATGATAAACAAGTGGTAGGTAGCGTGACATAGCAATAGACTGAACAACTAGCAAGCAAAGATAGAAGTGATATCGAGGGTATGGTCATCTTGCCTGAGATCCCGCAAGGAAGAAGAACGAGTCCATGAAGAAGACGAACCAACATAGTCGAACAGATCCTCACAAACGCGGCATTACCGAAACTATCAAAAGAAGCAACACCGGAAAGAAGCAAACAACATGGTAAACCAACAAGCATAAACATGGCTTGATGCACAATCAAGTATGATGCATGTCCGGTTTAATGAGGCATGGCATGGCAAAGTGCAACAAACAATACTGCAAATTAAGTGGAGCTCAATATGCAACAAGTTGCATATCGACGAAACACCACATTCATTTATTTAGTTCTCTCCGGTTATGTACCCAACAAAACTAAATTTTATTAAACATGGCAAGGGGTGAAGCATATGATAACTACCTATCTAGGCAAGTTCAAATGAGGCCAGAACAACAAACAACAAATCCGGAAAATCCCCATGTGCATCTTTTGGTTATGGTACTGTTCTGCCCTAAACCATATTTTAGAATTGTTAAACATGCAAGATGAGTGCACCATGTTAAACTATGCATTTTTCTACCCCATTTACATATAAAGTTTATTAAATTTGGAGCTACGGTTATTTAGTTATGAAATAAAACGTTTTAACATGGCATAATGCAAATTAAACGCAAACAAAATTTTAACCATTTTAAGCATGGATGAAAGTTGTAAATTATGAAACTAGACAAAATTCTAAGCATTTAACATATATAAACCATTTTAATCTGATGCACGGTTAGTGAGATATTAAATGTATGAACTCTAGGGACTTTTATGTAAAACGGCGTTCTCTGGATAATAGATAAATCGTTCCGCGAAAAAAACATGAGTCGGGCCGAATCTGGGACATCCCAACAGTGCATAGGGTGAGGTGTTGGATCTGATGCTCACCAGGCCTCATGGGCCGGCTAGGTGGGGAGGCTGGACGTGGGCTGGGCTGGTTGGACCGGTCGACGCCAGGAAAACGGATAGAGGCCGACGCGTATCGTGATGCAGGGGATCGAGCGGACTGGAGGTCAACGCGGGCGAGCGACGTCAGGGGCGCGGCTTCTAGCGAGGTTCGAGCGCGGAGACGACGCAGGAAGGCGACGCGGGGACGACTGTCGGCATGGGATCTGGTGATGGCGGGCCGGGATCTGACAAGGCGGCGCGGAACTCTGATGGGGCACCCTACACAGAGACATGGGAGAGATGATGGAGAGAGAAAGAAGTGGAAAGGAGGAGACGGGGTCAGGCTGAGGTCTACCTGGTGGTCGCCGACGGCAGCGAGGTCGCCGGAGGGCGACGCGGCGAGGCTCGCCGGCGGTGGGGATGCGGCGGCGGGGTCGGGCACGGAGACACCTTGGTGTGCGAGTGAGATGAGGGAGCCGGGAGGGCTTGGGCGACGGCAGCGGAGCGCTCGGGCCCGGATGGGCTTGGCGGGCCTCGCCCGGGCCCGGGCGGGCGCGTGGTAGTGCCTGGTTGGCTGCGCGCGGTGCCTGGCGGAGCTGCTGGCGTGTGGAGCGGCGACAAGTGGCAGCGGGGCAGCGGCTGGCGCGAAAAAATGATGGAGGTGGCGGCGCTGGAGGTTAGGGGAGGGTCTAGGGGTAGGTTTAGCCTAGGGTTTTGACAGAAATGAGAGGGGGGCCATCTATTTATAGACAGGGGTCTAGGAGAGGGGGTTTCATCTATTTTTGGACCGTTCGATCATCATCGGATGGCTCCGGATAGAGGGGGAACTAGGTGGGCTGTGTAGGAGGGTGTGGGCTGAGAGGAGAGGAGAGAGGGAAGCCCGACAACAGTTTCTGGAGACCAAAAACGTCCGACGATTTGACCGACTATAATGTCGCTATAGTTATCCGTTGGGGCATCAAACGAGCTCTGAATGCAACGAAACTTGACAGGAGGTCTATCTACACTATAATAAGACCACACGCCAACTTTCGCCCCATTCCAAGAACATTTTCTGGCCACTTATAAAATAATATTTCAGACGTGTCGCGTGCGCGTGCAAGTGTGTCTGGGCTCAGAACACGGAAGGAACTGGGGGAACCCGGACGGATGCAAGTTTTGAAAACATGATGATGCAATGCACATGATGACATGGCAAGATGCAACACACAAGCGAATGACAAGGCAACAACATCGAATAACTGGAAGACACCTAGCGCGACGGTCTCGGGGCGTTACAGATTATGTGCATTTTCTATGCAATAATGCACATAATTCAAGTTCAAACAATCGGTGCATGAAAGGGTGCACAAGAACGGCCTGGAAAACCATGCTCGTTCCATTTAGTAAATTCTCATGGCTTTTACAAGGAATTGACAAATATTTCAATGAAATGTGTGGCAATAGTCAACCACAAACGTTTGTTTATTGGGTTTTCAACTATAAAAAATGAAACAAATGCTTGAAAAACATGACGCCTGGCATGGTGCCATGGTATGACCTCACCATGCCCTGGTAAAAATTTGAGAAGGTTTGGCTTATGTTGTCATGCACTCCCTTCATAAATCGAACCATCATCGAGGAAGTTCCATGCTTTTGAGAGGGAAATCACCAAGATTGAAGGGGAATCCAAATTTTCTTCGCTCTTTTCCCTGGAGTTTTTTTCTACGACGAACATACCTTGCAAATCACCGTGTTAAAATTTGGCATTTTTCCGGGCTCATTTACCATATTTAGGGGATTATGTGCATTTTCTAGGCATTTAGCGCATATAAATCCAATCTAGCTACAGCTGCACGGGTGTGATGTGAAGGACGTGGATTTCCATTCGATCGCGGTGCATCCACGGTGCACACGCGCAATCCGCCTGGCTGGGGTTCCGGCCAATCATAACGCAACACATAATAGGCTCAACGCACACAGTTTCGGAAAGCAACGGAGATGAACCGCGTGCGATAATGTATGAGCAAAATTGTAACGGAAGCCAAATTTCCTTTGTCATTTGTTGTTGAGCTCTTAAATACCACTGCACTGTACGGCTGCCTGGCCCCTTCGTCCCAGAGTTCTCTCCAAGCGACGTTCATGGCACTGTGGCGCACAGTAACTGGTAAGAAGCGATGGAATCCCGCTGTGCCGCGTTCCTCGCCACCTGCGACCGCACACATGGTAAGGAAGCGATGGCTTCTCACTGCACCGAGTTCATCGCCGACGGCGGCCATACAGTTATGTGGCCGGACTTTGAGGCTGCCATGGCCGAATGGGCGGTGGATCTAGAGGCGGCCAAAGCCGCACAGAAGGAGCGGAAAAGGAAGAAAGCAGTCAAGAAAAGATAGTCCTGCCGCCGCAAGAAAGAAGAGGCCGCACGCCATGGTGAGGAGAGCTTGGCGGAGATTGAAGCATAGTGGGCTGCCGCCTACAAGGCCGGGAAGGAGAAGGCCGGCGTCTGGCAATCATGCCTTGATGGTAGCATGTCAGAAGTAGTTTAAGTTTGTAGTATTAGAGCAAATTACCAGTAGTACTTTAAGTTTGTAGTATTAACGCACAATGTCGGTAAGAGCATTCTTTGAGGGCTTTGAGCGTTGATTAGCATGTGTGTCCGTGTGCATTTTTTTTGCGTTAATCATTAGAAGATCACAAAACACACAGTTTCTATGTTGTACCTGTGTGCGTTTTTTGGAGACGGGATCTGCTAATTTTCTATTTTCTCGCACACGAGTATTTTACGCACTTCGTTTGTGTTGTGTGTTCCCCCGCCCAAGTTTCAAGTTTCGCAGCGAAATTTTCAGTAGGCGCGCGATTTCAGTATTTATTCCTCCAACCACATCCCCACCCATCAAATTTCCTCAGTATCTCCCCCCGCGCCTCCCCCTACCGGCAGCTCAAACCGCCGCCGCCGCAACCACAACTTCAACTACATCTAAGTTCTGCTCAGATCTAGTTTGGTAACCCACCGATCTCTATCACGGCCCCGGCCTGATTGCTTAAATGGCGCCTATGAAATATCCTCATGCCTCCAAATCCCCACCGCCAGGAGTTGATGGCGTTCCATGGCATGATGGCCGTTGTGTGTGTTGACCCGGAGGAACACCTCGCCTCCGCCGCCGCTGGCATGGTGCAGGCTCTGGCCCAGATGAAGTGCCCCGGCGACTACCTGATACATACATTTTGTATCATGTTTTCTTACTATTATTTATGATGTTTTTATCCATAATAATGCTTTTTGGAGTAATTGTAATGCCTTTTCTCTCATAATATGCAAGGTATAGACAAAGAGGGAGAATTCCGGTAGCTGGAAATCTGGACCTAGAAAAACTACATCAGGCTACCTATTCTGCACAAATCCAAAAAGCTGAAACTGCACGGAGAATTTTTGTGAAATATATGAAGAATTATGGAGCAAATAAGTACCAGAGGGGGCCCACAAGGTGGGCACAACCCACCTCAGCGCGCCAGGGAGCCCAAGCGCGCCCTCATGGGTTGCACGCACTAGGCCCACCTCCGGTGCCCATCTTCTGGTATATAAGTCATTTTGACCTAGAAATAATAAGGAGAGGACGTTCGGGATGGAGCGCCACCGTCTCGGGGCGGAACTTGGGCAGGAGCACTTTTGCCCTTCGGCGGAGCGATTCCACCGGGGGAACTTCCCTCCCGGAGGGGGAAACCATCGTCATCATCATCACCAACAACCATCCCATCTTGGGGAGGGCAATCTCCATCAACATCTTCAACAACACCATCTCATCTCAAACCCTAGTTCATCTCTTGTGTTCAATCTTGTTACCAAAACTATAGATTGGTGTTTGTGGGTGACTAGTAGTGTTGATTACATCTTGTAGTTGATTAATATATGGTTTATTTGGTGGAAGATTGTATGTTGAGATACAATATGTTATTTAATATACCCCTCTGATCTTGAGCATGATTATCATTTGTGAGTAGTTACTTTCGTTCTTGAGGTCACGGGAGAAATCATGTTGCAAGTAATCATGTGAACTTGATATGTGTTTGATATTTTGATAGTATGTATGTTGTGATTCCCTTAGTGGTGTAATGTGAACATCGACTACATGCCACTTCATCATATTTGGGCCTAAGGGAATGCATTGTAGAGTATCAATTAGATGATGGGTTGCGAGAGTGACAGAAGCTTAAACCCCAGTTTATGCGCTATTCCGTAAGGGACCAATTGGATCCAAAAGTTTAATGCTATGGTTAGAATTTATTCTTAATACTTTTCTCATAGTTGCGGATGCTTGCGGAAGGGTTAATCATAAGTAGGAGGTTTGTTCAAGTAAGAACAGCACCTAAGTACCGGTCCACCCACATATCAAATTATCAAAGTAGCGAACACGAATCAAACCAACATGGTGAAAGTGACTAGATGAAAATTCCGTGTACCCTCAAGAACACTTTGCTTATCATAAGAAACCGTTTTGGCCTGTCCTTTGCCTCAAAAGGATTGGGATAATTTGCTGCACTTTTGCTACTATTATCTTTACTTGCTCGTTAGAAATTATCTTGCTATCAAACTACTCCGTTACTTACAATTTCAGCACTTGTAGACATTACCTTCCTGAAAACTTCTTGTCATTTCCTTCTGCTCCTCGTTGGGTTTGACACTCTTACTTATAGAAAAGAGATACAATTGACCCCCTATACTTGTGGGTCATCAAGGCTATTTTTTGGCATCATTGCCGGGGAGTGAAGCGCCTTTGGTAAGTGGAATTTGGTAAGGAAACATTTATATAGTGTGCTGAAATTTATTGTCACTTGTTACTATGGAAAACAATCCTTTGAGGGGTTTGCTCGGGGTATCTTCACCTCGACCGGAACCACAATTAGCTACCCCTCAACCTACTGCACCTACTGAAAATATTGAATATGAAATTCCTTCGGGTATGATAGAACAACTGCTAGCTAATCCTTATGCAAGAGACATAACCGAACATCCTAATATGCATTTGATATATGTAGAACAAATTTGTGGATTCCTCAAGCTTGCGCGTTTACCCGGAGATGAAGTTATGAAGAAGGTTTTCCCTTTATCTTTGACGGGAAAAGCATTGGCATGGTCTATGCTATGCGATGATATTGGATCCTAGAATTGGAATCGATTGAAATTGGAGTTCCATCAAAAAATTTATCCTATGCATCTAGTTCATCATGATCGGAATTATAGATGTAATTTTTGGCCTCGTGAAGGAGAAAGTATCACTCTAGCTTGGGGGAGGCTGAAGTCAATGTTACACCCATGCCTCAATCTTGAGCTCTCAAGAGAAATTATTATCCAGAATTTTTATGCTCGGCTTTCTCGTAATGATCAAACCATGCTTGATACTTCTTGTGTTGGTTCTTTTATGAAGAAGACTATTGAATTCCAGTGGGATCTTTTGGAAAGAATTAAACGCAACTCTGAAGATTGGGAACTCAACGAAGGTAAAGAGTTAGGTATTGAACTTAAGTATGATTGTGTTAAATCTTTTATGAATACCGATGCTTTTAAAAAATTTAGCACTAAATATGGACTTGACTCTGAGATAGTAGCCTCCATTTGTGAATCATTTGCCACTCCTGTTGATCTCCCTAAAGAGAAGTGGTTTAAATATCACCCACCTATTAAAGAAGAAATTAAAGAACTGGTACCAGTTAAAGAAGAAACTATAATTTATAATGTTGATCCAGTTGGTCCTACTGCTTATATTGAGAAACCACCATTCCCTGTTAGGATAAAGGAACATGCTAAAGTTTCAACTGTGGTCACAAAAGCTATATTAGAACACCTAAACCTGATGAACAAATTAAAGTAGAACCTAGTATTGCTATGGTTAAAGATCTCTAGGAAGAAGATGTAGATGGGCATGTTATTTACTTCTGTGAGGAAGCTGCTAGAATTGCCAAACCTGATAAAAGGATAAACACAGACATGTTGTTGGCATACCTGTTGTCTCAGTTAAAATAGGAGATCACTGTTATCATGGTTTATGTGACATAGGTTCTAGCGTGAGTGCTATTCCTTATTCCGTATATAAGGAAATTATGAATGACATAGCACCCGCAGAGATAGAAGACATAGATGTTACTATCAAACTTGCTAATAGAGACACTATATCACCAATTGGGATTGTTAGAGATGTTGAAGTCTTGTGTGGAAAAATAAAATACCCTACTGATTTTATTGTTCTTGGTTCCCCACAATATGACTTATGTCCCATTATCTTTGGTAGACCTTTCTTGAACACCGTTAATGACTATGAGAAACAAACTGTCGGTGTTAGTTTTGGTGATGAGTCTCATGAGTTTATTTTTTCCAAGTTTAGTAGAAAACTTCATGAAAAAGAATTGCCTAGTAAGGATGAATTAATTGGTCTTGCTTCTATTGATGTGCCTCCTACTGATCCACTAGAATAATATTTGCTAGACCATGAAAATGATTTACATATGCATGAAAGAAATGAAATAGATAAGATTTTCTTTGAACAACATCCTCTGCTTAAACAAAATTTGCATATTGAAACTCTAGAAGGTCCTCCTCCACCTAAAGGTGATACTGTGGTTGAATTAAAACAATTGCCATACACTTTGAAATATGCTTATCTTGATGAAAAGAAGATATTTCCTGTTATTATTAGTGCTAACCTTTCAGAACATGAAGAAGAAAGATAATTGAAAGTTCTAAGGAAGCACCAAGCTGCTATTGGATATACTCTTGATGATTTAAAGGGCATTAGTCCCACTCTATGTCAGCACAAAATTAATATGGAACCTGATGCTAAACCCGTTGTTGATCACCAACATCGGTTAAATCCAAAAATGAAGGAAGTGGTAAGAACGAAAATTTTAAAACTTTTGGAAGCAGGTATAATCTATCCTATAGCTTATAGTAGATGGGTGAGTCCTGTTCATTGTGTCCCTAAAAATGGAGATATTACAGTTGTTCCTAATGATAAGAATGAACTTATTCCACAAATAATTGTTACATGTTATAGAATGGTAATTGATTTTAAAAAATTAAACAAAGAAACTAGAAAAGATCATTACCCTCTGCCTTTTATTGATCCAATGCTAGAAAGATTATTTAAGCACACACATTTTTTCTTCCTTGATGGATATTCTGGTTTTTCACAAATACCTATTTCTCAACCTGATCAAGAAAATACCACTTTTACTTGTCCCTTTGGAACTTATGCTTATAGACGTATGCCTTTTGGTTTACGCAATGCACCTGCTACCTTTCAAAGATGTATGACCGCTATATTTTCCGACTTCTGTGAAAAGATTCTTGAGGTTTTTGATGCGGAGCATCCCAAGGCCATCCCCATGGATCTACCGACATCTCCCACGACACCACTTGGACCAATGACAAGAGCCCGTGCGAGAGCCATCGAGAACGAGGTTAACTCTCTCCTTGTTGAACTTCCCTTTGACCCACTTGATACATGGCTACTACCACAAATGGAGATGCTTTGTGTGCTTAGGTACCATGTAAGCAACCAAGGAGAGGTACGATGCAAGATGGACATCAAGAGCATGAAAAACATCTTCCCAGCACAGAAATACTGGTACAACCGCCCAACTACCGGCCAACTACCGGTCGACCGGTACAACCGCGCAACTACCGGCCAACTACCGGTCAACATTCTGTAATCAAGCGGTGCAAGGCCGGTACAGCCCCGGTTTATACCGGTAACAGCCAAAAGACCGGTACTACCGCCCCAAGCACCGGTACAACCACTGAGCACCTTCAGAAACACCTCCAGAAACCGGTACCCGAGCTCCCAGCGGAACAACCGCCGCCATGACCGGTACTATCGGCCTGCCTGTGCGCATTGAAAGAATCAATGACCCGTGTAACCGCCAACTTACCCATTGGACTATAAATACTTGTCCCCTAGATCCGAATTAGGGTCAGCAAAGTAGTAGCTCATTAGAGATAGAGCTTTGCTCATCCATTACGTATCTACTCCACGAGAGAGACCGCGGCCCCTCTTCAGAGAAGATCCCCTTGGATTCAAGACCCCCTTTTGGGTGGCCCCATCAAGACCTCCTTTTGGAGAAGAACCGGTTACCGTGTATCTTTACTTGTTGATCATGGATCATGTATCTCCCTTTATGTTCATGGATCTAGCACATGTGCAATCATACTTGTTGGTTTGAGTGTTGCTCATATGTTCCCCTTTGTGATTTCCCCTCGTGTTTCCCCTTGTGTTCTTCGTGTTCTTCGTGGGATCCACTCCTTTCGTGAAAGATCAGCCATCTAGGGTTCCACCCTACATCATCTTGGTATCAGAGCCACATTGACCATGATTTCAGAGCCTCCCCTCTTTGTTTTCTAGCTTGATTTTGTTGTTTTGTCCTAAATTCGAAAATCCCCACCAAAAATAGCCCCAATTTTTTTTGTGATTTGTTGGATTTGCTTAGCGGATTTTCTTGGTTTCGAGTGGATCTAGCATCTCCCCAAGTTTCACCAATTCCCATCCACGAAATCCATCCACTTTTAGCCCCAAATCATACATTTCTGCCACAAGTTCGTCCCGACACTAGCGGTACTTCCGCCCACTCCAAGCGTTACTACCGCTGAGCTCCAGGAGCGGTACAACCGCCCTCCTAAGCGACACTTCCGCCCTCCCAGATTCAGCCACGGCCGATGGACAGTTTCGACCATATCTTCCACATCCAGAGTCCGATTCTCGTGTTCTTTAGCTCGTTGAGTAGCTATTGACATCCCCCATCCACATAGATAGGTTCCAATACATTTTGACACGTTTAAACTTTTGTCATTTTGGCATCTTTGCCTAGGCCCTCCAACATATCATCCGCATATCACCACCGCTTTCCGCAAACAATCTCACTTCCACATTGCCAACTTCGATACCACCATTTTGAATTTGGTTTTGATACTTTGAGTTGTGGTTCATCATTTCCTAGGGTGTTTCGGCTAACTAGGAACGGTTCAACATCGACATCACCAATGCTCATCTTCACAAAGGACTCGTCATCAACGGTAACCTCATCTTGGTATCGTGATATCATCATACATTCTTGCAATTGCATTGATAACCCCATAGCCTTACTTTTTGCGTCGCTTACCCATAGAGACTAGCCATTGAGTATTGCCAGCAACATGACTTGTGCACATTACTGATCATACTTCCCATAGCATACATACATATCATTGGTGTGTATCTTGGTATCATCTCTTGTGTCACAAAGTTGTCATCGCATACACAATTGCTATCTTGGTTCATGAAGCATTGCATGAGAAAAGAGCTAAAAAAAGAGCCAAACAAGCTTTTAAGTAAAAGGGAAAGATAAGCAAAGAGCTTTTAAGCAAGAACCATAGCATCATACTATATTAAGATTGTCATACTAGATCATCCTGGATCATATCATTAGAATACCATACATAGAGCATACTTGGGATAGAAGTCGTTGCATTTTTGCTTAGTAGGTTGTGCACAAGTCTTCGTATCCGCCTATCATGCAATCGTGCTAGCGTCTCTCTAGTGTTGTGCAACAAGAGCATTTTTGTGGATTCCACATTTTGGCTCATCCTTGGTTGCATGACCCCATTCCGTGTACCATATTTTGCTATTGGTCTACTTGTTGCATTGAAAACTTGCGAATCTTTTCCAACATTATTGAAGCTCACTAACAATTGCATCTAATTTTGTGCCACCATCCTAACCGAGCTCCACCATAAGCTTTTACTTGTGTAGGTGTGAGAAACCGACAAGAATTGGTACCAATTGTGCTATTTCCTTGTTCCACATTGGATTGATCTTTGATCCATCTTCAACGTCGGTCAAGGTACATTTGGTATACATTCTTCTCTTTCTCCCACTCACATATTTCCCTTGGAATGATGGATAGGCCAGGTACTTCTACCAACCCACTCTTCATCGGGCAAGACGACGGCATGAACTCCTACGTCACAAAGAGCCACCTCTTTGGTGCGCAACGTGCTTTGCGTCAAGAGCAACAAGCAATGAGTGGACGCATAGACAACCTCGCCACCGACTTGCGACTCTCCGAGCAACATACAAGAGACTACTTCGACCACAAGATCGACAACCACAAGCAAGAGAATGACGCAAGAATGGACGAGATTCGTGCTTCGTTGCTCAACCGTTCTTCTTCCACTTCGTCCTGATCAAGACGGAGCCACTCAAGTAGACACTCTGACTACACCATCTCCGGCTCAAGTACACCGACATCGAACACTCTTCATCATGCCGTGTGCTAAGATCGTCAAGCCAACCGCAGCCCTCTGCATGACAACAACTCTCAAGAACAACGACATCGTCAAAATCAACCTATCTTTGCGCTAGCACGAGAACAACAATGACAACGCCAGCACAAAGAGGAAGAGCGAGCATGTCTTCACCAAGAAGCACAAGTTGCCGAGGCACAACGTCAAGAGCAACAATTGCAAGAAGCTGAAGCACTTGAGGCGCAACGTGCCCTCCGAGAATCAAGTCGAGCCGTAGCCAACCGAGGCTGACAAGCTCGTGAACATGAAGAAGCACTTCATGAAGAAGTTCTAGAAGGATTACATCAAGCTTGCGTGCAATGTCAAGCTCGACAAGTTCCTCCAAAAGCTCGCCAAGAACATCAAGTTCAACAAGAACAAGAAGACAATGGAAATCCTTCACGACAAGAGCAAGTTGTGAGGGACGATCCTCCTCGTCAAGGACGTCATCATCCATGACCCGAACACAATGAAGAGCAACGCTATGGCAAGCTAAAGTTCACCATGCCCAAGTTCAATGGATGCAATGATCCCGAAGAGTACCTTTCATGGGCATTGAAGGTCGACAAAATCTTCCGCTTGCACAACTATGAAGAAGAGAAGAAGATCGTGATGGCATCCCTTGAGTTCTAAGACTATGTCCTCATATGGTGGGAACAAGTTATTGAGTGTCGAGAGGCAAATTGTGAACCACCCATCAGTACTTGGGCGCAAATGAAGGATGTCATGAGAGCATGCTTTCTGCCTACCTAGTACAACCGCAACCTCTTCAAGAAACTCCAACTACTCAAGCAAGGAACCAAGAGCGTTGAAGAGTACTACAAGGAAATGGAGATTGCAATGATATGAGCCAATGTCACTGAATATGATGAGCAAACTATGGCACGTTTCTTGCATGGACTCAATCACCCTATCAAGAAGATCGCCGATTTCCAACCTTACTCTAACCTCATCGAGCTAGTGCATCAAGCTACCAAAGTGGAACGTTAAGTGCAAGATGACTTCAAGTATGCCAAGTTATCATCCAAGTCCTATGGTTTCTCCAGCACCCAAGCTTCAACAACTCCAACACCGTCTACCTCAACCAAGCCTTCTACAATCAACGTCGACAAGTCGAGTTACAAGAAAGCTTCGACAACCTCAAGTCATCCTCCTACAACGAGAAACTTCAAGCCGAGAGCTTCATCATCATCTACCCCAACCGATGAGACCGTCAAGACAAGTTCCTTAAAATGCTTCACATGCGGAGGCCGAGGCCACAAGTCCTTTGAGTGTACAAACAAGCGGACCATGATCCTCAACGACGATGGTACATACGACTCCATGATCGAAGGAGAAACGGAAGCACTTGAGCAAGTCG
Source organism: Triticum dicoccoides (assembly GCF_002162155.2). NCBI lineage: Eukaryota > Viridiplantae > Streptophyta > Magnoliopsida > Poales > Poaceae > Triticum > Triticum dicoccoides. The sequence continues at coordinate 266,737,570 of NC_041386.1, read as the reverse complement.
CCATGCATCGACAAGTGAACGATGAAGAGGAACAAGTCTTTTGTGATGAAGATTCAAGTCCCGCTCTCGTTTTCTCCAAGGTCATGACCCTTCAACATCACCAAGAAGAACACCAAAGATGCCACATATTCCATACCAAGGCCGACATCAATGGAAGGTCCGTCAAGGTAATCATCGATGGAGGGAGTTGTCATAACTTAGCAAGTGAAGAACTTTGCTCCAAGATCCAATTTCCAAAGACGAAGCACCCACATCCCTACGAAGTTCAATGGCTAAGTGACTCCGTCACTATTCAAGTCGAGCATAAAGTGCAAGTCTCCTTAAAAATCAGAGCTTACACGACACTTTGGAGTGTGATGTCATTCCAATGATCGTTCGCCACCTTCTTCTTGGTCGACCATGGCAATTTGATAGAGGTGTCATCTACAACGGCCGAACGAACCGCTACATCCTCAAGATGAAAGTAAAGGAGCACGTACTTCGCCCTATGTCTCCAAGCCAAGTGATTGCCAACAAGCAAGCCACCCACCATGGAGAGAATAGTGAGAGAGCGAACCACCAAAAAGAGAGTGAGCGCCACAATCCCAAATTGAGTGCCTCCATGATGAGCGAAAAGAAGAACCTAGTTATATTTGCCACCAAACATGAGATAAGAGAAGTGTGTGAGAACCCATCTAGTGTGATACACTATGTCCTATTGTGCAAGGACGACGCACCACAAGCTAGCACCTCTCACACTCTACCTTAATATTGTCTTCTCTTTTGTAGGAATCCCAAGATGTTTTCCCCGACGAGCTACCTCCCGGACTACCTCCACTATGAGGCATCGATCACCGCATCAGCCTCATCCCCGGAGCACCACTTCCGAACAAAGCTCCCTACCGCGTCAACCCCAAAGACACCAAAGAAATACAAAGGCAAGTAAAGCATCTCATAGACCATGGACATGTGCGTGAAAGTTTGAGTCCTTGTGCCGTTCCGGTCATTCTTGTGCCAAAAAGAGGCGGTAGCTTTTACATGTTCCGATTGTAGACCTATCAATGTTATCACCATTCTCTATAGGTACCCCATTCCATGCCTTGATGATATGCTTGATGAACTTAGCGGCGCCACTATCTTTTCCAAAATTGATCTTAAAAGTGGTTACTATCAAATCCACATACAAGAGGGTGATAAATGGAAAACCTCTTTCAAAACAAAGTTTAGTTTGTATGAGTGGTTAGTCATGCCTATGGGTTTATCAGAAGCACCGAGTACTTTCATGCGTCTTATGAATTATGTGTTTCGCCCTGACATTGGTGAGTTTGTTGTGGTCTACTTCGATGATATACTTGTTTTAGAAAATCTCTCAAAGATCATGTCACCCATATTCGAATCATTTTGCAAACTCTTCGAAAAGAGCGTCTCTATGCTAACATGGAAAAGTGCCTTTTTGGCGTTGACAAGCTCGTTTTCTTGGGTTTTGTTGTTTCCTCTAAGGGTGTTCATGTTGATGACTCTTAAGATAAATGCTATTAAAACTTGGCCACAACCAACCAACTTGCATCACGTGCGTAGCTTCCTTGGTTTAGCCAGTTTCTACCGTAGATTTGTGAAGGACTTTAGCACAATTGCTTCACCTTTGCATGCTTTGAGCAAGAAAAATGCACCTTTTGTTTGGGGACCACCCCAAGATACCGCTTTCAATGAGCTTAAGAATTTGCTTACTCATGCTCCCGTGCTTGGTTTACCCAACTTTGACAAACCCTTTGAGATTCATTGTGATGCTAGTGGTAATGGGCTAATGGCATAGGAGGTGTGTTAACGCAAGAGAAGCTCCCCATAGCTTATTTTAGTGAGAAACTTTTCGGAGCGCAACTCAATTACCCCATCTATGACAAAGAGTTATATGCTTTAGTGTGAGTTTTGCATGAATGGGAACTTTACCTTCGCCCTCATGAATTTATGATTCATACCGATCATGAAACGCTTAAATACCTTAAGGGTCAAACTAAGTTGAACAAGCGTCATGCTAAATGGAGTGAATTCATTAAGTCTTTTCCTTATGTCATCAAGTACATTAAAGGTAAGGAAAATGTTGTGGCGGATGCTCTTTCCCGCATATGCATGCTTGTTACTCAACTTGAATTGGATGTCATTGGTTTTGATCACATAAAATACTTGTATGCACATGATCCTACTTTTGCTACTCCTTATGCCAAATGTTCGACGCATACCTCTTGGGATTGTTATTACATCAAAGATGGATATCTTATGAGAGCTAACAAACTTTGCATCCCCGAGTCTTCTCTTTGTTTGTTTCTTTTGCAGGAATCTCATGGAGGAGGACTAATGGGACATTTTGGATGCAACAAGACTTTTGCTACACTCTCCAAGAACTATTATTGGCCCAAGATGTTTCGTGACGTCAACCGCTTCACCAACCGATGCTCTACATGTCGCAAAGCTAAGTCTAAAGCTCAATCCCATGGCCTTTATATGCCTCTCCCAATTCCATATCAACCATGGGAAGATATTAGCATGGATTTTGTACTTGGATTGCCTAGAACTAGAAATGGAAAGGATTCGGTATTTGTTGTTGTGGGCCGACTCTCTAAGATGGCACATTTCATTCCTTGCAACAAGATAGACGATGCTTCACATGTTGCCAATCTCTTTTGTAGGGAAATATTGCGTCTACATGGAGTGCCAAAGACGATTGTCTTGGACCGCGACGTCAAGTTCCTAAGCTACTTTTGGAAGACCCTATGCGCCAAGCTCGGAAGCAAGCTACTCTTCTCCACGGCTTACCGTCCACAAACCGACGACCAAACGGAGGTGACCAACCACACACTCTCCGCTCTACTTCGCGTGCTAATCAAGAAGAACATCAAGGAATGGGAGGAGTGTCTACCTATCACTGAGTTCGCCTACAACCGCGCAAGACACTCAACTACCGGCAAGTCCCCTTTCGAGGTCATCTACGGATTCAACCCATTGCCACGATTGGACATTCTTCCTCTACCACTACAAGAGCGCACAAATATGGACGCGAGTGCCCGAGTCAACTACCTCAAGAAGGTGCATGAAGATACAAGGCAAACCATCGAGCGGCAAGTACAACGACTCGCGACCAAGCTCAACGTCAACAAGCAACCCATGATATTCAACATTGGAGATCTTGTGTGGCTACACCTTCGCAAGGACTGCTTCCCCAATGAATGAAGTCCAAACTTCTACCACGAGACAATCGACCCTTCAAGGTGCTTGCATGCTACAACAACAACGCCTACAAGATCGACATCCCATGCGACAAGTACTCCGGAGCGACATCTTTAACGTCAAAGATCTCTCCCCGTACCATGGTGATGAGGATTTCGATCCGAGGTTGGATCTTTCCCAAGGGAGGGGAGATGATGCGCAGCATCCCAAGGCCATCCCCATGGATCTACCTACATCTCCCATGGCACCACTTGGACCAATGACAAGAGCCCATGCGAGAGCCATCGAGAACGAGGTTAACTCTTTCCTTGTTGAACTTGCCTTTGACCCACTTGAGACATGGCTACTAACTCAAATGGAGATGCTTTGTGTGCTTAGGTACCATGTAAGCAACCAAGGAGAAGTTACAATGCAAGATGGACATCAAGAGCATGAAGAACATCTTCCCAATGCAGAAATACCGGTACAACCGCCCAACTACCGGCCAACTACCAGTCAACTGGTACAACCGCCCAACTACCGGCCAACTATCGGTCAACCTTTTGTAATCAAGCGGTGCAAGGCCGGTACAACCCCGGTTTATACCGGTAACAACCAAAAGACCGGTACAACCGCCGAGCACCTTCGGAAACACCTCAAGAAGCCGATACCTGAGCTCCAAGCGGAACAACCGCCCCCATGACCGGTACTACCGGCCTGCCTGTGCGCATTGAAAGGGTCAACGACCCGTGTAACCCCCAACTTACCCATTGGACTATAAATACTCGTCCCCTAGCTCCTAATTAGGGTCAGCAAAGTAGTAGCTCATTAGAGATAGAGCTTTGCTCATCCATTATGGATCTACTCCATGAGAGAGACCGCGGCCCCTCTTCGGAGAAGATCCCCTTGGATTCAAGACCCACTTTTGGGTGGCCCCATCAATACCTCCTTTTGGAGAAGAACCGGTTACCGTGTATCGTCCCTTGTTGATCGTGGATCATGTATCTCCCTTTGTTTTCATGGATCTAGCACATGTGTAATCATACTTGTCGGTTTGAGTGTTCCTCTTGTGTTCCCCTTTGTGATTTCCCCTCGTGTTCTTTGCGGGATCCGCTCCTTTCATGAAAGATCGGCCATCTAGGGTTCCACCCTACATCAATTTTCGTGGATGATTTCTCTGTTTATGGGAAGTCTTTTGATGATTGTTTAAGCAATCTTGATCGAGTTATGCAGAGATGTGAACAAACAAATCTTGTCTTGAACTAGGAGAAGTGCCACTTTATGGTTAATGAAGGCATTGTCTTGGGTCATAATTTTTTTGAAAGAGGTATTGAAGTGGACAAAGCTAAGGTTGATGCAATTGAGAAAATGCCATGCCCTAAAGATATCAAAGGTATTCGTAGTTTCCTAGGTCATGCTGGTTTCTATAGGAGATTTATCAAAGACTTTTCTAAAATTCTAGGCCTCTTACGAATCTTTTGCAAAAGGATATTCCTTTTGTTTTTAATGATGATTGTTTAGAAGCCTTTGAAACACTAAAGAAAGCCTTAATTTCTACACCTATTGTCCTTGTACAACCACCTGATTGGCATTTGCCTTTTAAAATTATGTGTGATGCTAGTGATTATGCTGTTGGTGCTGTTCTAGGACAAAGAGTTGATAAGAAACTGAATGTTATTCATTATGCTAGTAAAACTATAGACAGTGCTCAACGAAATTATGCTACTACTAACAAAGAATTCTTAGGAGTGGTGTTTGCTTGTGATAAATATAGACCTTACATTGTTGATTCAAAAGTAATTGTTCACACCGATCATGCTGCTATTAAATACCTTATGGAGAATAAAGATGCTAAACCTAGACTTATCTGATGGGTTCTCTTGGTACAAGAATTTGATTTACATATCACTGATAGGAAAGGAGCTGAGAACCCCGTAGCTGATAACTTGTCTAGGCTTGAAAATGTGCCGGATGACCCACTACCTATTGATGATAGTTTTCCTGATGAGTAGTTAGCTGCAATAAATGTTTCTCACAACACTCCTTGGTATGCTAACTATGCTAATTACATTTTTTCTAAATATTTACCACCTAGTTTTATATATCAACAAAAGAAAAAGTTCTTCTATGATTTAAGACATTACTTTTGGGAGGACCCACATTTTTATAAAGAAGGAGTAGATGGTATTATTAGATGTTGTGTACCCGAGCAAGAACAGGGACAAATCCTACAGAAATGTCACTCCGAAACTTATGGAGGGCATCATGCTGGAGATAGAACTGCTCACAAGGTATTTCAATCTAGATTTTATTGGCCTACTCTCTTCAAGGATGCCCATAAGTTCGTCTTATCTTGTGATGAATGCCAAAGAATAGGTAATACGGTAAGCATCAAAAAATGCTTATGAATTATTCACTTGCTGTTGAACCATTTGATGTTTGGGGATTTGACTACATGGGACCTTTTTCTTCCTCTAATGGGTATACACATATTTTGGTTGCTGTTGATTATGTTACTAAATGGGTAGAAGCTATTCCACCCTTTAGTGCTGATCACAACACCTCTATTAAAATGCTTAAGGAATTTATTTTCCCAAGGTTTGGAGTCCCTAGATATTCAATGATTGATGGTGGTTCACACTTTATTCATGGTGCTTTCTGTAAAATGCTTGCCAAGTATGATGTTAACCTTATAATTGCATCACCTTATCATCCTCAGTCTAGTGGTGAAGTTGAACTTAGAAATAGAGAAATAAAATTAATTTTGCAAAAGACTGTCAATAGGCCCCAAAAAATTGGTCTAAGAAATAATATGATGCACTTTGGGCTTATAGAACAACATATAAAAATCCCATGGGTATGCACTACTAGGAAAATGCTTATACATAGAAATTTAGCAGTAGCGCCTGTTTGGGCTCCCACGCTACTGGTATGTACTAGTAGCGCCGGCCAAAATGGGTGCTACTGCTACTGTATAACAGCAGCGCTGGTTGGCGCGGGACGCACTGCTATTTAGCGAGCCGCCGAGCTAAAATGGCAGGCCACTTAGCTCTAGCGTGTGATGTGTGCCAATGCTACAGCTACTGGGCTTAGTAGTAGTAGCGCTGGCCCATTACCCACGCTGCTGCTAAGCCCACTCCCTCCCCAGGCACGCGCGCCGGCCGGCTTGCTCGCGCCCCCGGCCTCATAACTCATCAGCTCACTCACACACTCCATTCCCTCCCTCAATCCCCCACGCCGGCCCTCCTCCTCGCCGTCCTCCCTCCCCCGCGCCAGCTGCCCCGGCCCCCGCGCCGACTCTCCTCCCCCGCCGGCCGCCCCGGCCCCTGTGCCAGCCCTCCTCACTCACCGACCGCCCCCGCGCTGGCCCTCCTCCCGCGCCATCCGCCCTCCCCCCCGCGTCGGCCCTCCTCCATCGAGAGGTACATCCTCCTACCTAGTTTCTGTCGGGACCCCGATACCAAGTCACATTGATCTAGCCGGTAACACCTCATATAACTTTGCAGCCTCACGCATGGTATCCGCACGGGTGTTGCCTTACCCTGGCCCGGGACTGTTTGCGCCTTTTGGCTCACGTATATGATTGTGTCGCTAGCATCCATATGATAGAGAACCCGGGCCGACATGGCTAGTCGTGAACCCAAAACGGCACTAACCTATGGGGACAGGCATACATGATTCACATCGAGCATGTCGGTCAGCAGCGTGTGAATCCGGGCTGTAGCACTGGGCTAACAGGACTCCGGGAACCCGGGCTGTAGCAGGCTAGGCAGGACTCCGGATGTCACCGCATGACATTTCCCCGAAGGGACAGACACAGGAACGAAGTGAAACACATGCCGGCCAGTCAAGTGTCCTGAGCAGTAGTGCTGGGCTAGCAGGACTCTAATGAACCGGGCTGTAGCAGACTACTATGGCTCAAGGAAGCACTAGACTACATTTCCCCATAAGAGAGGCTGCCAAGGATAAACAACTAGATTGTCGGATCCCACACATAGCAATACACGTCACACTTACACATAACATGCAAGTATGTGCTGTACAACATGGCATCACAACATAACGCAAACTCATATAGATAAAGGCCCAGAAGAGCCACATAACATTAAATACAAACAAGGGTCACATGACCCATCATTCAGAGCATACAAGCAACGGAAGCATTACATGTCTGAGTACACACAACTACAAAAGAAAAAGGCTGGGAAGCCTAACTATCTACAAGTCCCTCCCAAGGGTACAAGATCATAGCTGAGGTAACAAGCTACTCGTCGAAGTCCAAGCGGTACTACTAGTGAGACAGATGTCTCATCTACAAAACATAAATAAAGCAAACGTGAGTACCAAGGTACTCAGCAAGACTTACATCAGATCCTATCATACATGCATTTGTATCAAGAAGGTAATGTGGGGTTTAGTTGCAGCAAGCCAGCTTTGACTTAGTGGCTATCCTGTTCTACGACAACGAGAAACTTCTTTGAGATGAGGCAGCGCACACGAGTCCACTAATCACCACATCAATACACTACTATGGATTCATCTCCGTCTCTCCATGAGAAGGCCATCCGTAGCACTCACACTTGTCTTGAGCATTTTAGAGTATCCACTTTATGTTTTCTATGTACTATGTAAGCATCCAAGAAGTCCATAACCAAGGACACGACTATTCGAATAGATCATGATAACCCTGCAGGGGTGTACTTCTTCACACATGCTCTCACCACTTATCACCATATACACATCATGTATCTCGGCAACCTTCAAGCGGAAGCCTGGCGAGGGTGTCGGCCACGACCTGACTAACCAAACAAGACTCTAATCCAGGTTTACCGCCTATTCGGGTTCCATCCGCAAGGAGATCCGGCCGGGGTTTCGCTCACAGCCCCAAATGATGTGTACAGGGTTCCCGAGCCCACCATCCGGGTGCCACTCGGTACACTGGGCCACGTGTGCCTAGTCTGTCCCAAGTCCACCCTGCCGGGTGCCACTCGGTAGAAAAATAGGACTACCTATAAACACCAAAAACTATTTGCAACTCCTGGACAGAGATCAAGTTGGCAAATAAGTCGAGAGGGGTCGAGTTACCGGAACCCAATATGTGGTAGTAGCTAGTCCTTGGACAACATACACAGAACTCAGTTCTTAGGGACGGTTCCAGTGAGACAACCCACCATGTACTCCTACATGGCCTCTCACCGCTACCTTTACCAAATCGTGTTCACACGCTTAACTCTCAACATCAGAACATAGCACTGTTCTCCAATTCATTCCCAATGAATCAGACCTGACATACTCTAAGCAATAGAAGGCATGGCATGGCAAGAACACAACATGGCTCAAGCAACTCCTACACATGCTAGTGGGTTTCAACTATTTACTGTGGCAATGACAGGTCATGCAGAGGGATGGGTTCAACTACCGCAGCATAAAGTAGCAGTTGAATCGTTGTTGTCCTAATGCAGTAAAAGGGAGCAGGAGCGAGAGAGTGGGATTGTATCGGAATGAACAAGGGGGTTTTCTTGCCTGGTAGATCAATAGGGGGGGCACTGCTCCTCTGACAGGTACTCTGGATCGATCTCCGGAGCAGAACCTATCGAGAAGGAACGGTGTCGAAAATCATACACAAGTATATGCAACAATATGATGCATGATCATGTCATGAATATGTGATATTGTTTGAGTTAAAGCATCTAGCAATTATTTGCTTGAAGTCCATTTGAGCCAAGGGTTCAAATACAACTCCAAATTAAGCTCTTAAATATGCCATAAGTGTGTTTTCATATATACAGCATGTATAGGTTGGTTTGTCATGCATGAAAATGGTACAGATGGATAGATTGAATTTTTCTGATCATTTTTCATATATAAATTACTTCAATCTGAGCTATGGTTGAATTTCTATGAATTTTTGAAGTTTATATCAATTTATGGAATTCTCTGAATTATTTAAAACCCAGAAAAAAAATCATTATTGCGTGAGCATGACATCACAGAGGCGTCAGCAGGACTGACCAGGTCAAACCTGACATGTGGGGCCACACGTCAGTGACACCGGGGCTAAGCCCGAGTCAAACCCAGCTGACCAGGGTTTGACCGAGCACTGGGGCCCATAGTCAGTGGCTTAGGGGGGTGGATTAAGCGGCAGGGTTAGCAGCTAATCACGCGCCACGTTAGTCGCTGGAGTTTCGCCGGCGACGACCTCGAGCCACGGCGGAAGTTCGCCGGAATGAGCTGGAGGCCATGGTTTGGCACACGGAGGCCACCGGCGGGTAGCCCGTGCACGGGCGCATCCAGCCGCGCTCAGGGGAGGCCGCGGGAATGGCAGAGCTTGCGGCGGCGGCCGGAGCTTGGGTGGGTGCGGGGTTAGCGCTGCGGCTTGCAAACAAGCTGGCTGTTGCGCTAGCGTTGCTCCACGGGTCGTTGCGAGTGCAACGGACGCACGCGCCGGGCCATTTGGTCACCGGGGCTTTGCCGGCGACGAGCCCGTGCGGCGGAGCGGCTCGGCTCCGGTAGAGGAGGCGGCTAGAGGAAGTGTACGAGCACGGGGAGCAGGGGAGAAGATGGCGGAGCTCACAGGGAGTCGGATGGGCGGCTCGTTTGGCTCGGGGAAGCGTCGGAGCGAGCGGGCGGCGAAGGGGATCTCCGGTGGACCGAGGTTGAAGAAGAGGTCGGGGGAGCCGCTGCAGGGCGCGTCCGCTCGCGTGGCTTGGCGGAGAGGTTGTGGACGAGGTGGCGGAGCTTCTGGACACAGCAGCGAGGCGAGGGGAGCACGGTGGTTGCGGCTACGGTGTGCGGCGGCGACGACAGCGCTCGGGCGTTCGCGGGGGAGGGAGAGAGAGAGGGGGGGAGGCCACTTGAGAGAGGGAGAGAGGTGCGGGGCGGCGCGTGGCGTCGCGCGGGGCATCCAGGCGACGAGGAGGAAGACAGGCAGGTAGGTGCCGTGGCGCGCGAAGCGCGCGCGCGCCTGGCACACGCCTCGCCTACTGGCGCGAGGTGGAGGACGGTGCAGTGGCCAGTGGGCTGGGCCAGCACAGTTGGGCCGGCACAGTGCCAGGCCGCTGGTGGCCCAGGTAAGCATTTTTCCATTTTGTTTTCTTTTCTAATTTCTGACATTTGTTTCTGATTTAGTAAAAATACTAAATCATTTTATTTAATTCCGTCAAGTTTTGCAGGGACCTAAGGAATTAATCCAAAGCCCCTCACCAAAATTCAGAATTATTGGACAATATTTTGTATATATAAAAATATTTATCCAACGCAAATAAATACTGGATTAATTCCAAATGCCCAAAATAATTACTTATGAGCTCTTTAAAATATTGGTTTGATTTTTATCTCTATCCAATATTTACAGAGAGCAACATGAGCATTTTCTTGGACCCTTTTGGAGCAATTTTTACTTAGGTCATTTTCAGAAATGATTTCTGAGGGTTTCACAAATCCCCATTTCAAAGTTAAATGGAATTTAAACATGATGCAAACATGAACGCTAGCCTAGGTCATACCAGAACTAGGGATGTGACAACTCGCCCCCACTCGGAAAAATCTCGCCCCTAGATTCAGGAGTTGACGGAAAGAAACCGGGGTACTCAAGTCAAAGACGATCTTCACGCTCCCAGGTAGCTTCTCTCTCGGAATGATGAGACCACTGAACCTTGAGAAACTTGATGTTATGAAGTCGAGTGACACGCTCTGCTTTATTAAGAATGCGAATAGGGTACTCTCGATAGGTGAGGTTATCTTGGAGATCAAGCGTTTCGTGGTCCACTCCACGGATGGGATCCGAGAAGCAACACCTAAGTTGAGAGACGTGGAAGACATCATGAACTCGAGAAAGATGTGGGGGTAGTTCCAACTGGTAGGCAACCTCTCCTCGTTTAGCGATAATGAGAAAGGGACCAATGTAATGAGGATCCAACTTGCCCTTGATACCGAATCGATGGGTACCCTTCAAAGGGGTAACCCGAAGGTAAGCTTTGTCGCCAATTTCATAAGCCACTTCCTTATGACTATGGTCATACTGGCTCTTTTGACGAGATTGGACTGTCTTCAAATTCTCACGAATGATGCGAACTTGCTCTTCTGCCTCTTGGATCATATCCGGTCCAAAGAATTGTCTTTCACTGGTTTCTGACTAGTTCAAAGGTGTTCGACATCTTCGTCCATACAGAACCTCAAAAGGAGCTTCCTTGAGGCTGGATTGGTAGCTGTTGTTATAAGAAAACTTGGCAAAGGGAAGACACTTCTCCCAATCCATACTGACTGAGATAACACAAGCTCTAAGCATGTCTTCGAGAATTTGGTTGACCCTATCCACCTGACCACTTGATTGAGGGTGGAAAGCGGTACTGAAGGAAAGATGGGTGCCCATGGCAGTTTGGAAACTCTCCTAGAAATGAGAAGTGAAGAGACTACCACGGTCTGAATTGATCTCTAGTGGGACACCATGAAGTGACACTATTCGAGCAATATATAAGTCAGCGAGCTGACTAGCAGTGATACTCTCTCGAACAGGTAGGAAGTGAGCCACTTTGGAAAGACGATCAATGACTACAAAGATAGCATTATTCCCTCTCTTGGTCCTGGGAAAGCCGGTGATGAAGTCCATACCAACTTTATCCCATTTCCACTCAGGAATAGCTAAAGGTTGAAGGGTGCTAGCAGGCCTTTGATGTTCTGCCTTAACGCGACGACAAACATCGTAGTTAGCAATAAACCGAGCAATTTCTCTCTTCATCCTAGTCCACCAGAACCTCTGGCTTAGGTCCTGATACATCTTAGTACTACCGGGATGAATCGTGAGAGGAGATTCATGAGCCTCCTTAAGGATTAATTGCCGAAGATGCTGCTTCTTGGTGACCACCAGGCGATTCCTGAAGAAAACAACACCTCGATCATCTATAGAGAAACTACCAGCAATGCCCTTAGCAATGTTTCTCTTGATCCGGGTAATCCCCGTATCATGCTTCTGGGCTTCTATGATATGATCGACAAGAGTAGGTTTCGCCACCAAGGTAGAAAGGAATCCATGAGGAGCAATGTGAAGGTTAAGCTTACAGAATTCCTCATGAAGAAGTGGTTGGCCCTGCTGCAACATGAGATTGTTACAATAGGACTTACGACTTAGTGCATCAGCCACGACATTTCCCTTGCCCGGGGTGTAGGTAATCCCTAAGTCATAATCTGAGATCAACTCCAACCAACGTCTTTGCCTAAGGTTCAAATCTGGTTGGGTGAAGATATACTTGAGGCTCTGGTGATCAGTGTAAATCTCGCAACGTTTACCGAGAAGGTAATGTCGCCAGGTCTTAACTGCATAGACTACGGCTGCAAGCTCTAGATCATGTGTAGGATAATTCTCCTCATGTGGATGCAACTGTCGAGATGCATAGGCAATCACATGGCGATCTTGCATAAGAATGCAACCTAGTCCCTGTCGTGAGGCATCACAATAGATAACAAAGTCCTTAGTGAAATCCGGTGGCACAAGTATGGTAGCAGAAGTCAGGCATCTTTTCAGTTCCTGAAAATTGTGCTCACACTGTGGGGACCACTCAAACTTTTTATCTTTCTTAAGAAGTTCCTTGAGAGGTTTGTACACTTTGGAGAAGTTCTCAACGAAGCGGCGACAATAACTGGCTAGACCAAGGAAACTCCTAACTTGCTTAACTGTTTCACGCGGAGTCCAATCAAGAACGGCCTGAACTCTCTCAGGATTGACGGCAATGCCCTTACCTGAGATCACGTGGCCTAGGTAGGTTACTTCTGGCAACCAAAATTTGCACTTGGAGAACTTGGCATAAAGGCGGTGCTCTCTGAGTTTTTCTAGCACAAGTCTAAGGTGTTCGGCGTGATCTTCCTCGTTCTTTGAGTAAATAAGAATATCATCAAGGTAAACCACAACAAACTTATCTAAGTACTCCATGAAGATCGAGTTCATCAAGCGAGAGAATGTAACTGGAGCATTGGTTAGACCAAAGGACATGACGGGGTACTCGTACTGGCCATAACGAGTGACAAAAGCTGTCTTAGGAATGTCCCCATTTCTGATCTTGATTTGGTGGTAGACTAACCTCAAATCCATCTTGGAAAAGACTGAGGATCCAGCGAGCTGATCATACAGGTCATTGATCCTGGGGAGCGGATACTTGTTCTTTATCGTGACCAAATTAACGGGACGATAATCTACAACCATCTGGTCCGTACCATCCTTCTTCTTGACGAATAGGACGGGGCAAGCCCAGGGAGAAGAACTAGGACGGATGAAACCCTTTTGCAAGGATTCATCAAGTTGTTTCTTAAGCTCAGCTAGTTCTAAGGGTGCCATCTTGTAAGGTCTCCTAGAGATAGGAGCGGTTCCTGGGATAAGATATATGACAAATTCTACATCTCTGTCAGGTGGAATACCTGGCAGTTCCTCTGGAAAGACATCCGGAAAGTCACGGACTACCGGAATATCTTCAAGGTCTGGAAGAGGGTTGGCATTAAGAGAATAGAGCTGACGCTTTGCAACTCTAGTGGAGACGGTGACTATCTTGCCAGATGGGTGTGTAAGCTGAACATACCTTGTGTAACAATCAATCTTTGCATAATGAGCTTTCATCCAGTCCATACCCAAGATGATGTTAATATCTGTAGACTTGAGGGCTATAAGTGATGCAAGGAATACAAGTCTGTCAACAAGGATTTCATTACCGTGGCTTATTCTGGTAGTTTGCCATCTAGACCCTGGATTTTGGATTTCAAGTGGAGTTGGCATATCACAAAATGACATGTCGTGCAAACAAGCATAGCCTTCAGAGATGAAGGAGTGAGATGCTCCGGTATCGAACAGAACTGAAGCTGGATGACAGTTGACAAGGAGTGTACCAAGAACGACATCCGGATCATCATGAGCGTCTTTAGCTAAGACGTGATGCACACATCCACATTTAGTGGGAGCTGACTTGACACTAATCATCTTGTGTGATGGCTTACCACGGCTAAAAGACTTCTCAGGCTGGGGTGGAGCATAATTGGTTTGAGAGCAGTCACGTGCATAGTGTCCAGGCTCTCCGCAGGTGAAACAAGTCCCTAAAGTAGGACGTGGACCCGCTTTGACAAGTGGTCTATCAATAGGCCTGGGTGGAGCATGTAACTGAACTGGGTGAGGTGCCACACAAGATGGCCTTGGTGTATAACCGGGTGGAAGAGCGGAGTTCGGAACCCAAATCCGGCGCTTCTGCGAAGTAGAACCAGAAGAAGAACCCAAACCACGGGTGTGCTTACGAGACTCCTCGTAAGTGAGTTGAGCTGTCTTTGCATTAATGGCCTTGTTCACAAGAGCCTGGAATGTATTGCAATGATGCAAGTGGAGATCACGATGCAACTTGGGGTTGAGACCCTTCCGGAACCTAGCCTGCTTCTTTGCGTCCGTGGACACCTCTTCTGTAGCATAGCGTGCAACGTTCTCAAACTCTCTACTGTAAGCATCAACAACCATCTTACTCTGGGTGAAACTACAGAACTCTTCTCTCTTGCAATCAATGAGGGCTTGAGGAATGTGATGTTCACGAAAGGCTTCAGTAAAATCTCTCCAGGTAGGTATCTGGCCAGCTGGAAGCATAGCCTCATAGTTCTTCCACCAAAGACTAGCAGGAACTTCCAGATGATAAGCAACGTAGGTGACCTTGTCACTTTCAGCTACGTTCGCAGAGCGCAGCTTGTGTGTGATACTACGTAGCCAGTTATCTGCATCGAGTGGTTCAATGGAATGATGGAAGGTAGGTGGTTTTAGACCAATGAAATCATAGATGGACGCTGACTCTTTGTGCTGATGGGAGGTGTTCTCCTCAATATGTGCTAACAAGCGGTTAGACTCTCGCTTGTTCTTCTCCATCTCTAACATGAACTCTGCCAACGAAGGCTGGTCGGGAGGATCCTCATCCCTACCATCTCCGTGGTTCCGGCTAAGAGCAACAGAACTTCGGTTAACTGACGACATCCTGAAGAACCAACCAAGGAAACAAGGATGGATTCAGCATCATCATAAGGATGTAGAATATAGTACGAGGAAAAATACTATCCCTTGAACTCCTAGGACAATTCCGACGGCATAACGGCAGTAAAATGCTCGAAATGAGACATTCTGCAAAAGACGGGGTAGCACCATACTCAACATCATCACTCAAGGTTCTGAGATATTGCTAAACAGGTTACACCGGAGGTACTCAAACTGGGAAATGACTCAGATCAACCAAACCTTAGAGACTACGGAGTAGTAACACGTGATCCTGATAGACGGAAGAGAAAGCCTAGTTCCTTAACCCCGTAGGAAAGATAGGACGACTCAGATCAGAAGGGAATGAGGTATAAGGAGTAAAAAGAGCCTTACGTTCCCTTCGACAATCAATTCCCCTATATAGCTAAAGAATTTCTAGACCCAACTTCGACCAGGTTGGCTTGGCAATCCTACAGGCAGTCAGGCTCTGATACCAAAGTTGTCGGGACCCTGATACCAAGTCACATCGATCTAGCCGGTAACACCTCATATCACTTTGCGGCCTCACGCACGATATCCCCACAGGTGTTGCCTTACCCTGGCCCGGGACCATTTGCGCCTTTTGGCTCACGTATATGATTGTGTCGCTAGCATCCATATGACAGAGAACCCGGGCCGACATGGCTAGTCGTGAACCCAAAACGACACTAACCTATGGGGACAGGCATACATGATTCACATCGAGCATGTCGGTCAGCAGCGTGTGAATCCGTGCTGTAGCACTGGGCTAACAGGACTCCGGGAACCCGGGCTATAGCAGGCTAGGCAGGACTCCGGATGTCACCGCATGACATTTCCCCGAAGGGACAGACACAGGAATGAAGTGAAACACATGCCGGCCAGTCAAGTGTCCTGAGCAGTAGTGCTGGGCTAGCAGGACTCCGGTGAACCGGGCTGTAGCAGACTACTATGGCTCAAGGAAGCACTAGACTACATTTCCCCATAAGAGAGGCTGCCAAGGATAAACAACTAGATTGTCGAATCCCACACATAGCAATACACGTCACACATACGCATAACATGCAAGTATGTGCTGTACAACATGGCATCACAACGTAACGCAAACTCATATAGATAAAGGCCCAGAAGAGCCACATAACATTAAATACAAACAGGGGTCACATGACCCATCATTCAGAGCATACAAGCAACGGAAGCATTACATGTCTGAGTACACACAACTACAAAAGAAAAAGGCTGGGAAGCCTGACTATCTACAAGTCGCTCCCAAGGGTACAAGATCGTAGCTGAGGTAACAAGCTACTCGTCGAAGTCCAAGCGGTACTACTAGTGAGATAGATGTCTCATCTGCAAAACATAAATAAAGCAAACAAGAGTACCAAGGTACTCAGCAAGACTTACATCAGATCCTATCATACATGCATTTGTATCAAGAAGGTAATGTGGGGTTTAGTTGCAGCAAGCCAGCTTTGACTCAGTGGCTATCCTGTTCTACGACAACGAGAAACTTCTTTGAGATGAGGCAGCGCACACGAGTCCACTAATCACCACATCAATACACTACTATGGATTCATCCCCGTCTCTCCACGAGAAGGCCATCCGTAGCACTCACACTTGTCTTGAGCATTTTAGAGTATCCACTTTAAGTTTTCTATGTACCACGTAAGCATCCAAGAAGTCCATAACCGAGGACACAGCTATTCGAATATATCATGATAACCCTGCAGGGGTGTACTTCTTCACACACTCTCTCACCACTTATCACCATATACACATCATGTATCTCGGCAACCTTCAAGCGGAAGCCTGGCGAGGGTGTCGGCCACGACCTGACTAACCAAACAAGACTCTAATCCAGGTTTATCGCCTATTCGGGTTCCATCCGCAAGGAAATCCAGCCGGGGTTTCGCTCACGGCCCCAAACGATGTGTACAGGGTTCCCGAGCCCACCATCCGAGTGCCACTCGGTACACCGGCCACGTGTGCCTAGTCTGTCCCAAGTCCACCCTGCCGGGTGCCACTCGGTAGAAAAATAGCACTACCTATAAACACCAGAAACTATTTGCAACTCCTGGACAGAGATCAAGTTGGCTATTTAGTCGAGAGGGGTCGAGTTATCGGAACCCAATATGTGGTAGTAGCTAGTCCTTGGACAACATACACAGAACTCAGTTCTCAGGGACGGTTCCAATGAGACAACCCACCATGTACTCCTACATGGCCTCTCACCGCTACCTTTACCAAATCGTGTTCACATGATTAACTCTCAACATCAGAACATAGCACTGTACTCCAATTCATTCCCAAAGAATCAGACCTGACATACTCTAAGCAATAGCAGGCATGGCATGGCAAGAACACAACATGGCTCAAGCAACTCCTACACATGCTAGTGGGTTTCAACTATTTACTGTGGCAATGACAGGTCATGCAGAGGGATGGGTTCAACTACCGCAACATAAAGTAGCACTTGAATCGTTGTTGTCCTAATGCAGTAAAAGGGAGCAGGAGCGAGAGAGTGGGATTGTATCAGAATGAACAAGGGGGTTTGCTTGCCTAGTAGATCAACAGGGGCGCACTGCTCCTCTGACAGGTACTCTGGATCGATCTCCGGAGCAGAACCTATCGAGAAGGAACGGTGTCGAAAATCAAACACAAGTACATGCAACAATATGATGCATGATCATGGCATGAATATGTGATATTGTTTGAGTTAAAGCATCTAGCAATTATTTGGTTGAAGTCCATTTGAGCCAAGGGTTCAAATACAACTCCAAATTAAGCTCTTAAATATGCCATAAGTGTGTTTTCATATATACAGCATGTATAGGTTGGTTTTTCATGCATGAAAATGGTACAGATGGATAGATTGAATTTTTTTGATCATTTTTCATATATAAATTATTTCAATCTGAGCTACGGTTGAATTTCTATGAATTTTTGAAGTTTATATCAATTTCTGGAATTCTCTGAATTATTTAAAACCCAGAAAAAATCATTATTGCGTCAGCATGACATCATAGAGGTGTCAGCAGGGTTGACCAGGTCAAACCTGACGTGTGGGGCCACACGTCAGTGACACCGGGGCTAAACCCGAGTCAAGCCCAGCTGACCAGGGTTTGACCGAGCACTGGGCCCATAGTTAGTGGCTTAGGGGGGGTGGATTAAGCGGCAGGGTTAGCAGCTAATCACGCGCCATGTCAGCCGCCGGAGTTTCGCCGGCAATAACCTCGAGCCACGGCGGAAGTTCGCTGGAATGAGCTGGAGGCCATGGTTTGGCACACGGAGGCCACCGGCGGGTAGCCCGTGCACGGGCGCATCCAGCCGCGCTCAGGGGAGGCCGCGGGAACGGCGGAGCTCGTCGGAGCAGAGCTCGCGGCGGTGGCCGGAGCTCGGGTGGGTGCGGGGTTAGCGCTGCGGCTTGCAAACAAGCTGGCTGTTGCACTAGCGTTGCTCCACGGGTCGTTGCGAGTGCAACGGACGCATGCGCCGGGCCATTTGGTCACCGGGGCTTCGCCGGCGACAAGCCCGTGCGGCGGAGCGGCTCGGCTCCAGTAGAGGAGGTGGCTAGAGGAAGCGTACGAGCGCGGGGAGCAGGGGAGAAGATGACGGAGCTCACAGGGAGTCGGATGGGCGGCTCGTTTGGCTCGGGGAAGCGTCGGAGGGAGCGGGCGGAGAAGGGGATCTCCGGCGGACCGAGGTTGAAGAAGAGGTCGGGGGAGCCGCTGCAGGGCGCATCCGCTCGCGTGGCTTGGCGGAGAGGTTGCAGACGAGGTGGCGGAGCTTCTGGACACAACAGCGAGGCAAGGGGAGAATGGTGGCTGCGGCTACGGCGTGCGGTGGCGACGGCAGCGCTCGGGCGTTCGCGGGGGAGGGAGAGACAGGAGGGGAGGCCATTGGAGAGAGGGAGAGAGGTGCGGGGCGGCGCGTGGCATCGCGTGGGGCATCCAGGCGACGAGGAGGAAGACAAGCAGGCAGGTGCCGTGGCGCGCGGAGCACGCGCGCGCCGGGCACACGCCTCGCCTACTGGCGCGAGGTGGAGGACGGTGCGGTGGCCAGTGGGCTGGGCCAGCACAGTTGGGCCGGCACAGTGCCAGGGCGCAGGTGGCCCAGGTCAGCATTTTCCATTTTGTTTTCTTTTCTATTTTCTGACATTTGTCTCTGATTTAGTAAAAATACTAAATCATTTTATTTAATTCTGTCAAATTTTGCAGGGACCTAAGGAATTAATCCAAAGCCCCTCACCAAAATTCAGAATTATTGGACAATATTTTGTATATATAAAAATATTTATCCAACGCAAATAAATACTGGATTAATTCCAAATGCCCAAAATAATTACTTATGAGCTCTTTAAAATATTGGTTTGATTTTTATCTCTGTCCAATATTTTCAGAGAGCAACATGAGCATTTTCTTGGACCCTTTTGGAGCAATTTTTACTTGGGTCATTTTCAGAAATGATTTCTGAGGGTTTCACAAATCCCCATTTCAAAGTTAAATGGAATTTAAACATGATGCAAACATGAAGGCTAGCCTAGGTCATACCAGAACTAGGGATGTGACAGTTTCTTTTGAACCCTAGCTAGTTGAAAAAATTAGGTTTTTAATCTTTGTTGTTTAATGTTAGGAAAATGTAGTATGAAACCTTGCTAGTTAATCTTAGGATAATGTAGGTTTTTAATCTTAGTTGTTTAATGTTAGGTGTTTAATCTTAGTTGTTTAATCTTAGGATAATGTAGTATGAACCCTAGCTAGTTTATCTTAGGATAATGTAGTATGAATCTTAGGATAATGTAGTAATCACATTTTTTGTTATTTTCTAGTAAAAACAATTATTACCATTACATGCAAATTTGAAATGGATATTTTGAAGTGGATATATGTCATATTTTCAACATGTCACAATCTTAGTTGTTTAACCGAGTGGCCTATGTTTTGCCAGAATGTTGATTCGTCCATGTTCTGGGAAATTTCAGGGCGCTCGATATGTCTTGCTTTTAGGAAAGGTCATGCCGAATTTTGCTAAGTGTTTATTAATTTTGTTTTCATAATTAAGCATTTTGTTCTCGACGTCAACGATGCCTACTCCGCATCCTCGTCGTCGACTCGGCGGAGGAGGCCTGCTTGAGCAGAGGGGACATGTCTGGGACTGGGCCTCACCGGGCTGGTACTGGGTTGTGCTACCTTCTGGTGAGCGCAGCTTAGTGAGGAGCCAACCTTTTGTCGACCCAGAGCGTCTTTGGTGGCGGTCACGTGGGCCTGCATCGGTGCAGAGTCTTGAGTCCCCCGCGCAGGTGGTACAACACCGTGTCACGGAGGAGGACGGGCACGTCCATCGCTACATGGTTGCGTTGGCGGACGGCAGGTTCTCCAATACCTGGAAGATTTTTCAAGGATCTCACCAGAGCTATGATCCTATGATGGTTCCTTCTCTTTGTGTGTCCACCGCGACCCACTGATCCTAGAGGAGCTATTATTCGAGATGTATTAGTGATATTATATGATGATCTTTGCTACAAACTACTATATATGTATTCGATGATGGATTATTAATTACCTATTAGTTATTTTCTTATTGAATGCATGCTAATTTGAATGGAGTAATTTGTTTTATCTCTATTATGATTTAGTTTTGCTTATTGAATGCATGCTAATTTGAATGGAGTAGTTTGTTTTATTTCTATTATGATTTTAGTTTTGCTTATTGAATGCACGTCTGTTTCAACAATGAACATATAGGAAATGTCTGACGATGAAAGGGAATTCTCTATGTGTGAGTACTGCGAAGATGAGCGCGGTCTGTGCGACAGGCCTCACCTGGTAGAAGGTCGGCGCTTCAGCATCAAGATCCAAGAGACCTTCGATGCTGAAACGGTATGCAACAACGAGTAGTGTTTTTTGTTATTTTTTGCATGACTTCTCTGCTTCTTCAACGTGTAATTTCCGTCTTTTACAATTCGACTAGCTTATCCCATGCCATGCAAGCCGCTATGTCTTGGAGAAGATGGGTTTTGAAGATCATGAAAGCATTGAGACAAAGATAATTCAACTAAGGACCCATCATAGTTATGATTTTGCTGTAAATCTATACAATTATATGAACTCATCCAATTTTGGTTGCCTAAATTGGGTAGCACTTTGCAAGACATATGATTTTCATGAGGGTATGCTTCTCACCTTCGATCTTGGTGATCCTGACATCGACGAAAAGAATATGACCATTTGGGTCCTTGTTGACACGCTTCCGGTTCTACCGCTGTGTGAGTTTCTCAAACATATTTATTAAGTAATTTATGTTGTTTATTTCAAAATAGTTGACAACTTATTTCCATTGATAGCTTATTTTCATTCTTCAAAAAATGTACGGAAGATGGTAAACAGAACCTACTACTACAATGATGAAGCACAATTAACTTATAAGGAGAAAGATGGTCTTATCGCACTTTTTACTGATCTTGAGAATTACAATAGCTATTATCAAACTCCTCCACATTATGGTCAACATGTACCACTAGTGCATGTGTTGAACTACGGTAACATAAATGGAGATAGCATGGTAAGATTTTCTACTATTACGACATCCGTGCATCTTTTGCGTAAATTCTTCTAAAACTAAACTACATTGCTAACTACAAAGTTATTACTATGTTTTTGAACAGAAAAATCCCGATTGATTGTTTGCCTCATCTGATGTTGCCGAGAGGTCGCGTTGATGTTATGAGCTTACGGCCACCACGGCCAGGTCAGCCGCAGTATCCACATCACTCCTGTCCATACCAGATTTCTAAAAGCGAGGAAGCCATGATAATAAATGACTCGAAAAAATGTTTCCACCATCATAGAGAGCTACTTGGAAGCAACATTGTGCTTAGGCCAAGACTTGGAGATAGGATGATCTCCGTCTTTCTTATGGAGAGTCCATTTTCCTTAATGGAGAGTCAATGCCTATCTTGTTTTATGATATTTTACCAAAGAGAGGGTAGAGTAGGTCCTATGAGAGGGGTAGATCCTAGGTAGAATGTGTTATTATGTGCTACAATGTGTTAGAGTTGATGATGATGATGAGGAGTTGTGATTATGACTAGTGACCAACTTGTTATATGATGTCTCATTGACGAACATTGTTTGGTGGTGATGACTAGTGGTATTGAATATGCTATTTAAACAGACTAGTTCATGATGAGTTGTTATTGTATAAAATATATATATCTGTTTAAACATGTACAACGCCAAAATGCGAAAAACATAAATTTTAGAAGTAGCGTGGGCCAAAATATTACCAGCAGCGCTCATTTACCAGTAGCGCTTTCTAGTGGCGCGCTACTAGTATATCAACATACTATTAGCGTTGGACTAAACAAGCGCTACTGCTACAAAATAGCTGTAGCGCCGTAGCAGTAGCGAGGGCGCCCATGCTAGTGGTAGCTCAAAAACCAGCGCTACTAGTAAGGTTTTCCCTAGTAGTGATGTCTCCTTATAAAATTGTTTATGGAAAAGCTTGTCATTTGCCTCTTGAGTTAGAGCATAAAACATACTGGGCAATCAAAGAACTCAACTATGATTTCAAACTTTCCCGTGAAAAGAGGTTATTTGATATTAGCTCATTAGATGAATGGAGAACCCAAGCTTATGAAAATGCCAAGTTGTTTAAAGAAAAAGTTAAAAGGTGGCATCGTAAGATAATCCAAAAGCGTGAGTTTAAAGTAGGAGAATATGTTCTTTTGTACAACTCTCGTTTCAGATTCTTTGCAGGAAAACTCCTCTCAAAATGGGAAGGCCCCTATGTCATTGAGGAGGTTTATTGTTCTGGAGCCGTCAAAATAAATAATGCCGAAGGTACTAACCAGAAGGTTGTTAACGAGCAACGAATAAAACATTATATCTCATGTATGCCCATTAATGTTGAAAGTAATATTATGCAAACTTTGACACCGGAAGAACATATAAAAGAGTCCATCCGGAACACTCCAGAATCATGAAAATAAGGAGGTACGCGATACTGTGAGTAAACGGACTCCGAAAAATCCGCAGAAATATTTTTTGTCACTTTTGGAATATTTAGAAAAATAGGAAAATAGGAAACTTTCAGGAAGCATACCCTGGTGGGCACAAGACACCAGACGTGCCCAGGTGGGTTGTGCCCAGCTGTGGTACCTTCCGGACTTCGTTTTTCTACAACTTGCTTGTTTCCCAAGATAAAAAATCTTTATATACCCCCCGAACCTATTGACCACCCTATCGCGAAGAAATCCTCTGTTCTCTTTTCTTG
Organism: Triticum dicoccoides; assembly: GCF_002162155.2. Taxonomy (NCBI): domain Eukaryota; kingdom Viridiplantae; phylum Streptophyta; class Magnoliopsida; order Poales; family Poaceae; genus Triticum; species Triticum dicoccoides. The sequence continues at coordinate 266,714,117 of NC_041386.1, read as the reverse complement.
CTGTTTTTGGTCAGATCTGTTGAGTCAGGCATCATGTCTTCCTCACCCTCCAACAACGGAGAAGTAGATGCAGGGGTGTTTCAGGAGTATCTAAGGAGAGAGGAAGCTGAAGAAGTTGCTATGGAGGAAGAAGAGGAAAATCCTGTTGGGGTTCACTCTCCGGCTTCCGAGAGAGGGACATTGGCTAGCATCTTCACTCATCCGAATCCTCATCGAGCTATGATACCGTCAAATAATCAAAAGAGCCTCAAAGTGCAAGAAGAAACCCCACTAAGAAGGCCTTTACACAGGTTACATCATAACAATTTTCGCAATTTGATTCATAAGTATGGTTTTGAGAATACTCCTCGTAGGCACATACCGTCCAATTGGGACATATCTTGCCCTTGAGAAAACAGTGCAGGAACAATTCCCTGGGGCCTGGAAAATAAGCACATAATGGCTGAAGTGAAGAAAAACAGTGAGTTACTTAATCAAGCCCTTCGGGATATCCAAGGTTTGAAAGATCTACTCATGGTTATATTGGAGAATACTACACCACCACCATCTTCTTCTTCATCATCAAAAGAGAATTGAGTATCGGGTATGGGCACTCCCCTTGGCTGTCGCCAAGCTTGGGGGAGGTGTCCCGATATCATATCATCCCCATTATCTTTTGCCTTTACTTATTTTAGTTCGATCTTTTGCTTTAAATGAATAAAAGTTTAGTTTGATCCTTTCTTTTCGAGAGTTTACTTCGTGATTGATAACCCACAAGTATAGGCGATCGCAACAATTTTCGAGGGTAGAGTATTCTATTGGGGAACGTAGTATTTCAAAAAAATTCCTATGATCACGCAAGATCTATTTAGGAGATGCATAGCAATGAGAGGGGGGAGTGTGTAAGTACGCTCATAGACCAAAAGCGGAAGTGTTTATCAACGCGGTTGATGTAGTCGTACACCTTCATGATCGGTCCCGATCAAGTACCGAATGTACGTCACCTCCGCTTTCAGCACACGTTCAGCTCGATGACGTCCTCGCCTTCTTGATCCAACAAGATGGACGGAGTAGTAGATGAGGTCTGGCAGCACAACGGTGCGGTGACGGTTGTGGCACATCTTACTAAGTTGAATGACATAGCCACCCTTTTTACTCATGATGAGAAAACTCGCTACCATTTTATTCTCAAATTATTTCCTTTCTCATTAAAGGGTAATGCTAAAGCTTGGTACAATACTCTTACTCCTGGTTGTGTGCGTAGTCCCCAGGATATGATTTACTACTTCTTTGAAAAATATTTTCCTGCTCATAAGAAACAAGCTGCTTTACAGTAAATATTTAACTTTGCTCAAACTAAAGAAGAGAGACTCCCACAAGCTTGGGGGAGGCTTTTCCAATTACTTAATGCTTTGCCTGATTATCCTCTTAAGAAAATGAAATACTTGATATCTTCTACAATGGACTAACCGATGCTTCTAGGGATTTCCTAGATAGTTGTGCTGGTTGTGTTTTCAGGGAACGAACTGTTGGACAAGCTAAAGAATTATTAAATAATATATTGAAAAACTATGATGATTGGACTATTCCTGAACCACCGCCTAAACCCACTCCGAAGAACAGGAGTACATTATATCTCAGTCCTAAAGATATGCAAGAGGCAAAGAAATCTATGAAGGAAAAATGTATTAAAGTTGAGGATGTTAAAAATTAACCTCCTATTGAAGAAATACATGGGCTTAATACACCACAACTGCCTAAGGTGGTAGAGGTAAATTCTCTTATGAAGTTTAATGATAGTGATAATCCTCACAATATGCATCCTAGTCAATGCCTTTATGAGTTCGAAAACTACACTAGAAAACAAGATCACTTCAATGCAAATGTTATGAAACAATTGAAATATAATTCTGATATGATTGCTCGCTTGAGTGTATTGTTATTTCGAATATCAAATGATGTTAGAGGTATGGGAAAAGATTCTTCTATGGTTCAAACTCAATTAGAAGAAGTTGCCAAATCTCAAAGAGAATTGCTTGATGAAATGAATAATAATATGCATGACTTTGCTGTTAGAGTTGCAACTAGAGGAGGTAAAATGACTTAGGAACCACTTTATCCCGAGGGACACCCTAAAATAATTGAACAAGATTCACAAAGAGCTAACACTAGTGCACCTAGTTCTTCTAGAAATAAAAAGAAAAATAAGAATGATAGGACTTCACATGCTCCTAGTGAACCTGAAATAGAAAAACCTCTTGACAATGATAATGAAGTTTATATCTCAGATGCTGAAACTCAATCTGGTAATGAACACTCACCTAGTGATAATGAAAAAGACAATGATGAGATTCATGAAGACTCTCAACCAACCAATGAAAAAGAACCAGACAATGATGTTGAGATAGAAACACCTGTTGATCTTGATAACCCACAACCTAAAAGTAAAAGATATGACAAAAGAGACTTTGTTGCTAGAAAACACGGTAAAGAAGAACCGTGGGTCCAAAAACCTATGCCTTTTCCACCCAAGTCAACTGAAAGAAAGATGATGAAGATGTTGAGGCCAGTCTTTTTGCGTACTCGCTTGACTGATATCTTAAAAATGCCTCCATATGCAAAGTATATGAAAGACATCATCAAAAATAAGAGAAAACTATCGGGAGCTAAAATCTCCACTATGCTTGCTAATTATACTTTCAAAGATGGAGTACCTAAAAAACTTGGAGATCCGGGAATACCAACTATACCTTGCTCTATCAAAAAGAATTATGTGAAAACTGCTTTGTGTGACTTAGGAGCTGGTGTTAGTGTTATGCCTTTTTCTTTATATAAAAGACTTGACTTGAATAAACTCACACCTACTGAAATATCTTTGCAAATGGCTGACAAATCAACAGCCGTACCTATCGGTATCTGTGAGGATGTGCCCGTTGTTGTTGCTAATGTTACTATTTTGACTGACTTTGTTATACTTGAGATGCCCGAGGACAAGAACATGTCGATTATCCTTGGTAGACCATTCTTGAATACTGCAGGGCCTGTTATTGATTGCAATAAAAGCAAGGTCACTTTTCATATCAATGGTAATGAGCATACGGTGCACTTTCCGAAGAAAAAATTCCAAGTGAATGGTATTAATGTTATTGAAAAATCTCCTACAATCACTATTGGAAGTTTTCAACTACCTCTACCTACTGTCAAAAAGAAATATGAAATGCTTATTGTTGAGGACATTCATATCCCCATTGACATAACTTAGTGATTTATGGAAGTTGTTCGGTTTCATGCTAATCGAAAGTGGTTGCTAATAAGACCTGATCAACCTTACAAATGGATCATTTTTGAGCGGTATGAAGATGATGAATTTCGTGTAACAGCCTGGTCTTTGGCCCTTTTCTTTTTCTTTTTGATTTATTGGTTTTTTCTCTGTTTTTCTTTTTGGAGTGGTTCTGTGGCCTTGCCACATGGGAAATCTGATGGGGAACGTAGCAAAAATTCAAAATTTTCCTACGTGTCACCAAGGTCTATCTATGGAGAAACCAGCAACGAGGGGAAGGAGAGTGCATCTACATACCCTTGTAGATCGCTATGCGGAAGCGTTCAAAAGAACGAGGTTGAAGGAGTCGTACTCGTCGTGATCCAAATCACCGGAGATCCTAGTGCCGAACGGACGGCACCTCCGCGTTCAACACACGTACATCCCGGTGACGTCTCCCATGCCTTGATCCAACAAGGAGAGAGGGAGAGGTTGAGGAAGACTCCATCCAGCAGCAGCACAACGGCGTGGTGGTGGTGGAGGAGCGTGGTACTCCAGCAGGGCTTCGCCAAGCACCGCAAGATATGAGGAGAAAGAGAGGTAGGGCTGCACCAACAGGGAGAGGAACTCGTGTGTATTGGGCAGCCCAAACCTCAACTATATATAGGGGGAGGGGAGGGGCTGTGCCCCCACCTAGGGTTCCCTCCCTAGGGGTGGCGGAAGCCCCCTAGATCCCATCTAGGGGCGGCCAAGGGGAGGGGAGAGGGGGAGGCGCACCAGGGTGGGCCTTAGGGCCCATCTGCCCTAGGGTTTGCCCCCTTCCCCTCTTCCTTGCGCCTTGGGCCTTGGTGGGGGGGGGGCGCACCAGCCCACCTGGGGCTGGTCCCCTCCCACACTTGGCCCATGCAGCCCTCCGGGGCTTGTGGCCCCACTTGGTGGACCCCCGGGACCCTCCCGGTGGTCCAGGTACGTTACTGATAAAACCCGAAACTTTTCCGGTGACCAAAATAGGACTTCCCATATATAAATCTTTACCCCCGGACCATTCCGGAACTCCTCGTGACGTCCGGGATCTTATCCGGGACTCCGAACAACACTCGGTAACCACATACAAACTTGCTTTATAACCCTAGCGTCATCGAACCTTAAGTGTGTAGACCCTACGAGTTCGGGAACCATGCAGACATGACCGAGACGTTCTCCGGTCAATAACCAACAGCAGGATCTGGATACCCATGTTGGTTCCCACATGTTCCACGATGATCTCATCGGATGAACCACGATGTCGAGGATTCGATCAATCCCGTATGCAATTCCCTTTGTCTAGCGGTATTGTACTTGCCCGGGATTCGATCGTCGGTATCCGATACCTTGTTCAATCTCGTTACCGGAAAGTCTCTTTAATCGTTCCGTAACACATAATCCCGTGATAAACTCCTTGATCACATTGTGCACATTATGATGATGTCCTACTGAGTGGGCCCAGAGATACCTCTCCGTCATACGGAGTGACAAATCCTAGTCTCGATTCGTGCCAACCCAACAGACACTTTCGGAGATACCCGTAGTGCACCTTTATAGTCACCCAGTTACGTTGTGACGTTTGGCACACCCAAAGTATTCCTACGGTATCCAGGAGTTGCACAATCTCATGGTCTAAGGAAATGATACTTGACATTAGAAAAGCTTTAGCATACGAACTACATGATCTTGTGCTAGGCTTAGGATTGGGTCTTGTCCATCACATCATTCTTCTAATGATGTGATCCCGTTATCAATGACATCCAATGTCCATGGTCAGGAAACCATAACCATCTATTGATAAACGAGCTAGTCAACTAGAGGCTTACTAGGGACATGGTGTTGTCTATGTATCCACACATGTATCTGAGTTTCCTATCAATACAATTCTAGCATGGATAATAAACTATTATCATGAACAAGGAAATATAATAATAACCAATTTATTATTGCCTCTAGGGCATATTTCCAACAGTCTCCCACTTGCACTAGAGTCAATAATCCAGTTCAGATTGCTATGTGACTAACACTCAAGGTCACATCCCCATGTGACTAACACCCAAAGAGTTTACTAGAGTCAATAATCTAGTTCACATTACCATGGGATTAACACTCGATGAGTTCTGGGTTTGATCATGTTATGCTTGTGAGAGATGTTATAGTCAACGGGTCTGAATCTTTCAGATCCGTATGTACTTCGCAAATTTCTTATGTCATCTTGTAGATGCAACTACTACGCTACATTTGGAGCTATTCCAAATAACTGTTCTACTATACGAATCCAGTTTACTACTCAGAATAATCTGGATTAGTGTCAAAGTTTGCATCAGCGTAACCCTTTATGACGAACTCTTTTACCACCTCCATAATCGAGAAAATTCCTTAGTCCACAAGTTACTAAGGATAACTTTGACCGCTGTCCTGTGATCCATTCTTAGATCACTCTTGTACCCCTTGACTGACTCATGGCAAGGGACATATCAGGTGCGGTACACAGCATAGCATACTGTAGAGCCTATGTCTTAAGCATAGGGGACGACCTTCGTCCTTTCTCTCTATTCTACCGTGGTCAAGCTTTAAGTCTTAACTTCATACCTTACAACTCAGGAAAGAACTCCTTCTTTGACTGATCCATCTTGAACACCTTCAAGATCATGTCTAGGTATGTGCTCATTTGAAAGTACCATTAAGCGTTTTGATCTATCCTTATAGATCTTGATGCTCAATTTTCAAGTAGCTTAATCCAGCCTTTCCATTGAAAACACTTTCCAAATAACCCTATATGCTTTCTAGAAATTCTACGTCATTTCTGATCAACAACATATATTCATCAGAAATTCTATAGTGCTCCCACTCACTTCTTTGGAAATACAAGTTTCTCATAAACTTTGTATAAACCCAAAATCTTTGATCATCTCATCAAAGCGTACATTCCAACTCCGAGATGCTTACTCCAGTCCTTAGAAGGATTGCTAGAGCTTTGCATACTTATTAGCATCTTTCAGGATTGACAAAACCTTCCGGTTGTATCACATACAACCTTTCCTCAAGAAAATCGTTGAGGAAACAATGTTTTGACATCCTATCTGCAAGATTTCATAAATAATGCAGTAATCGCTAATATAATTCCAACAGACTCTTAGCATCGCTACGAGTGAGAAAGTCTCATCGTAGTCAACTCCTTGGACTTGTCGGAAAGCATCTTAACGACAAGTCGAGCTTTCTTAATGGTGATACTTACCATCATTGTCCGTCTTCCTTTTAAAATCCATATGTACCTAACAGCCTTACGACCATCAAGTAGTTCTTCCAAAGTCTACACTTTGTTTTCATACATGGATCCTTTCTCGGATTTTATGGCCTCGAGCCATTTATCGGAATTCAGGCCCACCATTGCTTCTCCATAGCTCGTAGGTTCAATGTTGTCTAGCAACATGACTTCCAAGACAGGATTACGTACCACTCTGAAGTAGTACGCATCCTTGTTATCCCATGAGGTTTGGTAGTGACTTGATCTGAAGTTTCATGATCACTATCATAAGCTTCCACTTCAATTGGTCTAGGTGCCACAGGAACAACTCCCTGTGCCCTGCCACACACTAGTTAAAGAGACGGTTCAATGACCTCATCAAGTCTCCACCATCCTCCCACTCAATTCTTTCGAGAGAAACTTTTCCTCGAGAAAGGACCCAATTCTAGAAACAATCCCTTATTGCTTTCGGATCTGAGACAGGAGGTATACCCAACTATTTTGGGTGTCCTATGAAGATGCATTTATCCGCTTTGGGTTCAAGCTTATCAGCCTGAAACTTTTCACATAAGCGTCGCAGCCCCAAACTTTTAAGAAATGACAGCTTAGGTTTCTCTAAACCATAGTCCATACGGTGTCATCTCATCGGAATTACACGGTGCCCTATTTAAAGTGAATGTGGTTGTCTCTAATGCCTAACCCATAAACTATCATGGTAATTCGATAAGAGACATCATGGTATGCATCATATCCAATAGGGTGCAGTTATGATGTTCGGACACACCATCACACTATGGTGTTCCAGGCTGTATTAGTTGTGAAACAATTTCCACAATGTCTTAATTCTGTGCCAAACTCGTAATTCAGATATTCATCTCTATGATCATATCATAGATATTCTTGTCACGACGATCTTTCAACTTCACCCTGAAATTACTTGAACCTTTCAATAATTCAGACTCGTGATTCATCAAGTAAATATACTCAACATCTACTCAAATCATCTGTGAAGTAAGAACATAACGATATCCACTACAAGCCTCAGCACTCATTGGACTGCACACATCAAAATGTATTACTTCCAACAAGTTGCTTTCTAGTTCCATTTTACTGAAAACTAGGCTTTCAGTCATCTTGCCCATGTGGTATGATTTGCATGTCTCAAGTGATTCATAATCAAGTGAGTCCAAACGGTCCATTTGCATGGAGTTTCTTCATGCATATACACCAATAGACATGGTTCGCATGTCTCAAACTTTTCAAAAACGAGTGAGCCCAAAGATCCATCAACATGGGGCTTCTTCATGCGTTTTGTACCGATATGACTTTCGTGGCAGTGCCACAAGTAGGTGGTACTATCATTACTATCTTATATCTTTTGGCATGAACATGTGTATCACTACGATCGAGATTCAACAAACCATTCATTTTGGGTGCAAGACCATTGAAGGTATTATTCAAATAAACAGAGTAACCATTATTCTCCTTAAATGAATAACCGTATTGCGATAGACATAATCCAATCATGTCCATGCTCAACGCAAACACCAAGTAACAATTATTTAGGTTTTAATACCAATCTCGATGGTAGAGGGAGCGTACGATATTTGATCAACCATGGAAATACTTCCAACACATATCGTCATCTCACCTTTTAGCTAGTCTCCGTTTATTCCGTAGCCTTTTATTTCGAGTTACTAACACTTAGCAACTGAACCGGTATCTAATACCCTGGTGCTACTAGGAGTACTAGTAAAGTACACATTAACACAATGTATATCCAATATACTTCTATCGACCTTGCCAGCCTTCTCATCTACCAAGTATCTAGGGTAATTCTGCTCCAGTGGCTGTTCCCCTTATTACAGAAGCACTTAGTCTCGGGTTTGGGTTCAACCTTAGGTTTCTTCACTAGAGCAGCAGCTGAATTGCCGTTTCATGAAGTATCCCTTTTTGCCCTTGCCCTTCTTGAAACTAGTGGTTTCACCAACCATCAACAATTGATGCTCCTTCTTGATTTCTACTTTTGTGGTGTCAAACATCGTGAATATCTCAAGGATCATCATATATGTCCCTGATATATTATAGTTCATCACGAAGCTCTAGCAGCTTGGTGGTAATGACTTCGGAGAAACATCACTATCTCATCTGGAAGATCAACTCCCACTCGATTCAAATGATTGTTGTACTCAGACAATCTGAGCACAAGCTCAACCATTGAGCTTTTCTCCCTTAGTTTGTGGGCTAAGAAAATCGCCGGAGGTCTTATACCTCTTGACGTGGGCACGAGCTTGAAATCCCAATTTCAGCCCTTGAAACATCTCATATGTTTCGCGATGTTTCAAAACGTCTTCGGTGCCTCAACTCTAAACCGTTTAACTGAACTATCACGTAGTTATCAAAATGTGTATGTCGGATGTTCGCAACATCCACAAACAATGTTCGAGGTTCAGCACACTGAGCGGTGCATTAAGGACATAAGCCTTCTATGAAGCAATGAGGACAATCCTCAGTTTACGGACCTAGTCCGCATAATTGCTACTATCAACTTTCAACTAAAATTTCTCTAGGAACATATCTAAATAGTAGAACTAAAGCGCGAGCTACGACATAATTTGCGAAGACCTTTTGACTATGTTCAGGATAATTAAGTTCATCTTATGAACTCCCACTTAGATAGACATCCCTCTAGTCATCTAAGTGATTACATGATCCGAGTCAACTAGATCGTGTCCGATCATCACGTGAGATGGACTAGTCAACATCGGTGAACATCTTCATGTTGATCGTATCTTCTATACGACTCATGTTCGACCTTTCGGTCTTCTGTGTTTCGAGGCCATGTCTGTAGATGCTAGGCTCGTCAAGTCAACCTAAGTGTTTGCATGTGTAAATCTGTCTTACACCCGTTGTATGTGAACGTTGGAATCTATCACACCCGATCATCACGTGGTGCTTCGAAACAACGAACTGTCGTAACGGTGCACAGTTAGGGGGAACACTTTCTTGAAATTATTATGAGGGATCATCTTATTTACTACCGTCGTTCTAAGTAAAAAAGATGCAAAAACATGATAAACATCACATGCAATCAAATAGTAGTGACATGATATGGCCAATATCATATAGCTCCTTTGATCTCCATCTTGGGGCTCCATGATCATCTTGTCAGCGGCATGACACCATGATCTCCATCATCATGATCTCCATCATCGTGTCTTCTTGAAGTTGTCACGTCATCTATTTCTTCTACTACTATGGCTAACGCTTTAGCAATAAAGTAAAGTAATTACATGACGTTTATGTTGACACGCAGGTCATAAATAAATAAAGACAACTCCTATGGCTCCTGCCGATTGTCATACTCATCGACATGCAAGTCGTGATTCCTATTACAAGAACATGATCAATCTCATACATCACATATATCATTCATCACATCCTTTTTGGCCATATCACATCACATAGCATACCCTGCAAAAACAAGTTAGACGTCCTCTAATTGTTGTTTGCATGTTTTACGTGGCTGCTATGGGTTTCTAGCAAGAACGTTTCTTACCTACGCAATAACCACAACATGATATGCCAATTGCTATTTACCCTTCATAAGGACCCTTTTCATCAAATCCGATCCGACTAAAGTGGGAGAGACAGACACCCGCTAGCCACCTTATGCAACTAGTGCATGTCAGTCGGTGGAACCAGTCTCACGTAAGAGTATGTGCAAGGTCGGTCCAGGCCGCTTCATCCCACAATGCCGCCGAATCAAGATTGGACTAGTAACAGTAAGCATATTGAACAAAATCAACACCCACAACTAGTTTGTGTTCTACTCGTGCATAGAATCTACGCAATAGACCTAGCTCATGATGCCACTGTCGGGGAACGTAGCAAAAATTCAAAATTTTCCTACGTGTCACCAAGATCTATCTATGGAGAAACCAGCAACTAGGGGAAGGAGAGTGCATCTACATACCCTTGTAGATCGCTATGCGGAAGCGTTCAAAAGAACGGGGTTGAAGGAGTCGTACTCGTCGTGATCCAAATCACCGGAGATCCTAGTGCTGAACGGACGGCACCTCCGCGTTCAACACACGTACAGCCCGGTGACGTCTCCCATGCCTTGATCCAGCAAGGAGAGAGGGAGAGGTTGAGGAAGACTCCATCCAGAAGCAGCACAATGGCGTGGTGGTGGTGGAGGAGCGTGGTACTCCAGCAGGGCTTCGCCAAGCACCGCAAGATATGAGGAGAAAGAGAGGTAGGGCTGCACCAACAGGGAGAGGAACTCGTGTGTATTGGGCAGCCCAAACCTCAACTATATATAGGGGGAGGGGAGGGGCTGTGCCCCCACCTAGGGTTCCCTCCCTAGGGGTGGCGGCAGCCCCCTAGATCCCATCTAGGGGCGGCCAAGGGGAGGGGAGAGGGGGAGGCACACCAGGGTGGGCCTTAGGGCCCATCTGCCCTAGGGTTTGCCACCTTCCCCTCTTCCTTGCGCCTTGGGCCTTGGTGGGGGGCGCACCAGCCCACCTGGGGCTGGTCCCCTCCCACACTTGGCCCATGCAGCCCTCCGGGGCTTGTGGCCCCACTTGGTGGACCCCCGGGACCCTCCCGATGGTCCCGGTACGTTACCGATAAAACCCGAAACTTTTCTGTCGACCAAAACAGGACTTCCCATATATAAATCTTTACCTCCGGACCATTCCAGAACTCCTCGTGACGTCCGGGATCTTATCCGAGACTCCGAACAACATTTGGTAACCACAGACAAACTTCCTTTATAACCCTAGCGTCATCGAACCTTAAGTGTGTAGACCCTACAGGTTCGGGAACCATGCATACATGACCGAGACGTTCTCCGGTCAATAACCAACAGCGGGATCTGGATACCCATGTTGGTTCCCACATGTTCCACGATGATCTCATCGGATGAACCACGATGTCGAGGATTCGATCAATCCCGTATGCAATTCCCTTTGTCTAGCGGTATTGTACTTGTCCGAGATTCGATCGTCGGTATCCGATACCTTGTTCAATCTCGTTACCGGGAAGTCTCTTTACTCGTTCCGTAACACATAATCCTGTGATAAACTCCTTGATCACATTGTGCACATTATGATGATGTCCTACCAAGTGGGCCCAGAGATACCTCTCCGTCACACGGAGTGACAAATCCCAGTCTCGATTCGTGCCAACCCAACAGACACTTTCGGAGATACCCGTAGTGCACCTTTATATTCACCCAGTTACGTTGTGACGTTTGGCACACCCAAAGTATTCCTACGGTATCCGGGAGTTGCACAATCTCATGGTCTAAGGAAATGATACTTGACATTAGAAAAGCTTTAGCATACGAACTACATGATCTTGTGCTAGGCTTAGGATTGGGTCTTGTCCATCACATCATTCTTCTAATGATGTGATCCCGTTATCAATGACATCCAATGTCCATGGTTAGGAAACCGTAACCATCTATTGATCAACGAGCTAGTCAACTAGAGGCTTACTAGGGACATGGTGTTGTCTATGTATCCACACATGTATCTGAGTTTCCTATCAATACAATTCTAGCATGGATAATAAACGATTATCATGAACAAGGAAATATAATAATAACGAATTTATTATTGCCTCTAGGGCATATTTCCAACAAAATCATCCTCATTCCCCCTCGCAAGTGGTTCATAATTCTCAAAACCTTTCCTATATCATGTCACTTCACACCTTGACCAAACCCTAAAATCTTTTTCATGGGAGCATTCCTTTTTCTAATAAATGAATAACCCTATCCACCCTAGGTTGTGAAGCAACCTATATTTCTGTCACTTCCAAAAATCCAAATTAAACATTATAATTTCTTTAGGTTATATGTTGCTCAAATATGCCCAAACTTTCCTGCCCTAGCCCAAGAATAATTCCCACATAATTAATCTTCATTGCTGTCCAGTAGGGCTTTCTGTGAAGGAAGTGCCACCTATATTTCCTTGTTGGCTCCCAAACTCTTTGGGATGCTATTTCGTCCAAATCATTGCCTCATGCCAAAATTCAACTTTATTTGCCTAGCCAATCTTCCTTAGCAATTTTTCAAACTTTCTGTCAGACAGAAGGCATTGTGAAGGAAGTACTAGCTAGGAGTTTCCAAATGAGTTGAAATTTCGCACACTCCTTCATGTGCTCATATTATCACACCCCTCCAAATTTCATATCCATCCCTTGATCTATGTGAGCACATGATCTAATCTTGGCTTCTGTCAATATTTTCAGGTTGTGAAGCAAGTATGATTTTTATTGCTTCCTTAATCCTGAGAAATTACCAGATTGTGCTCCTACCCTATAACATCTCTCGACCAAATTTTGGATCAATTCTTCAAGCCAATGTTCCTATAGAATTTTTGCAAGTTTCTGGACAGAGAGAATAGTTGTGAAGGAAGTACCATTTTGGTGAATCCAATTGGTATGAAATTTTTACAGCACCTTTCTCTGTCCAAATCATCATCCTATGCCAAATCTCAGCTCAAGTTGATGCTGCATGTGAGTGCATCATATTGATTCCGTTTCTGACCAGATTTTGAAGTTGCTTAGCAACTAAATTAAATCTTGATCCAAATCTTCTCAAAGTTAACAAGATTACAATCCTTCCTAAGCTGATCACCCAGACAAACTCATTGGCGCCAGTAAAGTTCCTGTTGATCACTAGTGCACAGCCAAGTTTACTGCAGTAAACTTTAGACGATGACTACCATTTAACCATAGCACCCCAGATCAAGCCATGGCATCATAAACGCTCCATATTGGAAGGACATAATTCTAGACACCATTTACTTTCCTCCCGTGAGCTCCCTGTGCATTTTCCCGTGGTGACCGCGCAGCTGGCAAGGCTGTGCGCGTGCTCTATGCGCAGTGGCCGCGTCTAGCGCGCTGTTTATGCTTCGTCCTCTTTCCTCTTGTCGTCTTAGCGCGCGTGAGCATGTCCCTTGGCTTCACCTCGTCACCGCCGTTCCCCTGGACCCCTATCCCCCTCCGTCCGCTTCCTCACTACCACAAGCCGCCGCACGCCCATGGACGAACAGTGCCGGTTTGGCTCGGAGCTTGCCATCTTCTTCCACCCTACACTTACTTGGCCGCCTCTTCCCCATGATCTCTCCTTCTTGTTCCCTCTCGTCGCCTAACCCTGAGCTCATGCATGTGCACACGCGTCCACGACCATGGACACGCGTCTGCGGCGACACACGCTCGGCCTCCTCCCCCTCTGCCTATATAAGGCCACCCGAGCCTCTCCCGAGCACCCCATGGCCCTTGCCTCACTCCATGCACCCTGCCCAGCCTCTCCAATCGCTCCCGGATCCCCTCCTCGCCTCCTATGGCCGCCGCTGCCATCGTCGGGCTCCGTTTGAATCCGAGCAGCCCCGGGCTCGTCCCCTCCTTCTTACACCTCCAAAGGCCCCCATCCACACCCCGGAGCCACCCTAGCCCTCCCCCTCATCCTCTGGTGGTCCATGGCCACGAGCCCTCCAGTGCCTGGCGCCTCCATCCGCCGCGGCCAATGCCCCAACCAGCCCCATGATCCTTGGCGACCATGCTACCCCGGGACGGAGTCGGCTTGCTCCCCTGAGCAATCTGGTGGTCCGGGCGCCGCAAATGGTGGCCCGTGCCACCGGCAATCGCTGCCGGCGCCGCGCCCCTCCCTATGGACCCCAAGCGAGCGCTGGCAAGACGAAGGCAACGACGACCCCGCCCCTGGGCCCTGCCCGTCGGCCTCTGCGCGTTGACCGGGCCGACCCGCTGACGTGGTTAAGTGGAGACATTGTCCATGGAGTACGCTTTCCCTTAAATGAAAGCACATTTCCCTCTTCTTCGGCCCTTAATACGTTTTCCTCTACGGAAAACGTATTCTCAGAAAAGACCAGTTCGGTTTAAACTACCAGGGACCTGTTTGTAGAAGTATTTTTACAGACTAGTCCCCCAGCTTTAAACGTTCATATCTTTTTACCCGTAGCTCGAAAGCAGGTGATTCCAAAGCCCATTTCTTTGTTTGGTCGAGCCCGTTCTATTGGTATCATTTTCACCATGTGTTAACATTCTAAAAATTACCATTTTTCCCTTGCGCTTAATCAGCCCCTCCGAGAGAGAACATTTTCCGGCGATTCTTTCCGCGAGCTTCTCGCACTTCTTCCCGGTGATTTCTTCCACCCTAGACAAGCCACACCCTCCATTTGCATGATTGCAATGAAGTGACATGGTTTAAATTATTTAATCTTATTTCAAATATTGCTTTAGCTACATGACTTTGTGCATGGCATTTCTCGGAGTTATTTTTTATCTTGTTGTTGCCATGCTGTTGTTTGGAGTTCTAGGGCTAATATTTTGAAGATTATGTGGATGACATGTTGCCTTAGGATTCTTAGTGGCTATTATGATTATTTTTCATGGTGGTTGTGGATATTATATTTCGGAGTATTACTTTGGATGTCATGTTGCCTTTGGATTATTAGTGCCTAGTATTATGTTCAGGATGCTAGTTGATATTATATTTTGGAGTATGATGTTGGAGATGATCCTTGCTTGTGGATCATAGTTGGATAGCTAGTTCTTGATATTTGAGTAGTCGTATTATTGTTCTTGGATTCATCATGATAAAAGTGTTATGCTATCCTCGGAGTATTTTGATATGTCGATAGCATGCTTTGGATTATTTGTTGGGTATTGCTATGACTTGGATTATATGTTAAGATGGTATCGGAGTATCAGTTAGCACAATTATATTTTTGGTGTTAAATTCGGTCATTAAGTTGGTCAGGTGCCACCGAACCGGGCTTTTCCAGTTCAACCACATTTTCCTTTATGGGAAGGCCCTAATGCGATGCTAATGTCATGCCTCTCGCCGGTGCCTCCAATGAGGGAAGGTTATGTGCGGGCGCTACCCTAATCAGGTAGGACGGCATAAGCCTTGTGTGCCCGTTGTTGTGATTGGTATACCTTTGTCCCTGATTGGGACCGTTTTTGTTTTGCCACGACGGTGGCCATTGCTGCCTTTGATAGGAACGGGGCACCCAGGACTGAACCCAAAGGGGGTGTTGGTCGGCGTGGCTGGGATAGTGTCATGGCAGTAGATCGGTTTTGTCGGAATGCCGCTGGTCTACCCGAATGCGAGTGCGAGGCCATGGATTCCGTGGTGTGGGTAAACTGCGCTACCTCTGCAGAGTGTGTTTGTTGAATCTATCGATCGCCACATCCTCGGTCATGGGCATGGTTTCGTACTAGGTCACACCGTCTAATCAACACTCACATGATGAAATGACTTATAGATGCTTTATATGATATATGTGAGCAACATCAGTTTGGCAAGATGTTGATGATGATGTTGGAATGATCTTGAGGATGATCATTCAGTTTGTGATGTGGTCACGAGGTGATCATGTGGATGTTCCATTTGTGATGCGTGAATGATCACCGTTTGGTTACAAGGTAACCCGTTGAACCTTGTGTGGTTCTGTTTGTGATCTGTGAGTGATCACCATTTGTTTTGATCACGAGGTGATCGAGATGGTATATTACTTGGCCGGTTAGCCAAGAGTGATATGGTTATGGAGATCTGAGATGTTGGTTTATCCGTATGATAGTAGTTTCATACCAATCTTAGTAGTTGCTTCATCATAGTAGATGTTAATTTAAATAACCTATATAATGTTATGTGATTGTCTTGCCTTGATGTTTATGGTTGTTGTGAGCTTGCAAGTACATTCAATGTACTGACCTGGCATGTCATGCCAGATTGCAGGTGATGTCGTGATTGATTGGTTGTTTTTCGAGGTTGCCGTGCGTGCGAGCTAGACCATGTCCTAGCCAGAGTCCCTGCGGAGTGGAGTTCACCACCTTCACCACTGCTAGATGTATTCCACTGCTACGAGTTGTTCTACTGCTAGCATAGAGCAAGTTTAGTGTCGCAGGCGTAGTGTCGCCGTGCTGATATGCTTCTTTGTAACATCAGACCCTTGTATTATTATTCTTGTAGTAAGAGCTGATTTGTTCTATGCCAAGCAATGTTGTATTCCAGAGACTTCTCCTTGATCTCTGGGCTAGAATACAGGGCGTTCCGGTTTTTCTGAGCTGGGGTGCCGCAGGCTTGGTATCATAGCAGGTCTGGCTATAGGACGCCCTAGTCAGCACGAGCGGTAGAAACCAGTAGAAATCGGTAGTTCAAAGTCCGGCTTGTTTACTGCATTTGGTTGCTGCATTTGTTTGTTGCATAGCATGCATATAGCCTTAGTATTTGTTGCTAATGGTTTATCTGGTGAGTGTAGCTGGCATCGGTTCGGATCCACTACAGCTTAGCCTTTGCATTTCTCCAGTTTTCTTTTCTTGCTTGTTCTTCAGTGTTTGGCGTCATTTCTGTCCCAGCAGACTGATGCCGAGTGATCCCGACACTGTTTGCAGAAATGGTGCTCGGGTATCACACCGATATCCTTCTTTCAGCCCCACCTATCGTTTCAGTGATAGACATGCTTCTATCGCGGATCATCCTTTTATCTGGTCGTGTTGGCAACCTTTAATGAACTTAGTCATCAAGAGAGGGCAATGCCAGCAGACTCAGTTTTCCTTGCTATACTATTTCTTGGACGAGTAGGAATCCTTTTCTGTCCGCTTGATAATAATGTGGTCGCGACATTCGTGTCCTGCTACATGGTTACCAAGTACGTCCTCCGAGCTAGTTAAGGTTTCTACCTGGCTAAGCTAGCACTTGGTGTAGCGCTGTTTACACCAATTCTTCCACACATTTATTTGTCCCCGTGCACACCGTCACAGCATGCTAGGTCGTAGAACCGGAGATCCCGCGAGATATGTGTGCTTAAGTAGGCATGCATATTGTGTGACTAGCAGTGCTACGTGACTTTGTTTAAGTGTGTAGTGATTGTTGTTGTGTGCTTTTGTTTAGTTGAGTTTTCTTTTGCTTCTTTCTTTTTGGGCCCCAGTGTTACATTATTCCCCCCCTATAAAGAGTTGCTCATCAACCAACACCGGATTTGAAGAAGCAATAAGGGTTTGGAATATTTGGAAGAAGCTCAGCTAAACAGTATGGTCTGCCCAGTCAACTGCATTATAGCATTAATATCTGCTCAAAATACCAATGGCGTATTGGATTGACTATCAGCCTCAAGTCTACATCAGTACAAAATCCTCATAGCAGGAATGATCAAGTCAAGCAGCAAGACAAGTCAGGTACAAGCTCAACGGTATATTTTCAGTCAAAGGTATGGATCATATACAAAATTTTGGCTCAGCAATGCATGATGCTTGAAATATATTATCATCCGAAATAAAGTCAGAATGTGATACTCTCAAGGAAGACAGTCAAAAAAAATTTCTCATGCAAATAATCAGCCACAGAATATTATGGGTGTGTGTAGATTTCAGTCTGCATATTAGTATGAAGTTTTGGATGTAAGAAACTCAGCCTTCTTCCACACGCTATCGGGAGAAGCTTATGATGCAAGGATTCCTGATTTTCTTCAATAAATGTCTGAACAGATTCTGGTCCGACATACCCAGTCTTTCACATCAAGATACCTTAGTAAAAGATTCTGACCAAAAGAAAATGAATCTTTCTCAACAAGCAACCCAAGGAGAAGCTTCTCAAGTACAGAAACCCGGCTTCTCCTGCACAATACTTAGGTCAAACTTCATGTGTAAGCTATTGAGGCTTCTTCTGCATGCTACCCAGACAAAAGCTTTGAGCAGAAGCTAACGAGCCTTCCTCGGCAAGCTACACGAATGGATTTTCTCTACAGTTCAAGGATCAGATTTGCAATAATTTTGTCAGAGGTACAATGCAGTCAAAACATATGCCTACTGCAAGGATCAAGTGTTCGGTGGCATATTCTTCTTATACATAAGGTGAGAATGCACCCCTAACCATATTAGTCACTCATATGAGGTATGGCAAGGATCCAACAGATATACCTAAAGGAAAGTACAGATCCCACAGCCTCATCAATCATGCAAATGAACATAAACAGAGGTACATTTCATATAATACAAGGATTGACAAGATCTAGGGATGACATCACGGAATCAACAATCTTGACAATGGTAATCAAGGTCCTTATTCCCACAAGTGACAAGGAGATGTCCTAAAACCTTGTCACCTTCTTGTATGATCGGCCTCAGCAATGAGCCCCGTACAGCTACAAACCCCGGGTATATGTCATATACGTGTAGAACCCAAGCACAAGGAATAATGTCAAAAATATTGCACTAATCACATCCACAGTCATATGAAGAATCAAGGACAGGTATGGCCAAGTTATTTCAGTAAGGTATCCTGACAAAGCAAATCATGACCGTCAAAGGATGAAACTGACAGCAAAGGTATGATGATTTTTGCATGACCATTAGGGTCTGGATACCCAAATCAGTTGGAGGCCGTAATTCCATATGGATCCACAAAGGCATACTCTCAGCAGCCTACTCTATTTTACAAGGATTTCATATCCCGTTGACCTGCTTAAAATGGTTTGTGTGGAATATCCAAGTCTGTTTTGTCAGATCCAAGATTCCTTTGCAACCTCAACAGTCTGACTTCAATGGAAGTATTAAAGCATCACATCGTCTATTACCACGAGATGGGTATACCAACACAATGGGTAAATTAAAAGAAGAACCATCACCTCATGTCAGGTATAATCACCGACGGAATCAAGTACACGGTCAGTCTGTCAGGAAAAGCATTTGTCTGGCAGCCCCCTGTCGGGCATGTGTCAAGATGTAAATATTTGAGGTATGACACAGCTATAACTCAATACACCGTTATATTGGTCAAGACAAAAGGCCGTCGAATCTTTGGCACATATCTCATGCTCGAGCCAAGGGAATAGATCAAAAAAATTAGTACCACCTATGAGCAGTCAGATCCCGTCAGAAGATGGCCATGATTAATTCTCAGCATTTTTTGAAACCAGAAGGCCTGCATGTAATTGAAGCAACCCCATGAAATAAGTAAAAAGGTTTTATGACCAAAATAAAACTTATGCTCAAATCCATTGGATGTCGCCACAGGTATGGAAAATCAACGTCAGTAAAAGGAATTGGTGTATGAGCAAAAATCTAACAGAATTTGGGGAAGGTGAAGCCAACCACCCCAGGGCAAGGTAAGTTGATCATTTGAAATTCTCGGGG
>NC_041386.1:266683193-266693947 GCF_002162155.2 Triticum dicoccoides | reverse complement strand
AGGGGGACAATAACTAAAGGAAAAAGGATACCCGAGCTGGAAACGGTGTCCCCAAGTCATACTTGTTCCCTAAGCAACCAAATCTTGAGGACGAGATTTCCTTAAGGGGGTAAGAGTTGTAACAGCCTAGTTTTTGGCCCTTTTCTTTTTCTTTTTCATTTATTGGTTTTTGCTCAGTTTTTCTTTTTGGAGTGGTTCTGTGGCCTTGCCACCTGGGAAATCATCATCATTCTCCCTCCCAAGTGGTTCATAATTATGAAAACCTTGCCAAGATCATGTCACTTCACTCCTTGACCAAACCCTAAAATCTTTTTCTGGGGAATATTCCTTTTTCTAATAAAGGAATAACCCTATCTGCCCTAGGTTGTGAAGCAACCTATATTTCTGTCACTTCCAAAAATCCCAATTAATTCTCATAATTTCTTTGGGTCATATGTTTCCAAAATATGCCCAAACTTTCCTGTCCTAGCCCAAGAATAATTCCCAAATAATTAATCTTCATTTTTGTCCAGTGTGGCTTTCTGTGAAGGATGTGCCACCTATCTTTAATTGTTGGCTCCCAAACTCTTTGGGATGCTATTTCAGCCAAATCATTGCCTCATGCCAAAATTCAACTTTTTTTCCTAGCAAATCTTCCTCAACAATTTTCGAACTTTCTGTCAGACAAAAGGCGTTGTGAAGGAAGTACTATCTAGGAGTTTCCAAATGAGTTGAAATTGTGGACACTCCTTCATGTGGTCATATTATCACACCCCTCCAAATTTCAGCCCCATCCCTTGAACTATGCGAGAATAGGCTCAAATCTTGGCTTCTGTCAATATTTTCAGGTTGTGAAGCAAGTATAATTTTATTGCTTCCTTAATCCTGAGAAATTACCAGATTGTGCTCCTACCCTTATAACATCTCTCCACCACATTTTGGATCAATTACTCAAGCCAATATTCCTCTAGATTTTTTGCAAGTTTCTGGACAGAGAGAATAGATGTGAAGGAAGTACCATTTTGGTGAATCCAATTGGTATGAAATTTTTACAGCACCTTTATCTATCCATATCATCATCCTATGCCAAATCTCAGCTCAAGTTGATTCTTCATGTGAGTGGATCATCTTGATTCAGTTTCTGACAAGATTTGGTAGCTGCTTAGCAACTATATTAAATCTTGATCCAAATCTTTTCAAAGTTAATTGGATTATAATCCTTCCTAAGCTGATCACCCCAGACAAACTCATTGGTGCCAGTAAAGTTCGTGTTGATCACTAGTGCACGGGCCAACTTTACTGAAGTAAACTTCAGACGATGATTACCATTTAAGCATAGCACCCAGATCAAACCATGGCATCATAACTACTCCATGTTGGAAGGACATAATGCTAGACACCATTTACTTGCCTCTCGTGAGCTCCCTGTGCATTGTCCCACGGTGACCGCGTAGCTGGCATGCCTGTCCGCGCGCTATGTGCATAGTGGCCGCATCCAGCGCGCCGTTTCTGCTTTGTCCTCTTTCCTCTCATCGTCTTAGCGCACATGAGCATGTTCCTTGGCTTCACCTCGTCGTCGCCGTTCCCCTGGACCCCTATCCCCCTCCGTCTGCTTCCTCAAAGGCGCAAAGCCGCCGCGCGCCCACGGACGAACAATGGCGGGTTGGCATGGAGCTCGCCGTCTTCTTCCTCCCTGCGCTCCCTTGGCCGCCTCTTCCCCGTGAGCTCTCCCTCCTGTTCCCTCTCGTCACCTAACCCCGAGCTCATGTGCGTGCACACGCGTCCACGACGACGGACACACGTCCGTGGTGTCGCACGCTCGGCCTCCTTCCCCTCTGCCTATAGAAGGCCACCCAAGCCTCTCCCGAGCACCCCATCGCCCTTGCCTCACTCCAAGCACCCCGCCGAGCCTCTCCAATCGCTCCCAGATCCCCTCCGCGCCTCCTATGGCCACCACAGCTGCCGTCGGGCTCCATTTGAATCCAAGCAGCCCTGGGCTCCTCCCCTCCTTCTTCCACATCCAGAGGCCCCAATCCACACCCCAGAGCCACCCTAGCCCTCCCACTCCTCTTCTGGTGGTCCATGGCCATGAGCCCTCCGGTGCCCGCCGCCTCCATCCGCCGCGGCCAATGCCTCGACCAACCCCGTGATCCCCGACAACCATGCTACCCCAGGATGGAGTCACCTTGCTCCCCTGAAGAAGTTGGTGGTCTGGGCGCCGCAAATGGTGGCTCGTGCCACCGGCAATCACTGACGGCATTGCACCCCTCCCTCTAGATCACGTGCGAGCGTGGGCGAGATGAAGGCGACGATGACCCTGCCCCTGGGCCCCGCCTGTCGGCCTCTACGCGTTGACCGGGCCGACCCGCTGACGTGGTTAAGTGGAGACGTACTCCGCGGAGTACGCTTTCCCTTAACCGAAAGCGCATTTCCCTCTTCTTCGGCCCTTAATACATTTTCCTCTACGGAAAACATATTCTTAGAAAAGACATGTTCGGTTTAAACTACCAGGGACCTGTTTGTAGAAGTATTTTTACAGACTAGTTCTTGAGCTTTAAACGCCCGTATCTTTTTACCCGTAGCTCCAAATCAGGTGATTCCAAAGCCCACTTCTTCATTTTGTCGAGACCGTTCTGATGGTACCATTTTCATCATGTGTTAACATTACGAAAATGACCATTTTGCCCTTGCACTTAATTAGCCCCTCTGAGAGAGAATGTTTTCCAGTGATTCTTTCTGCGAGCTTCTCGCACTTCTTCCCAGTGATTTCTTCCACCCCACGCAAGCCACACCCTCCATTTGCATGATTGCAATGCAATGACATGGTTTAAATTATATAAACTTATTTAAAATATTGCTTTAGCTACATGACTTTGTGCATGGCATTTCTCGGAGTTGTTTTTGTTCTTGTTATTGCCATGCTGTTGTTTGGAGTTCTAGGACTAATATTTTGAAGATTATGTGGATGACATGTTTCCTTTGGATTCTTAGTGGCTATTGTGATTATTTTTCATGGTGGTTGTGGATACGATATTTTGGAGTATTACTTTGGATGTCATGTTGCCTTTGGATTATTAGTGGCTAGTATTATGTTCAGGATGCTAGTTGATATTATATTTTGGAGTGTGATGTTGGAGATGATGCTTGCATGTGGATCATAGTTGGATAGCTAGTTCTTGATATTTGAGTAGTGGTATTATCGTTCTTGGATTCATCATGATAGAAGTGTTATGCTATCCTCGGAGTATTTTGATATGTCGATAGCATGCTTTGGATTATTTGTTGGATATTGCTAAGACTTGGATTATAGGTTTATAGATGGTATCAGAGTATCCGTTAGCATAGTTATATTTTTGGGGTTAAATTCCATCATTTAGTTGGTCAGGTGCCACCGAACCTGGCTTTTCCAGTGCAACGACATTTGCCTTTATGGGAAGGCCCTAATGCGATGATGTTGTCATGCCTCTCGCCGGTGCCTCCAACGAGGGAAGGTTATGCGCGGGCGCTAACCTCATTAGGTAGGACGGCCTAAGCCTTGTGTGCCCGTTGTTGTGATTGGTATACCTTTGTCCCCGTTTGGGACTGTTTTTGTTTTGCCACGACGGTGGCTGTTGGTGCCTTTGGTAGGCACGGGACCACCCAGGACTGAACCCAAAGGGGGTGTTGGTTGGCATGGCTAGAAGAGTGTCATGGTAGTAGATTGGTTTTGTCGGAATGTCGTTGTTCCACCCGAATGGGAGTGCGAGGCCATGGATTCCGTGGTGTGGGTAAAGTGTGCTACCTCTGCAGTGTGTGTGTGCGTGTGTTGAATCTATCAATAGCCGCGTCCTCGATCATGGGCATGGGTTCGTACTAGGTCACACCGTCCGATAAACACTCACATGACGGAATGACTTATAGATGCTTTATATGATATATGTGAGCAGTATCAGTTTGGCAGGATGTTGATGATGAGGTTGGGATGATCTTGAAGATGATCATTCAGTTTGTGATGTGGTCACGGGTGATCATTTTGATGTTCCGTTTATGATTCATGAATGATCACTGTTTGGTTACGAGGTAACCCGTTGAACCAAGTGTGGTTCCGTTTGTGATCCATGAGTGATCACCGTTGGTGTTGATCACGAGGTGATCGAGATGGTGTATTACTTGGCCGGTTAGCCAAGAGTGATATGGTTATGGAGATATGAGATGTTGGTTTATCAGTATGATAGTAGTTTCATACCATGCTTATTAGTTGCTTCATCATAGTAGATGTTAATTTAATTAACCTATATAATGCTATGTGATTGTCTTGCCTTGATGTTTATGGTTGTTGTGAGCTTGCAAGTACATTCAATGTAATGATCTGGCGTTTCATGCCAGATTGCAGGTGATGCCATGATTGATTGATTGCTTGTCGAGGTTGCCGTGTGTGCGAGCTAGACCGTGTCCCGGCCAGAGTCCCTGCAGAGTGGAGTTCACTACCTTCGTCGTTGTTCTGCTGCTAGATGTATTCCGCTGCTACAAGTTGTTCCGCTGCTAGCATAGAGCAAGTGTAGTGTCGAAGGCGTAGTGTCGCCATGCTGATGTGCTTCTTTGTCACATCAGACCCTTGTATTATTATTCTTGTAATAAGAGCTGATTTGTTCTATGCCGAGCAGTGCAGTATTCCATAGACTTCTCCTCGATCTCTGGGCTGGAATACGGGGCCTTCCGGTTTTTCTGAGCCGGGGTGCCACATTTAGTAAGCACTACCTTATGTCTCTACCTTTTTGTTTTCATTTTTTATTAGTTAAATAAAATAAAATTCCATGTTTTGTCTGTTTTCTGAATTTTCAGTGCAATAAAAAATGATCCAAAAATAAAAGTTCTCAGAATGCCCTGAAAATTTTACATGATTTTTTTCTGAACATTTCTGAATTTCTGGTGCAAATAATACCAGAGGGAGGTGCACCAGGTGGGCACAACCCACCTGGGCACGCCAGGACCACTGGGCGCGCCCTGGTGGGTTGTGGTTCCCAAATGGCCCCCCTCACTTACCTCTTCGTATCATCACTTACCTCCAGAAAAAAAATCTCCATTTCTCTCTCTCCCGTGTTCTTGAGCTCAAACCCGCGGATTTCGATCTCTTTGCTCGAAGCTCTGTTTTAGAAATTGTTTCGGGGGATTGTTGCTTGGTATGTGACTCCACCATTTGTCAATTAGTTTTTTTGCTTTAGTGGTTTATATTTTGAATAATTATCTACTCTTGGTGCTGTTGTAGATGTGCTTGCATGTTAAATTCTTTGCATTCTAAGTAGTTTGAATGCTTGCTATGGCTTCTATGTATCCCTATGAGTAGTTGCTATCAATTTTATAAAGTTTTGTTGACAAATTTTTGTCACCACAAAATTTTTATTTTCAAAAAATTGTACGCGGACATGAATATCTTCAGCAAGTTTAACTCAAAGAAGAACTCCAAGGGTGTTATTGGGGAGTCTTCTGACAGTGATCTCCACCCTCGGAGGTTGGCGGAGGTACGACCGTGTGAATGGTCGCACACCCCGTTCCTGGAAGAGGCTAGGATTCTTCAGGAGTTCATGCAATATGTTGCAACCCCCGGCCTCACCGACTTCATCGCAGATGAGTGTGACCAGCACCAAATCCTCACAAATATCTTTGTTCAGAGTTTTACTTTCCTTCCTAGGAATTATCCTCCTAAAGTGAGCTTTGATTTATATGCTGAAAACCATCAGATACCACTTACTGAATTTTCTGATATATGCTTGATCCCTCCTGATGGGAGCTTAGCCGAGCCTAGGCCGGCTAGGTTTGAGGACTTTTATCGCACTTTAACAGTGGGATATAAGAGAGGGGTGTCAGCCACCACGGCTGCTAGCATACACTTTCCTGCCGTACATTATTTTGCTTTATTTTTTGCTAAGTGCTTCCTTGCTAGAAAGAAAGTAGGTGCGCTCAGTGCACCACACTTTGTTGTTTTACGCCTAGCACTAGAGGGCGACAACACCCATAGCTTGGGAACTATTGTGGCTCATCGCCTCCATCTTAATAGATCCCAAGGTGAAATACATGGTGGGATTTTTGCTACTCATTTGGCGGCTCACTTCGAGGTCGAGATACGCCCTCATGATTACCCTTTGACCAAGGTCTACCTAGACAGGGAAGCCATGGAACACCATCATTTTCTTGCACGAGATTATCCTCACATTCCCATTCCTTATAACCTGGTTTTTAGCGTTAAAACTCGTGATATTATTCCACTACCTACACCTTCTTTGTTTGATTCTGCTGCCAGCGGCGGATATAGGATCATGCCTGCGAACATCATCGCCTACCTGAACACTCAGGCTACTGCGGAAGCGGCACAGCAGGAGCTCCAGCAGTGGGACGAGTGGATGCCCGCTCCTCAGCACCCCTACTACCCTCCAGGCTACTGATCGACTACCAAGTTAGGCCAAAAGCCTAAGCTTGGGGGAGTACGTGTTACCACCGACTTTAAATTCATGTCTATTTATTTCATTTGTTGGTGCCCACAATTTTTCCTTGTATCATCCATGCTTAGATTTATTTCCTTGCTTTCTTCTCGTGTGTTTGATAAACTTTAGAAAACCAAAAAAATTAGTTATAGTTAATTTACTTTCTATGCATGCTTAGTAGTAATATTAAATAGAAAACCCAAAAAGATTTCCTTGTTCTTCTTCTACTTGTTGGGAGATTTCCCATGTAAATAGTTTTATCGTTTTTGCTTTTCTCTTTTATTTGCTTGTTCAAGAAAACCAAAAACTCCAAAAATATTTTAGTGTGTTTCTCTGAATTTGTTTTCTTTTTATTCGAGTTGTACCGAGGAGAAGACCACGATGAAAATGCCGAGTGGCTCTCATTTGAGTAACTGTTGAACTAATAAAGAGTAAATTTTACCTTGTCTTCTCCTGTTGAATAAAATGTTTGCAGATTCCATCTTAGTCCACATGACTCTTGCACTATTATTATTTTCATATCATTCGGTCGTGCAAGTGAAAGGAAATAATGACGACATTTGATGAACTGGCCGTGGCAGAGAGAAACTGGTATGAACTCGACTTGTTCTGTCTGTGTAAATATGTTTAACCTAGTATCCATGATTCAGCCCATTATGATTAAACATGTTTGCAATGACAATTAGAGATTATAGTTTCTCATGCCATGCATAAGTAGCTGGGAGTTGATAATAATTTATCTTGGATATCAACACTGCGTTAAAATGATTGTGATGTAGTATGATGATATGGTATCCTCCTCTGAATGTTCGAGTGGCTTGACTTGGCACATGTTCATGCATGTAGTTCAATCAAAACCAACATAGCCTCTATGGTATTTATGTTCATGGTGTTCATATCCTACTTATGCATAATGCATGGTTATGTTCATTGTTGCTCTCTTGTTGGCCACTTCTCAATCTAATTGCTAGCCTTCACCTGTACTAAGTGGGAATTCTGCTTGTACATCAAGAAACCTTGAACCCAAAGTTATTGCATATGTGTCCACCATACCTACCTATATACGGTATTACCCTGCCGTCCTAAGTAAATTTGCATATGCCACCTCTAAAATCTTCTAGAAATATCCATTTTGTGTGCTTGGATCGTTCATGGAACGACAGGAGTTAGTCGGTATCTTCCATGCTAAGCGGGTTATTCTCAGGTCGGGTCTTTATTCACTCGCCATCGCACAAGAAAAGGGCGGTATTAGGGATGCCCAGTCCCAAACTGCAAAATACAAAAAGAGTTTATCGCTTGAATAATCAAACAAAAACTCCCAATGGAGTCAAAACCTTTACTTTTATCGCTTGGGAACCGCCACTAGCTTGTGCAGCATGGGAGATATTGATAACTGATGGTCGTGAAGTAAATGAGAAGGGTGCATGTGCCAAAATAATCATTTCCCTCTGTTTTATAAATCGAGCTCTGGCACCTCTGCAAATCACTACTTCCCTCTGCGAAGGGACTATCTATTTACTTTTATGTTGTGTCACCACCTTCTAAAACAAGCACCAGAAATTGAGGATGCATCATGACTGGATCTTTTCTACCATGAATTACAATGTTTAGTCGCTGCTTGAACTTTGGAGGTGCTCTGCATTTATGTTTTGCAGTCTCCGAAAGGTCTAGCGAGATACCACTATTGTCATATTATATCATGGTTGTTTTGACAACATGTTGCCGTTTGAGATATCTTATTATTGCTCCCCAGATGATTATGTCATTGATATGAGTTAATATAATCTTTGAGAGTTATTGTCGGCATGGTTAGTTATAATGTTGGCTGAAAACCTGGGTGTTGTTCAAGCTTATTTATGCAAACAAGGGAAAAAGAGTTTGTAAAAGTTTTTCTTTTTCACTTTTAGTTTATCAACTGAATTGCTTGAGGACAAGCAAAGGTTTAAGCTTGGGGAGTTGATACGTCTCCAACGTATCTACTTTTCCTAATGCTTTTGCTCTTGTTTTGGACTCTAATTTGCATGATTTGAATGAAACTAACCCCTGACTGACACTTTTTTTAGCAGAACTACCATGGTTTTTTGTGTGCAGGAATAGAAGTTCTCAAAATGGAACGAAACTTTGCAAGGAAATTTTATATAATATATAAGAATTTCTGGAGCCAAGACCTACCAGAGAGGGGCCCCTGGGTGGGCACAACCCACCAGGGCGCCCCCTTCTCCTGGTGCGCCCAGGTGGGTTGTCCCCACCTGATGGCCCCGCAGACCCTGAAACTAATGCTATAAAATCCTATTTTAGAGAAAAAATAGGGAGAGAAAGAATTATCACGATCCACGAGACGGAGCCGCCGCCAAACCCTGTTGTTCCTTGGGAGGGCAGATCTGGAGTCCGTTTGGGGCTCCGGAGAGGGGGATCTTCGTTCTTCGTCATCACCAACCCTTCTCCATCGCCAATTCCATGATGCTCCCCACCGGGAGTGAGTAATTTTTTCGTGGACTCGCTGGTTGGTGAGGAGTTGGATGATATTCATCATGTAATCGAGTTAGTTTTGTTAGGGCTTGATCCCTAGTATCCACCATGTTCTAAGATTGATGTTGCTACGACTTTGCCATGCTTACTGCTTGTCACTTTGGGCCCAGCTGCCATGATTTCAGATCTGAAGCGTTTATGTTATCATCATTATATCCATGTTCTAGATCCGATCTTGCAACTTATAGTCACCTACTACGTGTTATGTTCCGGTAAACCCAGAGTGACAATAACCAAGACTTCTTCCCGTGATTACTGTATGCTTGAGGAGTTCATGTATTCAATATGTGTTAATGCTTTGTTCCGGTTCTCTATTAAAATGAGGCCTTAATATCCCTTATTTTCCAATAGGACCCCGCTGCCACGGGAGGGTAGGACAAAAGATGTCATGCAATTTCTTTTAATAAAGCACGTATGACTATTTACGGAATACGTGCCTACATTATATCGATGAAATGGAGCTAGTGCCGAATAGCCCTAGGTTAGAACTGTCAGATGGTGAATACCATCCAACAAGTCACTGATTCAATGCCTACGAATTTATCTTATATTGTTTCTGCTAAGTTACAATTCTATCATCATTGTCACACTTGCTACAAAATTTCTGCTATCACTGCTACTGTTACTATTGCTGCTGTCACTACTATCAAAACTATCAAACTACTTTTCCACTGATCACTTTGCTATAGATAATTAATCTCCAGGTGTGGCTGAATTGACAACTCAGCTGCTAATACCTTCAAATAATCTTTGGCTCCCCTTATGTCGAATCTATAAATTTGGGTTGAATACTCAACCCTCGAAAACTATTGCAATCCCCTATACTTGTGGGTTATCAAGGGGCTGCCGAAGGATTGAAGAGCTGCTCCTCTAAGACGCCGGGCTGCTGAGGCTGGTGCTTGGATGCTCTCTTGGCGATATCGTCGGCTTCATTGTTCGTGCCACGAGGCACGTGCTACAGTTCTAGGCCCAAGAATTGCTTCTCAATTTTGCGTACCTCCGCCAGGTATGCCTCCATGTTGTAACACCCCGGATATAACTTTCCCAATTTGTACTCCAACTCTTGCCGTTTCCGGCGTTAAGTTATATTTATTTTCTCGGGTTCGGGTTTTTGTCTCCGTGTGTTGTTGTCTTTGTCATGCATCTCACATCATGTCATCATGTGCATTACATTTCATACGTGTTCGTCTCATGCATTCGAGCATTTTTCCCGTTGTCCGTTTTGCATTCCGGTGCTTCGTTCTCCTCCGGTGGTCATTTCTAGCTTTCTTTCGTGTGTGGGGATTAAACATTTCCGGATTGGACCGAGACTTGCCAAGCGGCCTTGGTTTACTACCGGTAGACCGCCTGTCAAGTTTCGTACCATTTGGACTTCGTTTGATACTCCAACGGTTAACCGAGGGACCGAAAAGGCCTCGTGTGTGTTGAAGCCCAACACCCCTCCAATTTGGCCCAAAACCTACCAAACTCTGCTCCATGTCCTAGAGCGTTCGATCACGATCGCGTGGCCGAAAACCGCACCTCATTTGGACTCTCCTAGCTCCACTTATGCCTATAAATAGACCCCCCCCCCCGAATTTCGGATATCTCCCACTCCCCGAAACCCTAATTTCATCTCCGCGCGCCGGACACGTCCGCCCGGTGCCGTACACGTCCGCCGCCGCCGCCCTCGCCCTATCCGCCGCCGCCACGTGGCAACCGGCCACCTCCCACCGCCACGGGCCCGAAGGCCCAAGGCCGGCCCCCGACGCCGCCACCACGGGCCGCGCCCCACGCCGCCGTCCTCCG
>NC_041386.1:266663816-266682825 GCF_002162155.2 Triticum dicoccoides | reverse complement strand
CTGGCTGCCGTCGCCTCGCCGCGACGCCGCCACTACCGCGGGCCGCCGCTGCAGCCGCCACCGCGGGTCGCCGCCCCGCCGCCCGCTCCTCTCCGACGACCGGTGCCCGGATCCGGCCGCCCCCCTCCAACTCCGGCCGTCTACAGCTCCGGCGAGCTCGGATCCAGCCGTGCCTCGTTTTCCGTGCTGATCTGAGATATTTTGGGTCGGTTGACTTTCTCCTCCCGAAACCCTAATTTTATGCAAACTTTGACCGGTCATACCTCCGCATCCGTAGCTCCGATTTGGACATATAGTATATCAAAATGTTCGCCTCGACGAGTACATCATTTCGTTCCATTGCATCATTTTCATTTGAGTTCATCTTGATGCCCGAAATGCTGTTAGAAGGAGGCTACATGAGTTAATTGTCAGATCTGCTAGTTCATCTTAGACTTTTGTCATTTTTGCCATGATTGTTGTGTGCATGATATGCCTATGAGTCCTTCATATGTTTTGTTAAGGATTTTGTCTTCTTTCCAGAGGTGCAACCCATGCATTTTTGTGATGTGTGTGGTGACTTGTGCAAGCTTGCAAAGTGAGGCACCCGGTAATTCTGTTTTCAGGGACTTAGAGATTTCACTAAGTCCTGGGATTGATTAGTTCATGATGCCATATGTTCGTGTTGTTTCCTAGTGATCCGTGCCTCTTTTGTGGATGATCAGTAAGGGAGTTTTGTTAATGTTGTAGTGCTCTATCCATCCATGTCTTTGTTTGCATTGATGGAGCAACCTAGCTTGAGTCAATCGAGCTCTACTTTTGCTTCGTTGCGAATCTGGGCAGATCGTCGACTTGTTTGCGATTTTGCAATGTTATTGTAGTTGATCCGTACATGCTATGCCATTGTTCTTGCCATGTCTAGCTTGTATTTTGTGCTTTCTTGATGGATGTATGCTTGTCTTACCATGACTTGCAACGTGGTGAGTGCATCGAGCTCGTAAAGATGCCTTCGTGAGTTATGTTTCAGCATGTCCCAGTTTTTCTCTAAGTCTGAAACTGATTATGTTTTTGCTATGTTCGTGTGCTTGTTAGTATATTTTGTGATCCCTTTTGGCTCAAGGTCACTAAGGGACTTTTGTTAAACTTGTTGAGTAGCTCCATGCCATGTCTTTCTTTGTCATCTTCAGGTCCTGTAGCATGTTGTTTTGTTGCTCCGAAGAGGGCTATATGATCTGAAATTCCAGACAAGTGTTAATTTCACCAAGTCTGAGATCTGTTTTACCATTTGCGTTTTTGCCATGCTTGTTTGAACCTCCTAATGGATGATTTGGCCATAGCTCAGTGCTAGACTTTTGTTAAGCATCTTGTGTGCATGCCTGCCATGTATTTTGTTGTCATGTTTGGATGCTGTAGCATGTTCATCTCATTGCATTTAGATGCCTACTTGCTGTAAATCACAGACCGGTGTCATTTTTGAATCGCTTGCCATTTCCAAACCGTAACTCCGATTCCGGCGTTCTTTATATCGTTTTCAAGCGATTTCATCTCATCTTTCCAGTCGCACACTTGGATTTCCAAGTTGAGGCCAGGTTCATGCATTTCCTGTCATATCTTGCATGTTGCATCACGCATAGCATATCATCTTTGCATCGTGTTGTTTGAGTTTTGCACGTGGTTGATTGTATCCTTGTTGCTTGTTTGTCTTGTTTGGGTAGAGACGGGAGATAAGTTCGCTAACGAGGAGCCCGTTGAGTTTGCTCTTGAGGATCCAGTCAACTCTGACAACTCTGTAGGCAAGATGATCATACCCTCGAAATCACTACTATCTTTGCTATGCTAGTTTGCTCGCTCTTTTGCTATGCCATTGCTATGATGCCTACCACTTGCTTGCAAGCATCCCAAATTGCCATGTCAAACCTCTAACCCACCATTGTCCTAGCAAACCGTTGATTGGCTATGTTACCGCTTTGCTCAGCCCCTCTTATAGCGTTGCTAGTTGCAGGTGAAGATCAGAGGCCGTTCCTTGTTGGAACATCTTTTATTTACTTGTTGGGATATCATTATATTATCTTGCTATCTTAATGCATCTATATACTTGGTAAAGGGTGGAAGGCTCAGCCTCTCGCCTAGTGTTTTGTTCCACTCTTGCCGCCCTAGTTTCCGTCATATCGGTGTTATGTTCCCGGATTTTGCGTTCCTTACGCGTTTGGGTTATAATGGGAACCCCTTGATAGTTCGCCTTGATTAATGCTTTTCCAGCAATGCCCAACCTTGGTCTTACCATTTGCCACCTAGCCTCTTTTTCCCTCGGGTTTCCGGAGCCCGCGGGTCATCTTATTTTAACCCCCCCGGGCCAGTGCTCCTCTGAGTGTTGGTCCAAACTAGAGTCCTGTACAGCGCCCCCTCGGGGAAACTCAAGGTTTGCTTTTAGTTGTATGGAGTGCTCATCTGAGTGTGCCCTGAGAAAGAGATATGTGCAGCTCCTATCGGGATTTGTCGGCACATTTGGGCGGTGTTGCTGGTCTTGTTTTAACCTGTCAAAGTGTCTTGAATTACCGAGATACCGAGTCTGATCGGAACGTCTTGGGAGGAGGTCTATTCCTTCATTGATCGTGAGAGCTTGTCATGGGCTAAGTTGGGACTCCCCTGCAGGGATTGATCTTTCGAAAGCCGTGCCCACGGTTATGGGCAGATGGGAATTTTTTAATGTCCGGTTGTAGATAAATTGAACCTTAACTTAATTAAAATGAATCAACTGAGTGTGTTACCGTGATGGCCTGTTCTCGGCGGAGTCCGGGAAGTGGACACGGTGTTGGAGTAATGTTTGCGCAGGTTGTTCTCTAGTTCTCGCTCGTGCTTTGCCTCCTCTTCTCGCTCTCCCTTGCGAATAAGTTAGCCACCATACTTGCTAGTCGCTTGCTGCAGCTCCACTCATATTTTACCTTGCCGTACCTATAAGCTTGAATAGTCTTGATCGTGACGGTGCGAGATTGCTGAGTCCCTGTGGCTCACAGATTACTATTACACCAGATGCAGGGCCTGATGATTCCACTCCAGGAGACGCGTATGAGCTCAAGTGGGAGTTCGACGAAGACTCTCAACGATACTATGTTTCCTTTCCCGATGATCAGTAGTGGTGCCCAGTTGGGGGTGAACGGGACCATGTCGCATGTTGGGTTCTCTTTTATTTTGGCGCCGTAGTCAGGCCATGAGTGTTTGGATGATGTAATGTTATTTATGTACTTGATTGACGTGGCGAGTGTAAGCCAACTATGTTATCTCCCTTTTATTATCATATTACATGGGATGTTGTGAAGATTGCCTAACTTGCGACATATGCCTTCAATGCGATTATGTCTCTAAGTCGTGCCTCGACACGTGGGAGCTATAGTTGCATCGAGGGTGTTACAAGTTGGTATCAGAGCCTTCCCCGACCTTAGGAGCCCCATTGCTTGATCATTTTTAGCGGCCGAGTTGTGTCTAGAAAAATGTTTTGAGTCATTTAGGAATTATATATCGGAGAGTTTAGGAATTCTTTTTACTTCCCAGTCTCCTCATCGCTCTGGTAAGGCATCCTAACATAGAGTTTTGACTCTTCTCTTCTCAAATTTCACTAAATTTTTTTTAGGATCACGTGGGTATCTTGGAAACGTTCCGATGGTTTTATGATGAGAACATTGACTTGGTGCCTCCTGTCAGGGGTTTAGTGGAAGTGTCCCGGGGAGTTGAGCTCTGAGGTGTTGTCATCATAATTTTATCGTTGCAGTTCTGGAATACCTGAGTTTAGTACGCCGACATCGAAAATCTCTTTTATGCAGTTCATTGGTGAGATAACCTCGACGCCACCCAGTACTGGGGCGGGAGTTCGGGAGTATCGCCATAACTTGTATAACGGATGCTTTTCGAAGGTTGAGGTAGATGGTTTCCGAAGTTTACTTGGTTATGTTTTGAAGGATGGATACAGCTGGATGTAGGATTTGCTAGTTTGGGTGAGATATTATGCTTCCCCTGTATCCCCAACACCTGATTGCATAACCGGAAAGGTTCGGGAGTTTCATAGGTGGGAATTCTAGTAGCTCTAGTTCTTCTTCCACGGATATTGGTTTGACATTGGGATTTCTTACCGATTATTCGTTCTTGATCCGTACCTTGTTGATTTATTTCTCTACCTTAATTCTACGTGGCTTCTCAATTTATGGATATGTGACCGTTTCAAGAGGAATGCATTCGTTCATTTTGTTCGGATGTGAAGACTATAAGTTGCAAATTTCATTTCGTTGGATTCAACTTCAATATTTGTCTATCAATGTGCTAATGGTGGTCACCCTCTTCAGGATGGCTCCTCCAACACGCACGACTCCGAATCCTGATCCGCCACCACCTCCACCTCCTCCAGAGGCATGGCAAGCTGTGATGGCCGCAACCAATGCAAACACACAGCTGATCATGCAAATTCTTCAAGAGCGCAATCAAGGCAGTCAAGGGTATCAAGGCAGCAACCAGAGTCACTTTGCTACACTCAACCAGTTCCTTGCTAACGGGCCAAAGATTTTCAGCAATTGTGTTGAGGCAACCGATGCTGAAGATTGGCTTGTGGATCTGTGTAAGCATTTCGAGTGCAGTAACGTTAGGCCTGAGGACTTTGTCAAGTTCGCTTCCTTCCAACTCAAAGATCAAGCCGCAGAATGGTTCCAGCAGTACAAGGATTCCAGAGGCGGACGTGTTATCACTTGGGATGATTTCCGTCGAGATTTCCGAGCTCATCATATTCCCCAGAGCGTGGTTGAAAGCAAGCGTGAGGAATTCCGCAATCTGAAGCAAGGCTCTTTGTCTGTCTATGACTACAACAAGTTGTTCCAGAAGCTTGCCCGCTTTGCCAAGCAGGACGTCCCTGATGAGAAGAGCATGATATATCAGTTCAGGGGTGGTCTCAGAGAAGATATTCAGCTCGCTCTTGTTCTCTTCGAGCCCATGAGATACGATGAGTTCTACAACATGGCACTGAAGCAAGAGGCTGCTCAGTAGAGGTGTGATGCTTCCAAGAAGCGAGTCAGAGATGCTACTCCTTCTTCCTCTACTCAAATGGCCAAGTAGAGAAGTTTTGGC
The DNA here is from genome assembly GCF_002162155.2 of Triticum dicoccoides. Lineage (NCBI taxonomy): Eukaryota > Viridiplantae > Streptophyta > Magnoliopsida > Poales > Poaceae > Triticum > Triticum dicoccoides. The sequence continues at coordinate 266,677,740 of NC_041386.1, read as the reverse complement.
TTCCTCCTCCTCCGTTCCGTCAGCCATATCAGCAGAAGAGCAAAGGTGGCAGTGGTTCTTCCCACCCACCCAACCCCGGCTTTCAGAACAAGACTTCGTCTCAACCTCCAAGATCGAGTGCTCCGTATCACCGTCCGCTTTCAGAGGTCACATGCAACAAGTGCCAACAGAAGGGTCACTATGCCAACAAGTGTCTCAACCAGAGGCGTCTTCCTCCTCCTCCTCCTGTCAGATCGGCAAGTACAGCTGTGGTCAAGCATAACCCCAAGTTCGCCAAGGTCAATATGGTGAATGCATCTCAGGCAGAGGACTCGTCAAATGTGATCATGGGTAACCTTCCTGTTAATGATATTCCTGCAAAAGTTCTTTTTGACACGGGTGCATCGCATTGCTTCATTTCCAAACCTTTTGCATCAAAGTATGAGTGTGATTATCAGTATCTGCAAAGTTCCTTGCAAATTGTGTCACCGGGCAAGCAGATGACAGCTAACACCTGCGTCCCGGAGGTTACTATCACATTGGGTGACTACAAGTTCCTTTCTTCCCCAATTGTTCTTGGTAACTCGGATATTGATCTTATTCTCGGAATGGATTGGCTTTCTAAGCACAAGGCACATCTTGATTGTGCTGCCAGGCAGATTCAATTGACTCATTCGTCTGAGGATGTAATTGTCTTTGCCGCTCGGGATAATACCATTCGTCTGTTTTCTCTCAATGAGAAGGGTGAATTGGATGCCATCTCTCAAATTCCAGTCGTTTGCGAGTATCAAGCCGTCTTTCCAGAAGAGCTTCCAGGAATGCCTCCGCACCGGCCAGTTGAATTCGTTATTGATCTTGAGCCTGGCACGGAACCTGTGTGCAAACGTCCTTACAAGCTCGGTCCTGAAGAGTTGAAGGAGCTGAAGAAGCAACTCGATATGCAAGAGAAAATGGGTCTAATCCGGCCTAGTTCTTCTCCATGGGGTGTGGTATTCTTTTTGTGAAGAACAAGGATGGAACGGACCGACTTTGTGTTGATTACCGTCCAGTGAACAAGAAGACCATCAAGAACAAATATCCACTTCCCAACATCAATGAGCTGTTCGAACAACTCAAAGGTGCCCAAGTATTCTCCAAGCTTGATCTCCGTATGGGTTATCACCAGATTCGCATTCGTGAAGAAGATATTCCCAAGACAGCATTCAGAACAAGCTTTGGTTCATATGAATACACTGTCATGTCTTTTGGCCTCGCCAACGCTCCTCCGACGTTCTCTTGAATGATGAACTTCATCTTCAATGCCTACACCAATGACTTTGTTTTGGTCTATCTCGACGACATTCTGGTTTTCTCGAAGAACAAGGAAGATCATGCCAAGCACTTGCGTTTGGTTCTTGATAAGCTCAGGGAACATCAGTTCTACGCCAAGTTCTCCAAGTGTGAATTTTGCCTTGATGAGGTTCTTTATCTTGGTCATATCATCTCTGCCAAGGGCATTGCCATGAATCCTGAGAAGGTGTCTGCAATTGTGAATTGGGAACCTCCTCAGAACGTGAAGCAACTCCGCAGTTTTCTCGGTCTCGCAAGCTATTGCCGAAGATTCGTTGAAAACTTCTCCAAGATCGCGAAGCCTCTCTCAAATCTTCTTCAGAAGCACATCAAGTACGTTTGGTCTCCGGAGTGTGACATTGCTTTCAACACTTTGAGAGAGAAGTTGATCACTGCTCCAGTTCTGACTCCGCCTGATGAATCCAAGTCATACGAGGTCTTTTGTGATGCCTCTCTCCAAGGTCTTGGCGCAGTATTGATGCAAGAGAAGAAAGTTGTTGCTTATACATCTCGCCAGTTGAAGCCTAATGAGAAGAACTACCCCACTCATGATCTCGAGTTGGCGGCAGTTGTGCCTGCTCTTTTGACTTGGAGACATCTTCTATTGGGAAGAAAAGTGGACATTTCCACTGATCACAAGAGTCTCAAGTACATCTTCACTCAGCCTAATCTCAACCTCAGGCAAACTCGATGGGTCGAAATGATTCAAGAGTATAATCCGAGTATCGAGTATATACTCCAGGCAAGGCTAATGCGATTGCTGACGCTTTGAGCAGGAAAGCTTACTGCAACAGTCTGATTCTCAAGCCTTATCAACCCAAGCTTTGTGAAGCTTTCCGCAAACTTAATCTGCAAGTTGTTCCTCAAGGTTTCCTCGCCAACCTTCAAGTCTCTCCTACCTTAGAAGACCAGATTCGCCAAGCTCAGCTTCTTGATGCTATGGTGAAAAAGGTGAAGATTGGGATTGCCAAGAGTCAGTCCAAGTACAAGTGCTACCGCCTTGATGACAAGGACACTCTCTTCTTCGAGGATCGTATTGTTGTTCCCAAAGATGACCTCCGTAAAGTGATCATGAACGAGGCTCACAATTCTCTCCTCTCCATCCACCCTGGGAGCACGAAGATGTATCAGGACCTTAAGCAAGCTTACTGGTGGACTCGAATGAAGCGTGAGATCGCTCAATTCGTGAATGAATGTGATGTCTGCAGAAGAGTGAAGGCAGAACACCAAAGGCCAGCAGGTCTCCTCCAACCTCTTGCCATTCCAGAATGGAAGTTTGACCACATTGAAATGGACTTCGTGACTGGGTTTCCAAAGTCCAAGCGTGGCAATGATGCTATATTCGTTGTCATCGACAATTTCACCAAAGTGGCTCATTTTCTGCCTATCAAAGAGTCGATCACTGCAGCTCAATTGACGAAACTCTATACCTCGCGTATTGTCTCTCTGCACGGTATTCCTCAAGTGATCTCTTCAGACCATGGCAGCATCTTTACCTCGAAGTTTTGGGATTCTTTTCAGAAGGCTATGGGCACGAACATCCGCTTCAGCACTGCTTTCCATCCTCAAACAAGCGGTCAAGTCGAGCGTGTCAACCAGATTCTTGAAGATATGCTCAGGGCTTGTGTGATCTCCTTCGGCATGAAATGGGAGGATTGTCTTCCTTATGCTGAATTCTCCTACAACAACAGTTTTCAAGCAAGTTCGGGCAAGGCCCCTTTTGAAATTCTGTATGGCAGGAAGTGCCGTACCCCTCTCAACTGGTCTGAAAACCGGTGAACGTCAGCTTTTGGGTAATGACTTAATCACAGAAGCAGAAGAAATGTGCAAAATCATTCGTGATAACCTCAAAGCAGCCCAATCCCGTCAGAAGAGCTACTATGATAGTAAGCACCGTGATTTGGCTTTCGAGATCGGAGATCATGTTTACCTCCGTGTCTCTCCTATGAAAGGTACTCGTCGCTTCGGTATCAAAGGGAAGATTGCTCCTAGATACGTGGGACCTTTCAAGATTGTCAGCAAGAGAGGCGACCTCGCCTATCAACTCGAGCTTCCTTCAAACTTTGCAAATGTTCATGACATGTTCCATGTCTCTCAGCTTCGAAAGTGCTTCAAGACTCCTGACCGCACCGTCAACTTCGAGGACATTGAGCTCCAAGAAGATCTCTCTTATCGTGAGCACCCAGTTGCTATTCTTGAAGAGAGTGAACGCAAGACTCGCAACAAGTCAATCAAATTTCTCAAAGTCAAGTGGTCACACCATTCCGACAGTGAAGCTACCTGGGAACGCGAGGATCAGCTCCGTTCTAAGTACCCGGCGTTCTTTCAGTCCTAGATCTCAGGACGAGATCCTTTCGTAGTGGTGGAGTGTTGTAACACCCTGGATATAACTTTCCCAATTTGTACTCCAACTCTTGCCGTTTCCGGCGTAAGTTATATTTATTTTCTCGGGTTCGGGTTTTTGTCTCCGTGTGTCGTTGTCTTTGTCATGCATCTCACATCATGTCATCATGTGCATTACATTGCATACGTGTTCGTCTCATGCATTCGAGCATTTTCCCCGTTGTCCGTTTTGCATTCCGGTGCTTCGTTCTCCTCCAGTGGTCATTTCTAGCTTTCTTTCGTGTGTGGGGATTAAACATTTCCGGATTGGACCGAGACTTGCCAAGCGGCCTCAGTTTACTACAGGTAGACCGCCTGTCAAGTTTCGTACCATTTGGACTTCGTTTGATACTCCAACGGTCAACCGAGGGACCGAAAAGGCCTCGTGTGTGTTTCAGCCCAACACCCCTCCAATTTGGCCCAAAACCCACCAAACTCTGCTCCATGTCCTAGAGCGTTCGATCACGATCGCGTGGCCGAAAACCGCACCTCATTTGGATTCTCCTAGCTCCACTTATGCCTATAAATAGACCCCCCCGAATTTCGGATCTCTCCCTCTCCCCGAAACCCTAATTTCATCTCCGCGCGCTGGACACGTCCGCCCGACGCCGGACACGTCCACCGCCGCCCCCTCGCCCTATCCGCCGCCGCCACGTGGCAACCGGCCACCTCCCACCGCCACGGGCCCGAAGGCCCAAGGCCGGCCCCCGACGCCGCCACCGCGGGCCGCGCCCCACGCCGTCGTCCTCCGCCGCCTCCCGTCGTCCTCTGCCGCCGCCACCTCGCCCGCTGCTGCCGCCTCGCCGCGCCGCCGCCGCCGCCACCGCGGGCCGCCGCTGCCGCCGCCACCGTGGGCCGCGGTCGCCGCCCCGCCGCCCGCTCCTCTGCGGCGACCGGAGCCCGGATCCGGCCGCCCCCCTCCAACTCCGGCCGTCTACAGCTCCGGCGAGCTCGGATCCAGCCGTGCCTCGTTTTCCGTGCTGATCTGAGATATTTTGGATCGGTTGACTTTCTCCTCCCGAAACCCTAATTTTATGCAAACTTTGACCGGTCATACCTCCGCATCCGTAGCTCCGATTTGGACATATAGTATATCAAAATGTCCGTCTCGTTGAGTACATCATTTCATTCCAGTGCATCATTTTCATTTGAGTTCATCTTGCTGCCCGAAATGCTGTTAGAAGGAGGCTTCGTGAGTTAATTGTCAGATCTGCTAGTTCATCTTAGACTTTTGTCATTTTTGCCATGATTGTTGTGTGCATGATATGCCTGTGAGTCCTTCATATGTTTTGTTAAGGATTTTGTCTTCTTTCCAGAGGTGCAACCCATGCTTTTTTATAATGTGTGTGGTGACTTGTGCAAGCTTGCAAAGTGAGGCACCCGGTAATTCTGTTTTCAGGGACTTAGAGATTTCACTAAGTCCTGGGATTGATTAGTTCATGATGCCATATGTTCGTGTTGTTTCCTGGTGATCCGTGCCTCTTTTGAGGATGATCAGTAAGGGAGTTTTGTTAATGTTGTAGTGCTCTATCCATCCATGTCTTTGTTTGCATTTATGGAGCACCCTAGCTTGAGTCAATCGAGCTCTACTTTTGCTTCGTTGCGAATCTGGGCAGATCGTCAACTTGTTTGCGATTTTGCCGATGTTATTGTAGTTGATCCGTGCATGCTATGCCATTGTTCTTGCCATGTCTAGCTTGTATTTTGTGCTTTCTTGATGGATTTATGCTTGTATTACCATGACTGGCACCGTGGTGAGTGCATCGAGGTCGTAAACATGCCTTCGTGAGTTATGTTTCAGCATGTCCTAGTTTTTCTCTTAAGTCTGAAACTGATTATGTTTTTGCTATGTTCGTGTGCTTGTTAGTATATTTTGTGATCCTTTTGGCTCAAGGTCACTAAGGGACTTTTGTTAATCTTGTTGAGTAGCTCCATGCTATTTCTTTCTTTGTCATGTTCAGGTCCTGTAGCATGTTGTTTTGTTGCTCCGAAGAGGGCTATATGATCTGAAATTCCAGACAAGTGTTAATTTCACTAAGTCTGAGATCTGTTTTACCATTTGCGTTTTTGCCATGCTTGTTTGAACCTCCTAATGGATGATTTGGCCGTAGCTCAGTGCTAGACTTTTGTTAAGCATCTTGTGTGCATACCTGCCATGTATTTTGTTGTCATGTTTGGATGCTGTAGCATGTTCATCTCATTGCATTTAGATGCCTACTTGCTATAAATCGCAGACCGGTGTCATTTTTGAATCGCTAGCCATTTCCAAACCGTAACTCCGATTCCGTCGTTCTTTATATTGTTTTCAAGCGATTTCATCTCATCTTTCCAGTGGCACACTTGGATTTCCAAGTTGAGGCCAGGTTCATGAATTTCCTTTCATATCTTGCATGTTGCATCCCGCATCGCATCCCGCATAGCATATCATCTTTGCATCGTGTTGTTTGAGTTTTGCACGTGGTTGATTGTATCCTTGTTGTTTGTCTTGTTTGGGTAGAACCGGGAGACGATTTCGCTAACGAGGAGACTGTTGAGTTTGATCTTGAGGATCCAGTCAACTCTGACAACTGTGCAGGCAAGATGATTATACCCTCGAAATCACTACTATCTTTGCTATGCTAGTTTGCTCGGTCTTTTGCTATGCCATTGCTACGATGCCTACCACTTGCTTGCAAGCCTCCCAAATTTCCATGTCAAACCTCTAACCCACCATTGTCCTAGCAAACCGTTGATTGGCTATGTTACCGCTTTGCTCAGCCCCTCTTATAGCGTTGCTAGTTGCAGGTGAAGATCGGAGGCCGTTCCTTGTTGGAACATCTTTTATTTACTTTTTGGGATATCGTTATATTATCTTGCTATCTTAATGCATCTATATACTTGGTAAAGGGTGGAAGGCTCGGCCTCTCGCCTAGTGTTTTGTTCCACTCTTGCCGCCCTAGTTTCCGTCATATCGGTGTTATGTTCCCGGATTTTGCGTTCCTTACGTGGTTGGGTTATAATGGGAACCCCTTGATAGTTCGCCTTGATTAAAGCTTTTCCAGCAATGCCCAACCTTGGTCTTACCATTTGCCACCTAGCCTCTTTTTCCCTCGGGTTTCCGGAGCCCGCGGGTCATCTTATTTTAACCCCCCCCCGGGCCAGTGCTCCTCTGAGTGTTGGTCCAAACTAGAGTCCTGTGCAGTGCCCCCTCAGGGAAACTCAAGGTTTGGTTTTAGTTGTATGGAGAGCTCATCTGAGTGTGCCCTGAGAAAGAGATATGTGCAGCTCCTATCGGGATTTGTCGGCACATTCGGGCGGTGTTGCTGGTCTTGTTTTAACCTGTTGAAGTGTCTTGACTTACCGAGATACCGAGTCTGATCGGAACGTCTTGGGAGGAGGTCTATTCCTTCGTTGACCGTGAGAGCTTGTCATGGGCTAAGTTGGGACTCCCCTGCAGGGATTGATCTTTCGAAAGCCGTGCCCGCGGTTATTGGCAGATGGGAATTTGTTAATGTCCGGTTGTAGATAAATTGAACCTTAACTTAATTAAAATGAATCAACTGAGTGTGTTACCGTGATGGCCTCTTCTCGGCGGATTCCGGGAAGTGGACACAGTGTTGGAGTAATGTTTGCGCAGGTTGTTCTCTAGTTCTCGCTCGTGCTTTGCCTCCTCTTCTCGCTCTCCCTTGCGAATAAGTTAGCCACCATACTTGCTAGTCGCTTGCTGCAGCTCCACTAATATTTTACCTTGCCATACCTATAAGCTTGAATAGTCTTGATCGCAAGGGTGCGAGATTGCTGAGTCCCCGTGGCTCACAGATTACTATTACACCAGATGCAGGGCCTGATGATTCCACTCCAGGAGACGCGTATGAGCTCAAGTGGGAGTTCGACGAAGACTCTCAATGATACTATGTTTCATTTCCCGATGATCAGTAGTGGTGCCCAGTTGGGGGTGAACGGGACCATGTCGCATGTTGGGTTCTCTTTTATTTTGGCGCCGTAGTCGGGCCATGAGTGTTTGGATGATGTAATGTTATTTATGTACTTGATTGACGTGGCGAGTGTAAGCCAACTATGTTATCTCCCTTTTATTATCATATTACATGGGATGTTGTGAAGATTGCCTAACTTGCGACATATGCCTTCAATGCGATTATGTCTCTAAGTCGTGCCTCGAAACGTGGGAGCTATAGTCGCATCGAGGGTGTTACAAGTTGGTATCAGAGCCTTCCCCGACCTTAGGAGCCCCATTGCTTGATCGTTTTTAGCGGCCGAGTTGTGTCTAGAAAAATGTTTTGAGTCATTTAGGAATTATGTATCGGAGAGTTTAGGAATTCTTTTTACTTCCCAGTCTCCTAATCGCTCTGGTAAGGCATCCTGACATAGAGTTTTGACTCTTCTCTTCTCAAATTTCACTAAAAAATTTTTTAGGATCACGTGGGTATCTTGGAATCGTTCCGATGGTTTTATGATGAGAACATTGACTTGGTGCCTCCTGTCAGGGGTTTAGTGGAAGTGTCCCGGGGAGTTGAGCTCTGAGGTGTTGAAATCATAATTTTATCGTTGCAGTTCTGGAATACCTGAGTTTAGTACACCGACATCGAAAATCTTTTTTATGTAGTTCGTTGGTGAGATAACCTCGACGCCACCCAGTACTGGGGCAGGAGTTCGGGAGTATCGCCATAACTTGTATAACGGATGCTTTTTGAAGGTTGAGGTAGATGGTTTCCGAAGTTTTTCTTAGTTATGTGTTGAAGGATGGATACAGCTGGATGTAGGATTTGCTAGTTTGGGTGAGATATTATGCTTCCCCTGTATCCCCAACACCTGATTGCATAACTGGAAAGGTTCGGGAGTTTCATAGGTGGGAATTCTAGTAGCTCTAGTTCTTCTTCCACGGATATTGGTTTGAGATTGGGATTTCTTACCGATTATTCGTTCTTGATCCGTACCTTGTTGATTTATTTCTCTACCTTAATTCTACGTGGCTTCTTAATTTATGGATATGTGACCATTTCAAGAGGAATGCATTCGTTCATTTTGTTCGGATGTGAAGACTATAAGTTGCAATTTTCATTCCGTTGGATTCAGCTTCAATATTTGTCTGTCAATGTGCTAATGGTGGTCACCCTCTTCAGGATGGCTCCTCCATCGCGCACGACTCCGAATCCTGATCCGCCACCACCTCCACCTCCTCTAGAGGCATGGCAAGCTGTGATGGCCGCAACCAATGCAAACACACAGCTGATCATGCAAATTCTTCAAGAGCGCAATCAAGGCAGTCAAGGGAATCAAGGCAGCAACCAGAGTCACTTTGCTACACTCAACCAGTTCCTTGCTAACGGGCCAAAGATTTTCAGCAATTGTGTTGAGGCAACCGATGCTGACGATTGGCTTGTGGATCTGTGTAAGCATTTCGAGTGCAGTAACGTTAGGCCTGAGGACTTTGTCAAGTTCGCTTCCTTCCAACTCAAAGATCAAGCCGCAGAATGGTTCCAGCAGTACAAGGATTCCAGAGGCGTACATGTTATCACTTGGGATGATTTCCGTCGAGATTTCCGAGCTCATCATATTCCCCAGAGCGTGGTTGAAAGCAAGCGTGAGGAATTCCGCAATCTGAAGAAAGGCTCTTTGTCTGTCTATGACTACAACAAGTTGTTCCAGAAGCTTGCCCGCTTTGCCAAGCAGGACGTCCCTGATGAGAAGAGCATGATATATCAGTTCAGGGGTGGTCTCAGAGAAGATATTCAGCTCGCTCTTGTTCTCTTCGAGCCCATGAGATACGATGAGTTCTACAACATGGCACTGAAGCAAGAGGCTGCTCAGTTGAGGTGTGATGCTTCCAAGAAGCGAGTCAGAGATGCTACTCCTTCTTCCTCTACTCAAATGGCCAAGTAGCAGAAGTTTTGGCTTCCTCCTCCTCCGTTCCGTCAGCCATATCAGCAGAAGAGCAAAGGTGGCAGTGGTTCTTCCCACCCACCCAACCCCGGCTTTCAGAACAAGACTTCGTCTCAACCTCCAAGATCGAGTGCTCCGTTTCACCGTCCGCTTTCAGAGGTCACATGCAACAAGTGCCAACAGAAGGGTCACTATGCCAACAAGTGTCTCAACCAGAGGCGTCTTCCTCCTCCTCCTCCTGTCAGATCGGCAAGTACAGCTGTGGTCAAGCATAACCCCAAGTTCGCCAAGGTCAATATGGTGAATGCATCTCAGGCAGAGGACTCGTCAAATGTGATCATGGGTAACCTTCCTGTTAATGATATTCCTGCAAAAGTTCTTTTTGACACGGGTGCATCGCATTGCTTCATTTCCAAACCTTTTGCATCAAAGTATGAGTGTGATTATCAGTATCTGCAAAGTTCCTTGCAAATTGTGTCACCGGGCAAGCAGATGACAGCTAACACCTGCGTCCCGGAGGTTACTATCACATTGGGTGACTACAAGTTCCTTTCTTCCCCAATTGTTCTTGGTAACTCGGATATTGATCTTATTCTCGGAATGGATTGGCTTTCTAAGCACAAGGCACATCTTGATTGTGCTGCCAGGCAGATTCAATTGACTCATTCATCTGAGGATGTAATTGTCTTTGCCGCTCGGGATAATACCATTCGTCTGTTTTCTCTCAATGAGAAGGGTGAATTGGATGCCATCTCTCAAATTCCAGTCGTTTGCGAGTATCAAGCCGTCTTTCCAGAAGAGCTTCCAGGAATGCCTCCGCACCGGCCAGTTGAATTCGTTATTGATCTTGAGCCTAGCACGGAACCTGTGTGCAAACGTCCTTACAAGCTCGGTCCTGAAGAGTTGAAGGAGCTGAAGAAGCAACTCGATATGCAAGAGAAAATGGGTCTAATCCGGCCTAGTTCTTCTCCGTGGGGTGTGGTGTTCTTTTTGTGAAGAAGAAGGATGGAACGGACCAACTTTGTGTTGATTACCGTCCAGTGAACAAGAAGACCATCAAGAACAAATATCCACTTCCCAACATCAATGAGCTGTTCGAACAACTCAAAGGTGCCCAAGTATTCTCCAAGCTTGATCTCCGTATGGGTTATCACCAGATTCGCATTCGTGAAGAAGATATTCCCAAGACAGCATTCAGAACAAGCTTTGGTTCATATGAATACACTGTCATGTCTTTTGGCCTCGCCAACGCTCCTCCGACGTTCTCTCGAATGATGAACTTCATCTTCAACGCCTACACCAATGACTTCGTTTTGGTCTATCTCGACGACATTCTGGTTTTCTCGAAGAACAAGGAAGATCATGCCAAGCACTTGCATTTGGTTCTTGATAAGCTCAGGGAACATCAGTTCTACGCCAAGTTCTCCAAGTGTGAATTTTGCCTTGATGAGGTTCTTTATCTTGGTCATATCATCTCTGCCAAGGGCATTGCCGTGAATCCTGAGAAGGTGTCTGCAATTGTGAATTGGGAACCTCCTCAGAACGTGAAGCAACTCCGCAGTTTTCTCGGTCTCGCAAGCTATTGCCGAAGATTCATTGAAAACTTCTCCAAGATTGTGAAGCCTCTCTCAAATCTTCTTCAGAAGCACGTCAAGTACGTTTGGTCTCCGGAGTGTGACATTGCTTTAAACACTTTGAAAGAGAAGTTGATCACTGCTCCAGTTCTGACTCCGCCTGATGAATCCAAGCCGTACGAGGTCTTTTGTGATGCCTCTCTCCAAGGTCTTGGCGCAGTATTGATGCAAGAGAAGAAAGTTGTTGCTTATACATCTCGCCAGTTGAAGCCTAATGAGAAGAACTACCCCACTCATGATCTCGAGTTGGCGGCAGTTGTGCATGCTCTTTTGACTTGGAGACATCTTCTATTGGGAACAAAAGTGGACATTTCCACTGATCACAAGAGTCTCAAGTACATCTTCACTCAGCCTAATCTCAACCTCAGGCAAACTCGATGGGTCGAAATGATTCAAGAGTATAATCTGAGTATCGAGTATACTCCTGGCAAGGCTAATGTGATTGCTGACGCTTTGAGCAGGAAAGCTTACTGCAACAGTCTGATTCTCAAGCCTTATCAACCCAAGCTTTGTGAAGCTTTCCGCAAACTTAATCTGCAAGTTGTTCCTCAAGGTTTCCTCGCCAACCTTCAAGTCTCTCCTACCTTAGAAGACCAGATTCGCCAAGCTCAGCTTCTTGATGCTATGGTGAAAAAGGTGAAGATTGGGATTGCCAAGAGTCAGTCCAAGTACAAGTGCTACCGCCTTGATGACAAGGACACACTCTTCTTTGAGGATCGTATTGTTGTTCCCAAAGGTGACCTCCGTAAAGTGATCATTAACGAGGCTCACAATTCTCTCCTCTCCATCCACCCTGGGAGCACAAAGATGTATCAGGACCTTAAGCAAGCTTACTGGTGGACTCGAATGAAGCGTGAGATCGCTCAATTCGTGAATGAATGTGATGTCTGCAGAAGAGTGAAGGCAGAACACCAAAGGCCAGCAGGTCTCCTCCAACCTCTTGCCATTCCAGAATGGAAGTTTGACCACATTGAAATGGACTTCGTGACTGGGTTTCCAAAGTCCAAGCGTGGCAATGATGCTATATTCGTTGTCATCGACAATTTCACCAAAGTGGCTCATTTTCTGCCTATCAAAGAGTCGATCACTGCAGCTCAATTGAAGAAACTCTATACCTCGCGTATTGTCTCTCTGCACGGTATTCCTCAAGTGATCTCTTCAGACCATGGCAGCATCTTTACCTCGAAGTTTTGGGATTCTTTTCAGAAGGCTATGGGCACGAACATCCGCTTCAGCACTGCTTTCCATCCTCAAACAAGCGGTCAAGTCGAGCGTGTCAACCAGATTCTTGAAGATATGCTCAGGGCTTGTGTGATCTCCTTCGGCATGAAATGGGAGGATTGTCTTCCTTATGCTGAATTCTCCTACAACAACAGTTTTCAAGCAAGTTCGGGCAAGGCCCCTTTTGAAATTCTGTATGGCAGGAAGTGCCGTACCCCTCTCAACTGGTCTGAAACCGGTGAACGTCAGCTTTTGGGTAATGACTTAATCACAGAAGCAGAAGAAATGTGCAAAGTCATTTGTGATAACCTCAAAGCAGCCCAATCCCGTCAGAAGAGCTACTATGATAGTAAGCACCGTGATTTGGCTTTTGAGATCGGAGATCATGTTTACCTCCGTGTCTCTCCTATGAAAGGTACTCGTCGCTTCGGTATCAAAGGGAAGCTTGCTCCTAGATACGTGGGACCTTTCAAGATTGTCAGCAAGAGAGGCGACGTCGCCTATCAACTCGAGCTTCCTTCAAACTTTGCAAATGTTCATGATGTGTTGCATGTCTCTCAGCTTCGAAAGTGCTTCAAGACTCCTGACCGCACCGTCAACTTCGAGGACATTGAGCTCCAAGAAGATCTCTCTTATCGTGAGCACCCAGTTGCTATTCTTGAAGAGACTGAACGCAAGACTCGCAACAAGTCAATCAAATTTCTCAAAGTCAAGTGGTCACACCATTCCGACCGTGAAGCTACCTGGGAACGCGAGGATCACCTCCGTTCTGAGTACCCGGCGTTCTTTCAGTCCTAGATCTCGGGACGAGATCCTTTCGTAGTGGTGGAGTGTTGTAACACCCCGGATATAACTTTCCCAATTTGTACTCCAACTCTTGCCATTTTCGGTGTTAAGTTATATTTATTTTCTCGGGTTCGGGTTTTTGTCTCCGTGTGTTGTTGTCTTTGTCATGCATCTCACCTCATGTCATCATGTGCATTACATTGCATACGTGTTCGTCTCATGCATTCGAGCATTTTCCCCGTTGTCCGTTTTGCATTCCGGTGCTTCGTTCTCCTCCGGTGGTCATTTCTAGCTTTCTTTCGTGTGTGGGGATTAAACATTTCCGGATTGGACCGAGACTTGCCAAGCGGCCTTGATTTACTACCGGTAGACCGCCTGTCAAGTTTCCTACCATTTGGACTTCGTTTGATACTCCAACGGTTAACCGAGGGACCGAAAAGGCCTCGTGTGTGTTGCAGCCCAACACCCCTCCAATTTGGCCCAAAACCCACCAAACTCTACTCCATGTCCTAGAGCGTTCGATCATGATCGCGTGCCCGAAAACCGCACCTCATTTGGACTCTCCTAGCTCCACTTATGCCTATAAATAGACCCCCCCCCCCGAATTTCGGATCTCTCCCTCTCCCCGAAACCCTAAATTCATCTCCGCGCGCCGGACACGTCCGCCCGGCGCCGGACACGTCCACCGCCGCCCCCTCGCCCTATCCGCCGCC
>NC_041386.1:266637295-266663452 GCF_002162155.2 Triticum dicoccoides | reverse complement strand
GCCGCCACCGCGGGCCATGCCCCACGCCGCCGTCCTTCGCCACGCCCCACGCCGCCGTCCTCCGCCGCCTCCCGCCGTCCTCCGCCGCCGCCGCCTCGCCCGCTGCTGGCGCCTCGCCGCGCCGCCGCCGCCGCCACCGCGGGTCGCCGCCCCGCCGCCCGCTCCTCTCCGGCGACCGGAGCCCGAATCCGGCCGCCTCCCCTCCAACTCCGGCCGTCTACAGCTCCGGCGAGCTCGGATCCAGCCGTGCCTCGTTTTCCGTGCTGATCTGAGATATTTTGGATCGGTTGACTTTCTCCTCCCGAAACCCTAATTTTATGCAAACTTTGACCGGTCATACCTCCGCATCCGTAGCTCCGATTTGGACATATAGTATATCAAAATGTCCGTCTCGTCGAGTACATCATTTCATTCCAGTGCATCATTTTCATTTGAGTTCATCTTGCTGCCCGAAATGCTGTTAGAAGGAGGCTTCGTGAGTTAATTGTCAGATCTGCTAGTTCATCTTAGACTTTTGTCATTTTTGCCATGATTGTTGTGTGCATGATATGCCTGTGAGTCCTTCATATGTTTTGTTAAGGATTTTGTCTTCTTTCCAGAGGTGCAACCCATGCTTTTTTATGATGTGTGTGGTGACTTGTGCAAGCTTGCAAAGTGAGGCACCCGGTAATTCTGTTTTCAGGGACTTAGAGATTTCACTAAGTCCTGGGATTGATTAGTTCATGATGCCATATGTTCGTGTTGTTTCCTGGTGATCCGTGCCTCTTTTGAGGATGATCAGTAAGGGAGTTTTGTTAATGTTGTAGTGCTCTATCCATCCATGTCTTTGTTTGCATTTATGGAGCACCCTAGCTTGAGTCAATCGAGCTCTACTTTTGCTTCGTTGCGAATCTGGGCAGATCGTCAACTTGTTTGCGATTTTGCCGATGTTATTGTAGTTGATCCGTGCATGCTATGCCATTGTTCTTGCCATGTCTAGCTTGTATTTTGTGCTTTCTTGATGGATTTATGCTTGTATTACCATGACTGGCACCGTGGTGAGTGCATCGAGGTCGTAAACATGCCTTCGTGAGTTATGTTTCAGCATGTCCTAGTTTTTCTCTTAAGTCTGAAACTGATTATGTTTTTGCTATGTTCGTGTGCTTGTTAGTATATTTTGTGATCCTTTTGGCTCAAGGTCACTAAGGGACTTTTGTTAATCTTGTTGAGTAGCTCCATGCTATGTCTTTCTTTGTCATGTTCAGGTCCTGTAGCATGTTGTTTTGTTGCTCCGAAGAGGGCTATATGATCTGAAATTCCAGACAAGTGTTAATTTCACTAAGTCTGAGATCTGTTTTACCATTTGCGTTTTTGCCATGCTTGTTTGAACCTCCTAATGGATGATTTGGCCGTAGCTCAGTGCTAGACTTTTGTTAAGCATCTTGTGTGCATACCTGCCATGTATTTTGTTGTCATGTTTGGATGCTGTAGCATGTTCATCTCATTGCATTTAGATGCCTACTTGCTATAAATCGCAGACCGGTGTCATTTTTGAATCGCTAGCCATTTCCAAACCGTAACTCCGATTCTGGCGTTCTTTATATTGTTTTCAAGCGATTTCATCTCATCTTTCCAGTGGCACACTTGGATTTCCAAGTTGAGGCCAGGTTCATGAATTTCCTTTCATATCTTGCATGTTGCATCCCGCATCGCATCCCGCATAGCATATCATCTTTGCATCGTGTTGTTTGAGTTTTGCACGTGGTTGATTGTATCCTTGTTGCTTGTTTGTCTTGTTTGGGTAGAACCGGGAGACGATTTCGCTAATGAGGAGACTGTTGAGTTTGATCTTGAGGATCCAGTCAACTCTGACAACTGTGCAGGCAAGATGATTATACCCTCGAAATCACTACTATCTTTGCTATGCTAGTTTGCTCGGTCTTTTGCTATGCCATTGCTACGATGCCTACCACTTGCTTGCAAGCCTCCCAAATTTCCATGTCAAACCTCTAACCCACCATTGTCCTAGCAAACCGTTGATTGGCTATGTTACCGCTTTGCTCAGCCCCTCTTATAGCGTTGCTAGTTGCAGGTGAAGATCGGAGGCCGTTCCTTGTTGGAACATCTTTTATTTACTTGTTGGGATATCATTATATTATCTTGCTATCTTAATGCATCTATATACTTGGTAAAGGGTGGAAGGCTCGGCCTCTCGCCTAGTGTTTTGTTCCACTCTTGCCGCCCTAGTTTCCGTCATATCGGTGTTATGTTCCCGGATTTTGCGTTCCTTACGCGGTTGGGTTATAATGGGAACCCCTTGATAGTTCGCCTTGATTAAAGCTTTTCCAGCAATGCCCAACCTTGGTCTTACCATTTGCCACCTAGCCTCTTTTTCCCTCGGGTTTCCGGAGCCCGCGGGTCATCTTATTTTAACCCCCCCGGGCCAGTGCTCCTTTGAGTGTTGGTCCAAACTAGAGTCCTGTGCAGCGCCCCCTCGGGGAAACTCGAGGTTTGGTTTTAGTTGTATGGAGCGCTCATCTAAGTGTGCCCTGAGAAAGAGATATGTGCAGCTCCTATCGGGATTTGTCGGCACATTCGGGCGGTGTTGCTGGTCTTGTTTTAACCCGTCGAAGTGTCTTGAATTACCGAGATACCGAGTCTGATCGGAACGTCTTGGGAGGAGGTCTATTCCTTCGTTGACCGTGAGAGCTTGTCATGGGCTAAGTTGGGACTCCCCTGCACGGATTGATCTTTCGAAAGCCGTGCCCGCGGTTATGGGCAGATGGGAATTTGTTAATGTCCAGTTGTAGATAACTTGAACCTTAACTTAATTAAAATGAATCAACTGAGTGTGTTACCGTGATGGCCTCTTCTCGGCGGAGTCCGGGAAGTGGACACGGTGTTGGATTAATGTTTGCGCAGGTTGTTCTCTAGTTCTCGCTCGTGCTTTGCCTCCTCTTCTCGCTCTCCCTTGCGAATAAGTTAGCCACCATACTTGCTAGTCGCTTGCTGCAGCTCCACTCATATTTTACCTTGCCATACCTATAAGCTTGAATAGTCTTGATCGCGAGGGTGCGAGATTGCTGAGTCCCCGTGGCTCACAGATTACTATTACACCAGATGCAGGGCCTGATGATTCCGCTCCAGGAAACGCGTATGAGCTCAAGTGGGAGTTCGACGAAGACTCTCAATGATACTATGTTTCCTTTCCCGATGATCAGTAGTGGTGCCCAGTTGGGGGTGAACGGGACCATGTCGCATGTTGGGTTCTCTTTTATTTTGGCGCCGTAGTCGGGCCATGAGTGTTTGGATGATGTAATGTTATTTATGTACTTGATTGACGTGGCGAGTGTAAGCCAACTATGTTATCTCCCTTTTATTATCATATTACATGGGATGTTGTGAAGATTGCCTAACTTGTGACATATGCCTTCAATGCGATTATGTCTCTAAGTCGTGCCTCGACACGTGGGAGCTATAGTCGCATCGAGGGTGTTACACATGTGCTCGTCCTTTGGCTCATATACCTTGTTGGAGAAGTTGATGAGGAGCTGGGATTCTCCCTTGATGGTAAGGCGCTTTACTCCAAGGCTGCTGCAGCCTTGAGACCGACGATCAGGCATTCGTACACTGCAATGTTGTTGGAGACCTTTTCGCCATGTTGGAACCAGAGCTGCATGGCGTAGTAGAGCTTGTCCTGAGTGGGAGAAATGAGCACGGCTCCAGCCCCCGCACCCTGCCGTGCGAAGGCGTCGTCGAAGTACAAGACCCAGCCATCTGGTGCCTCGCTCCTCGATGAGAGGGATCGGTCCTCTCCTGCTTGTGACCTTGGAGCATCGGTCCATTCTGCCACGAAGTCGGTGAGTGCAGTGCCCTTGATGACCCTTGTGGTGCTGAACTCCAGCTGAAATGCCTGCAATTTGATGTTCATTCGGAAAACCTACCTGCATCATTGGGGCTCTGGAGCACCCTCTCTAGTGGGTAAGCCGAATCGACCTTGATGGGGTGGCCTCGGAAGTAGTGGAACAGCTTGCGTGAGGCGACGAGAAGAGTGAACAAGTGCTTATGAGGCATGGGGTAGCATGCTCGAGCGTCCCGTAGTACCGTGCTGACCAAGTACACTGGGTGCTCGACGAGGGCTGAAGTGTTGGTGGTGTCCGTAACCTCCTGAGGCTGGGGGACCTTAGGAACTTGGTCGCCTATTGGGGCAACTACAGCATCGTAAGCGTCGTCTTGTGGAACTTGGTAATCCGTTGGTGTCGCCGAGGCTTTAGGGGTGTCGTATTGGGGCTGCATCGTCTCGACCGAGCGTGCGGCGTCGCGTGGCAGGCCCTTGGCCTAGCGCTCCTCCCGGACGGCCACCAGCTTTGCGCTGGCTTAGTGAGGCATGACAGCCAGGTAAAGCACTAGGGGCTCAAGAGGACACGGGACCACCATCACTGGTGGGCTTTCAAGGTATCTCTTGAGGTCTT
This sequence comes from Triticum dicoccoides, assembly GCF_002162155.2. Lineage (NCBI taxonomy): Eukaryota > Viridiplantae > Streptophyta > Magnoliopsida > Poales > Poaceae > Triticum > Triticum dicoccoides. The sequence continues at coordinate 266,659,001 of NC_041386.1, read as the reverse complement.
GGAATGAAGCGTCAGCCTCCGGAGTCCACTCGAACTGGCCCTTCTTCTTCATCAGCTTGAAGAATGGGAGAGCACGCTCCCCCAACTTGGAGATGAAGCGCCTTAGTGAGGTCACACAGCCCGCCAGCTTCTGTATTTCTTTAAGAGTCCGTGGCGAACTCATCCTTTCTATTGCCTTGACTTTCTCCGGGTTCGCCTCGATTCCCCTGTGTGACACCAGAAAACCCAACAGCTTGCCGGAGGGGATGCCAAACACACATTTCTCCGAGTTTAGCAGCAGGTCCACCTTGCGCAGGTGATACGTCTCCAATGTATCTATAATTTTTGATTGTTCCATGCTATATTATATTCTGTTTTGGACATTATTGAGCTTTATTATACACTTTATATTATTTTTGGGACTAACCTATTAACCGGAGGCCCAGCCCAGAATTGCTGTTTTTGCCTATTTCAGAGTTTCGCAGAAAAAGAATATCAAACGAAGTCCAAACGGAACGAAACCTTCAGGAACGTGATTTTCGGAACGAACGTGATCCAGAGGACTTGGACCCTACGTCAAGACATCAACCAGGAGGCCACGAGGTAGGGGGGCGCGCCTACCCCCCTGGGCGCTCCCTCCACCCTCGTGGGCCCCCTGTTGCTCCACCGACGCACTCCTTCCTCCTATATATACCTACGTACCCCCAAACTACCAGATACGGAGCCAAAACCCTAATTCCACTGCCGTAACTTTCTGTATCCATGAGATCCCATCTTGGGGCATTTTCCAGAGCTCCGCTGGAGGGGGCGTCGATCACGGAGGGCTTCTACATCAACATCGTAGCCCCTCCAATGAAGTGTGAGTAGTTTACCTCAGACCTTCGGGTCCATAGTTATTAGCTAGATGGCTTCTTCTCTCTTTTTGGATCTCAATCCAAAGTTCTCCCCCTCTCTTGTGGAGATCTATTCGATGTAATCTTATTTTGCAGTGTGTTTGTTGAGACCGATGAATTGTGGGTTTATGATCAAGTTTATCTATGAACAATATTTGAATCTTCTCTGAATTCTTTTATGTATGATTGGTTATCTTTGCAAGTCTCTTCGAATTATCAGTTTGCTTTGGCCTACTAGATTGATCTTTCTTGCAATGGGAGAAGTGCTTAGCTTTGGGTTCAATCTGTCCTTTCCCAGTGACAGTAGGGGCAGCAAGGCACATATTGTATTGTTGCCATCGAGGATAACAAGATAGGGTTTATATCATATTGCATGAGTTTATCCCTCTACATCATGTCATCTTGCTTAAAGCGTTACTCTGTTCTTATGAACTTAATACTCTAGATGCATGCTAGATAGCGATCGATGTGTGGAGTAATTGTAGTAGATGCAGGCAGGAGTCGGTCTACTTGTCTCAGACGTGATGCCTATATACATGATCATACCTAGATATTCTCATAACTATGCTCAATATCCTTATCATACCTCAATGGGATATTACGGTGCACATACAGATTGGAAGTCTTCTCTCCATTTGTGCAGTTCACTAAAATCAAGCAACATTACCGTACAAGTAGCACAACATATGAAAGCACACTCCACAATCATGTGAAAGAAGGCTAAGTACTGACCTCTCATGACGCGAAATTCAAACAACTCACAAGAATAAGATCTGAACCAAATTTGCCAACACGGATAGCAATTATGATCTCCTCTTGTGCTGGTCCACTAAGATCAAGCAATCAAGCAATGATGTCAATGTGACATTTTGGTTGAACTGCACAAAACACTCTTAAAAAAAGTGTTTTGTGCAGTGCAACAAAATGTCACAATAGCAACAAGGTGAAGTAGACAACCCTGTTTACACAGAGGTGCAAAGGAAACAACAAGTGGTCAATAATGGTGGATGACACAAAAGCCAACAAAAAGAAGCATCTAACTTATCTAATTGGGAAAGAAAGCAAGACAGTAGCGTTTCTCAAACGGTGGCATTGATTCATATTAATAGAGAGATTATATTAACAACAAAATTCGTTAAACATGTAATTTTCTTTTAACTGTGGCATTGCATCAATTTTCCAGCGGCATTATTAGAGGGTGTTTGTTTACAGGGACTTTTTGGTGTAGGGACTAAAAAAAGTCCCTTTCAGTCCCATCTAAACCAAACAGGAGGGACTTTTAGGGACTAAAAGTGGGTATTCGAGACTAAAGAAAGAAGACCCCGATGGAGAGTCTTTTTGGGACTTTTTCCAACAGTTGCCCCTGCCCCGCATCGCACCTTATCTCTATTAGTTCATTACTAGGGGTAACATGGTCTTTTAGCATGCCATTTAATAACCTCTAGTGCATTTATAGTCCTTGGAACCAAGCAGGTAGGGACTAGGGACTTTTAACTTGGGACTAAAAAAAGTACTAGGACTTTTTAACCAAACAGGGCCTTAGATTAACGACAACTAAAGAGTTGCACGGGACAATGGACTCACCATCACCATGTGCACCTACCGATGTATGATGGGGTGATGCATAGTCTGTTGCAACAAAGAACAAACAACCAAGGAGCATATTTGTGTTGGTCCCAGTTTTGTTATCTGTAGAAACCTTTCCCTATGTGAGCGTAGTGTCACATCCCTAGCTAGTCACTGCTTGTCATTGCATCATCATCTTGCATCATGTTTAAATTTCTCAGAAAGTTGAAATGGGGATTGTTGAAACCCTAGCACCAAATGAATTCAACTAGGATAAATAAAAATGTTTTCAATGAACCCAAATGCCCTTTAGAAATTTTCATGATTTTTGTTAAAGGTGAAAACCTTTGCCAAAAATGATGCAAATATCTCTAGGCCATTCTGGATTTTTGAATTAAATCTTATTGTATTTGACTTTGGGCATTTAAATACTATAAATAATTTAAATGTTCAAATAATGTTGGGACTATTTTTGGGCCACTGAAATAATTCAGCAAGTGTCCAGGAATATTTTCAGGATTCATACAAGTGATTTGGTGTTGTTACTAAATAAAAAAAAACAAATTTGCAAAATAGAAAACAGAACAAAGTAGAAATTAAAAGAGAGAGAGAGAGAGGACTTACCTGGCTTACCTGTAGCCTAGCTGTGTGGCCCAACACTGTAGCCAGCCCAGCCCAACTCCTCCCCTGTCTTCAACCTCGTGCCAGTAGGCACGAGGGCGTGTGCCCGCGGCACATACGCGCGCGCCCGGCCACCTCATGCTTTCCCGGGGCGCCCTGAGCCTTCCGTCGCGCCACGCCACCCCCCAGACCCGTATGGATCGATCTCTCCCTCCCTCGCTCTCCCCCTCGCCTGTTCCCCGCCATGGCCGAAGCCTCCATGGACGCACCGCCGCCGTTCGCCACTGCCATCAACCTTCCCACGCCCATCCAGCTATGCCACGAGCTCTGCCTCGATCCCCGCGTCCTCTACACCAATCCAGGCACCGCCAGGAGCTTCGTAACGACGACCCCGAGCTCTTCTTCCTCCTCGGACCCGTGGATCACCGCCGTCGATTCGCCGGACCCCGTGCCTCCCCTGCCTCGCCAGCAGCACCAGAAGAACTGCGGTGAGCCACTGCATCATTTCCCCCATGCCCCGTTGCCTAATTTGCGCCCTAGCTAGCTCCACCACCCTGCCCGAAAGCTTTCTCGTTGCCGGCCATGTCACCGTCGTGGCTAGAGCCCGCAAACGTCGTGTCTGAGCATGTTTTCGTCCTCAGCGCGTTCCCAAGAACCCAGAACACCTACCCACTCGTCCTCCCGTGCACCGTAGCACGCTATCCATCTTCACCGAACTCCGGCCACCGCAGAAGCGGACACCGCCGTTGATCTAGGTCATCTCCGGCGACCCCACTAGCACCAGCCGACGCGGACGAGGCTCAGGGTTCCAACGGTGCCATCTGTGCCTCGAACCGTGGCCTGTGCTGTGATTCCGCACATCGCCGCCATCTCGGACCTCGCCAACGGTTAGTCGTCGGCAGGTTTGACCGAGTTGACCCGGGGGTTTGACCCCGTCTGACCAGGGTTTGACCACCCTGGGTCACTGAAGCGTGGGGCTAGCCCTGCTAATTAACCCATGTTAGTGTTAATTTATTTAGTTAGTTTTAATTAGCCTCTGACATGTGGGCCCAGGCCTTAACTAAACTAGATTAGGTTTAGTTTATTTTTAGTTAACCTTGTTAGTTAATTGTGTCACTGACGTGTGGACCCCACACGTTAGGTTTGACCTGGACCGAGCCGTTGACCTGCTGACGTCACTTTGAGGTCATGCTGACGCAGTAAAGCACTTTCTGGATTTAAGTTTATTCAGAAAATTCCAGAAATTAGTATAAACTTCAAAAAATCATAGAAAACTATCTATAACTCCAAATAAGATAAATTATATTTGGAAAATTATCAGAAAAATTCTAGGAATCCAACTGTACCATTTTCATGCATGTTTGAGCAAGTTAACCTCACTGTTTAGGATGCAACATGATTAGGGCAAATTTCATAATAGGTTTGGAGTTGGAATTTGATGTAGTTTTGAATTCCACTTCAATTAAAATGACATTCTGTTGCATTAGCCCAAATCAACAGCATATTTCCATGTCATGATCATGCATCATATTGCTGCATCGCATTGATTGTGTTCTTCCTTGTTTGCCGGTAATTGTCCCCTCTCAGTAGACGACGTTCCGACGCTGTGATCATTGACACTGATGAAGACCCAATCATATCTTCAGAAGTGCCAGGCAAGCAAAACCCCCTTGTTCATTCCGATACAATCCCACTCTCTCGCTCCTGCTCTCTTTTACTGCATTAGGACAACAACGTTTCAACTGTTACATGCTGCGATAGCTGAACCCCTTTCCTCTGCATGACCTGTCATTGCCATAGTAAATAGATGAAACCCACTAGCATGAGTAGGAGTTGTTTGAGCCCTGATGTGCCTACTCATTCATGTTTGTTTCTCATGCCTGCTACTGCTTAGAGTTGAGTCAGGTCTGATTCATCGGGGATGAATTGGATTGTGGTGAACATGTCCTACTGTTGAGAGCTAAGTGTGTGAACACGATTTGGTAAAGGTACCGGTGAGAGGCCATGTAGGAGTACATGGTGGGTTGTCTCATTGCAGCCGTCCTTAGGAACTGAGTTCTGTGTTTGTGATCCATGAACAGTTACTACCACACCTTGGGTTCCGGGAACTCGGCCCCTCTCGGCTTATTAATCAACTCGATATCTGTCCAGGATTTGCAACTAGTTTCTGGTGTTTGTAGGTAGTGTTAGTAGTCTACCAAGTGGCACCCGGTATAGGTGGGCTTGGGACAGACTAGGCACAGTGACACGGTGTACCAAGTGGCACCCGGATGGTGGGCTTGGGAACCCTGCACACATCGTTTGGGGCCGTGAGCGACACCTCGGCCGGATCTCCTTGCGGATGGAACCCGAATAGGCGATAAACCCGGACTAGAGACTTGTTGGTTAGTCAGGTCGTGGCCGACTCCCTCGCCCGGCTTCCGCTTGAAGGTTGCCGAGGTACATGATGTGTACATGGCGATAAGTGGCGAGAGCGTGTGTGAAGAAGTACACCCCTGCAGGGTTATCATTATCTATTCGAATAGCCGGATTCCTCGGATATGGAAACTTGGACCCCTTGCATAGTTCATAGATAAGTGAAAGTGGATACTCTAAAATGCGCAAGATAAGCATGAGTGCTATGGATGGTGTTCTCGCAGGGAGACGGGAGCGGATCCATAGTGGTGTATTGGTATGGTGAATTTGTGGACTCGTGTGCGCCACCTCAAAAGAGTTACTTGCATTCGTAGTTCAGGATAGCCACCAAGTCAAAGCTGGCTTGCTGCAGTTAAACTCCACCACCCCTTTGTTGATACCGATGCATATGTAGATAGTTCTGATGTAAGTCTTGCTGGGTACATTTGTACTCACGTTTGCCTATTTTATGTTTTGCAGAGAAATTTCAGTCTCGCTATTAGTTCCACGTGGACTTCAACGTTTAGCTTGATACCTCAGCTACGATCTTGTACCCTTGGGAGGGTCTGGTAGATAGTCAGGCTCCTCAGCCTTCTTCATTTTTAGTTGTCTGTACTCAGACAAGTTAAGCTTCCGCATGTGCTTTGACTTGTATGCTCTAAATGTTGGGTCATGAGACCCATGTTTGTAATATCTCGCTCCTCGGAGCCTAATGAATAATACTTGAGTCGTAGAGTTATGTTGTGATGCCATGTTGTATTTACACATATCGAGCATATTGTGTGTATGATGGAAATGCTTGGTATGTGTGGGATCCGACAACCTAGTTGTTTATCCTTGGTAGCCTCTCTTATGGGGAAATGTAGTCTTGTGCTTCCATGAGCCATAGTAGTCCGCTACAGCCCGGTTCACCGGAGTCCTGCTAGCCCAACACTACTCCTCCGGAACACTTGACTGGCCGGCATGTGATTCACTTCGTTCATGTGTCTGTCCCTTCGGGGAAATGTCACGCGGTGACATCCGGAGTCCTGCCTAGCCTGCTACATCCCAGGTTCCCGGAGTCCTGTTAGCCCAGTGCTACAGCCCAGATTCACACGCTGCTGACTGACATGCTCGATGTTGATTCATGTATGCCTGTCCCCGTAAGTTAGTGCCACTTTGGGTTCACGACTAGTCATGTCGGCCCGGGTTCTCTGTCATATGGATGCTAGCGACACTATCATATACGTGAGCCAAAAGGCGCAAACGGTCCTGGGCCATGGTAAGGTGACACCCGTGGGAATACCGTGCGTGAGGCCGCAAAGTGATATGAGGTGTTACAGGCTAGATCGGTGTGACTTAGAATCGGGGTCCTGACACGTAGCAAATCTAGTCCTGCTGAAACTCTACAGCCTTGTCCCCCAAAACAAAAAGATCAGTTTGTTACAGATGTGCGTACTGCATTTGTCATTGTTTTGCCTTTTCGACCAACGTAGGTGCTGGATAGCCAGTCTGTACTAGTACTTTCCCCCTTCCTTTCCTCTTTGAACCACGTCCTAGATTCATGCTATACAACTTTCCCCACTACTTTCCCCAATTCCTTTCCTCTTTAAACCACGTCCTAGATTCATGCTATACAACTTTCCCCAATACTTTCCCCCCTTCATTTCCTTTTTGAACCACGTCCTAGATTCATGCGATACAACTTTCCCCACTACTTTCCCCCCATTCCTTTCCTCTTTGAACCACGTCCTAGATTCACGCTATACAACTTTCTCCACTACTTTCCTGTTTGATCCAACACCAAGATTCGAGTGCAGAAGTGGAAGAAGCCCACATGCAACTAGAGCAATGCATGTGGAATTATGTAAATTATACCTTAAGGTTCTTGGGTTGTGGTTCGGTGGGCGACCGGAGGCCGTTTTGCCCACACTATGTACGGCGGCCATGAAGAAGGGGTCAGAGGCCCTCCTGCGCCACCGCTGGGTGAAAGAGAACAGTTGCAACGGTAGTGGATTCCCTCCCTCGCCAACGGCGACAGTGTTAAGCCTCCTTCCCTTCCCGGCAGACGGATCCTGCCGGCTCTTTGACTAACAGTGAGGGGGGAGAGAGATGCCAATGAAGTCTTGTTTAGATCTGGAGAGAGTGAGAGAGTGTAAAGAGAGCAACTACAAGCGCTGAGGCTCCAGTGTGTATATATAGTGGAGAGAGTGTGTGAAGAGTGCAAACCCTAGAAAACGAGAAAGAAGTCGAAAAAAAATTATGCTCAAATGTGGTTATCGAACCAGAGACCTCTAGTTTGATGAGCGACAGGCTAACCAGCTACACCACCCTCATGTTATGTTTAACAAGAGGAAAGTAACCTTTTATACAGTCCTGCATTCGTGTGACAAGCATGCCGTGTTTTTTTTGCGTGGGAGTCATTGGGATTTAAATCATAATCGTGTCATGTGGCTTTGGTGGTAAGGTCTTTTGGGATTTACAGCAGTGTTGGTAGTACAGAAATAATGCAACCCTAATCACCTTACCTCTCTCCATGTAGTACGTTGGGTCCCACCAGACAGAGGGTGAAACAAAAAAAATTAATAAGCAAAATGTTAGTACGCGAAATACAAATTAATATAATTTTTTGTGACATGCATGAACATTTTGTTAGTTCAATCTATGGTCAAAATTTGACACGAAATACAATGGGAACAAATAAACCAGGACAGAGGTAGGGGCTATTTGGATTGTGACTATATCTGCCATACATTGCCACATGATTTTTGCCACACTTGCCTTAGTTGAGTTGCTCAAACTGTTAGCCACACTTTGTCTTGCCTAAGGGAATCTTGCCACACTTTTTGTGTTTATGACATTTGGGGTTCACTGGTAATAAAAATATTCTTGCCGTAGGTGTGGCTAGAACCAAGCACCTAACTTGGTCAAATTTGCCTAAGGTGAGGTGTGGCAAAATGTGGCAAGGTGTGGCTAGGAACCAAATAGCCCCATAGTATGCGAAGTTTGCCGTCGGAAGCGAGCCGATCTGGCTCTCCTGAGCTAGAAAGGTTTTTCTAGTCCATCCAAGCTAGCTGGTCCACAAAAGCTGACATATTTTAACAATTCCAAATGCCTAACCTTGCTCGGCTAGGCTATAAACTGTTCTTGCTAAGGATCCAAATGCTCCCTTAGTAACTCGCACGATATTCCTATTCTATGAACATGTGTGTGCATGTGCGTGTGTGTGTGTTTAACAGCATGTGTGTGTTAGAGAGAGCGACACATCGACCTACTCCTACAGAGAGATGGTGTGTAGTGTATGATTTAGCCGCGAGAGTCGGTGCATCCTCTCGTTTCCGGGCGTCCGGTCGGGACAGGCGGACCGCTGCCACGCCCGCTCCTGACCAGCCTGGCCCACCCAAAGCCCCTCCATCGCCCGCGCGCTATTCCCACCTGAAACGTCAGCGCCGCTCCAAAGAATCGGTGCCGCATTCATGCCCAGGCAGAGCGGACGCGACCTCTCACTGGCGCCTGCGTTGAAGAGAGAAGCGGATCCAGTGATGGTTGCTTCGTCCGTCCAACTTACTGCTGGGTCTATGTGATTTGATGACTCATTGGTCATTATTACTGAGGTGGTAGGACTACTGGATGTCCCATGCTTTCGGCAAAAGGAGGTACTAATAGATTACAATTTTCTTCATTCTTACAGCGGAGGAGTGCGAGAGCAGTGAAAACACGCAGGGTCAGTGATTACATGGCCCACCTCACATTATCACCATATTTTCTGGACACCATGCGACACCTAACTCTTTACATAGTACTCCCTCCGTTCCTAAATACTATAAGTCTTTTTAGACATTTCAAAAGGAATACAACATACAGATGTATGTAGACATATTTTAGAGTGTAGATTCACTCATTTTACACCGTATGTAGTTACTTGGTGGAATCTCTAGAAAGACTTATATTTGGGAACGGAGGGAGTACTAGTATAGTACATACTGTAATTTATTAGCGAGATAAATTTGTACAATTCTATCAAGCTTCCAGCTTCCACCTTTCTCTATATTTGACCGATGAAGCAGCCATCATTTCACTCCTCGTTGAATATCCATCTGCTGCTACCTCCGTGAATAAATAAAAATCCGCTTCTACCTCTATAGCATGGTTAATAATATAGCCATGTCAATCAAGACGTAGAAATATCATTCACTGACACAATAGGGCTGGATCTAAGGCTGGTAATTTTTTGTACTTTATCTCTTTCTCTTTTTGTCTCATTTACTCATTTTACATAGGAGCACGTGTAGAGGATGGATATTCATTTCGATGGGACTTCTTCATGGGGTTTAAGACTAAGGCTAGTCATAGTGGGGAGTAACTTAGACTAGTAACGTGCTTTTGTTACTAGTCCATGTTACTACCTTCATAATGGGTAGTAACATATAGATGGTAACATACAAACCTTCATTAATTGGGACATAGACTCATTTTACCTCGGGGTGTGTTATGTTACAGTAACATATTATGTTACCACAAGCATCTCTTCCCTCATTAACTCCATGACACAAAAGCAAATTTGTCTCGGGATGTGTCATGTTACTACATAAGTTACTCCCACTATGACTAGCGTAAGAAGCTCCGAATTATGCCCGCTGCCCACCACTCTGAATCATGCCATCTATGATAGGGAGTAGTCCCATTGCAACAATGAGGTCCACTAGGTCTATCATGTCCTGTAAGAAGAGACTGTCACGCAAAACATACATCTTGTTGCCTTCTTCCTCGTACAGTACGTACCACTGTTACGTACTACTAGTACTACTACTACTCGTTCTCCTATAAACCTTGCGCTTGGCATCTCCAAAATATTAACCTTGCGATTGGCTCTTTGCCTCTTCGGGAAGTCGAGAAATAATGGTACTGCAGTATATATAGTTCTGGCTATATGAGACTGAATGAATTGCTGCACATCCACCACGTGGGCGAGGGAGAGTGCGTACTATTACGTCTGTTTCAATATTGACTACATACGGAGCAAAATGAGTGAATCTACAATCTAAAATACATCTATATACATCAGTGTTTGGAGTATGTACTAGTAGTTCATATTGAAATCTACGAAAGGACATATATTCCAAACAATATTATAATCTCTCTAAACAAGGTAGGTACGAGGAGTAAACGGAGGGAGTAGTAAAAATTTCTCCTCGTCCTATGAGCCACCGCGCGCGTGGGTGTGGGAGCAGGCGTAAGGCATAGTAAGCAAGATTCACCTCGTCCTGCGAGCCACCGCACCCGTGGGTGGGGGAGACGGCGTACTAAGCGAGCTTCTCCTTGTTCTGTGAGTTGACGGGACACATCAAAAGTAATACATACAGAGCATCCCGAGTGTATAGAGCATTGCCTCTAAGGTAGGCCCCACATGGTTTGCCTCTTCTTTAACATAACGCGTCAAGTCACAATTTGTTTGTTCACTCGTGGTAGACAATCCTCCATCAAGTGGACAACCAGTACACGTGTCAAATTACCACGTGGGCTGCCTTTTCGTACAGAAATGAGCTCCACCATGTACCCGCACGGGTGTGGTTGGGAAAGAGACGGGAGTACGTGCGCCGTGCGTGCACCTCTTCTCTTCATGCAAACCCCCCACCTACGTGGGTGTGTGTGAGAGAGATACAAACCTAGACAGATGGCATGTGCCTTCGTGAGTGTTTTTTGTTTGAGGGGGGGGGTGATTTTGTGAATGTATTTGTGGGAATATGTGTCGATGACATCTCAAACAAAAATTTGACACATGCAATGTGTGTGAAATAGAGGCCTATCAATATCATATATAGAGGGGGAGATCCATGAGAAGAGAGGGAGGGGTCATAGATATCGATAGAGTCGAAGAGAGGATCAAGTGGGTGGGTGCGAGATCGATGAAGCGAGCCATCGAAATTGTGTGTCTGCAAGTCAAAGATATAGGGCGACTAACCTGCCGGAACATCACAGGGCACATGGCAAGTTTGTGTGTGGCTGGGAGACATTACTAGAGCGCTCGATGTATCGTGTGTGTGGGGGGAGGAGGGGGGAGGCAGAGGCCTAAACTAGAGAGGTAGAACGACTCGTATATGTGTTGCGAAGGAGAGACCCAACTATGTCTTGAGGGAGATCAGTCGACATCCATACATAACTGAAGGACGGGAAATAGGTTGGACAAAGAGAGAGACAGAGAGAGAGGAGAGAGAGAGGGGGAGAGGGGGAGAGTGCTGGATGGGTGATGGACTTGCTTCTCGAAGATGGTGGGAGAGGCTTACTAGACAAACTAAGTATGTGTTTCTGTGTGTGCCTGTACGTGATAGATGTGTCGGGACGCATGGATGGATGATGAAGGGGAACCATGTGTTTGGTAAGCAAACCTAAGTAGATAGGCATATCAATTGTGGTTTGTCGGAGGAACGGAGAGACATAACTAATGAGGTAGATCGATCGACGCGTGGGGAAAAACGAGTTATAAGGACCTAGCTAGCTATATGTACAGTAGGAGATCGGTCGGTGTACATCCATTTGTTAGAGGCAAATAAGGCCCAGCAAGACGGATAGACAGAGAGAATGGATCTAGGAGGTGGTGCGAGATGCTGAGCTACTAGCTAGAAGTGGTGGAGTGTGTGATTGTGAGATCGATGAAAAGAGGGGCGAGAGTTTACATGTGTGTGGGACCGTATGAGAGACACGAGGCGTAGACACAGAATGGAGGAGATAGAAGGTGCGTGTGTATGTTGTAGGCACACATCACTAGAGAGGTTTATCCATCGATGTGTGTCGAAAAGGAGTTGTGGAGACTATGGGAGAACGGCCTAAAAGAATGTTCATGATGGATGAAATTGTGAGGGAGGGGGAGGGCGAGGAGGGCGTGTGCATGCACGAGTGAAAGTTAGTGCTAGCTACAAAGGTTAGAGGATTGTGTGGATGTAGGAGACTAACAAAGATGATAATTTGATATGAAAGTGGATTCATATATTTGAATAGGAGATCATAGTGTTATAAACATATGCATGCATGAATATAGCGGTGATACGCGTGCTGTGGTTTTGCACATGTTATACCATAACGTGATAATGCATGGCATTTTCAACTCACAGCTAAATGCCGAACAATCTAAACCATACTATACATCGAACAATCTCACATTTTATTTGAAATTGTGATAATGTGTGGCGTTTACAGCTTACAACTAAATATCGAACAATATAAACAATACTATATATCGAACAATCTCACATTTTATTTGAATTTGTGGTAATGTGTGGCGTTTGCAACTCACATCTAAATACTTGTAGGAGTAGGGGGCGGGGCACCATACATTATGTGATAAACACATTATACATATGAGACATGGTTTAGATTATGAAGATCTAGCTAGAGCTTAAAATGTACTGTGATTTGAAATCAACATAAAGTGGATTCAAAAAATCGAGTTCGAGTTCATATAGTACACATAGTTCATATCTAACTCGATAGTAATCATGTGGTGTGCCATGAAGATAATACACAAACGATGGTTTAACTTGACAATAATGATGATTGTAAATCTTATTAAAATAAAGAAATGAATTCAAATGGTTTGACTTCACAACAATCATTATTGCAGATCTTATTCAAATAGAGAAATGAATTCAAATTTAGTTCATATTGAAGCGGTAGTATATACGTTTGGAATGAACTAAAATGTTCATTTGAGTAGCAGGTTGCATGCATTATACACGTCGTGAAATATTTTAATTGAACATAACATGATTCAATGTTTTGAATGGAATTTGTAGTGCGAATTGATTTGGTATATGATACGTCTCCGTCGTATCTATAATTTTTGATTGTTCCTTCCAATATTATTCAACTTTCATATACTTTTTGGCAACTTTTTATATTATTTTTGGGACTAACATATTGATCCAGTGCCCAGTGCCAGTTCCTGTCTATTGCATGTTTTTGGTTTCGCAGAATATCCATATCAAACGGAGTCCAAACGGGATAAAAACGGATGGAGCTTATTTTTGGAAAATATGGAAAATTCGGAAGGAATATCAACTAGAAACAGTGCCCGAGGTGGTCATGAGGTAGGGGGGCGCGCCCCCCCTAGGGCGCGCCCCCTACCCTCGTGAGCCCACCATAAGGCGGTTGACGCTCTTCTTTTGCCGCAAGAAAGCTAATATTCGGAAAAAAAATCACGGCGAAGGTTTCAGGCCAATCGGAGTTACAGATCTCCATATATATATGAAACGGTGAAACAGCGCCAGAAGGGAACGCAGAACCAGAGAGAGACAGAGAGATAGATCTAATCTCGGAGGGGCTCTCGCCCCTCCCATGCCATGGGAGCCAAGGACCAGAGGGGAAACCCTTCTCCCATCTAGGGAGGAGGTCAAGGAAGAAGAAGAAGAAGGGGGGCCCTCTCCCCCTTGCTTCTGGTGGCGCCGGAGCGCTGCCGGGGCCATCACCATCACCACCATCTTCACCAACAACTTCACCGCCATCATCACCAACTCTTCCCCCCTCTATGCAGCGGTGTAACCTCTCTCTTACCCGCTGTAATCTCTACTTAAACATGGTGCTCAACGCTATATATTATTTCCTAATGATGTATCGCTATCCTATGATGTTTGAGTAGATCTGTTTTGTCCTAATGGCTATTTGATGATCATGATTGGTTTGAGTTGTATGTCTTATTATTGGTGCTGTCCTCTGGCGCTCTCCGTGTCGCGCAAGCGTGAGGGATTCCCGCTGTAGGGTTTGCAATATGCTTATGATTTGCTTATGGTGGGTGGCGTGAGTGAGAGAAGCACATACCCGAGTAAGTAGGTTGTTTGCATATGGGATAAAGGGGACTTGATACTTTAATGCTATGGCTGGGTTTTACCTTAATGAATATTTAGTAGTTGCGGATGCTTGCTAGAGTTCCAATCATAAGTGCATATGATCCAAGTAGAGAAAGTATGTTAGCTTATGCCTCTCCCTCAAATAAAATTGCAATAATGATTACCGGTCTAGTTATCGATTGCCTAGGGACAAATAACTTTCTTGTTGACAAAAGCTCTCTACTAAAACTAATTTAGTTGTGTCTTTATCTAAACAGCCCCTAGCTTTTATTTTTGTGTTCTTTACTTTCTTGCAAGCTTACCCAAAAACACCTACAAAGTACTTCTCGTTTCATACTTGTTCTAGGTAAAGCGAACGTCAAGCGTGCGTAGAGTTGTATCGGTGGTCGATAGAACTTGAGGGAATATTTGTTCTACCTTTAGCTCCTCGTTGGGTTCGACACTCTTACTTATCGAAAGAGGCTACAATTCATCCCCTATACTTGTGGGTTATCAAGACCTTTTTCTGGCGTCGTTTCCGAGAAGCAATAGCATGGGATGAATATTCTCGTGTGTGCTTGTTTGCTTTATCACTAAGTAATTTTTATTTGCTGTTCTTAGTTGTTCTTTATCTTTAGTTATTTATATGGAACACGAAATACCAAAAAAAATAGGTGTACTTGCTACTCATGGAGATGGGGAACCTCCTAAAACCCTCGATGCTGGTTATGTGAAAGATATTTTGTACTAATTTAATAATCCTGAGAAAACCCCATTTAATTATGTAATGGGAGTAACTTTGGATCAATGTGAATACTTTAGGGATTACCGCTTGACACAAAAAGGGAAACTATTATGGGATCAAATTCATATATTGAATTGGTATGCTAGGCAACTATGCTTGAGATATGATTATACTTGTTGCTCTAAGATGAAGGCTCCACACCTTCCCTTTTCATGCAAACTTAATGATAATAAGACCTTAGCTTCTTATGCTAATGGTATATATGATTACTATGATGTGGAACAAATAGAAGAATTTGTTGCTTTTATGGCTCCTTATGAAATTGAATCTATGTTTAAAGAGTTTGAAGATTTTGATGATGCTCTTTATAGACCTGAAAATTTAGCTATCCTGAAGTATTGTTATGAGAATTATGAATACAATTACAAAATTAATACGCTTATTGTGAAAGTCTCCGCTGTCCAAGAAGAGATTAATATTTTGCAGGAGTCTATGGAAGAAGAAATTGATGAAACTGTGAGCTCATTGGATGAGAAAGATGAGGATAAGAGCGAAGAACAAAAGGAGGAAGAGTGGATTGATCACCCGTGCCCACCTTCTAATGAGAGTAACTCTTCAACTCATACATTGTTTAATTTCCCTTCGTGCTTACCGAAGGATGAATGCTATGATCCCGTCGATTCTTTTGAAATATCCCTTTTTGATGATGCTTGCTATGCTTGTGGCCAAGATGCCAATATAAATTATGCTTATGGAGATGAACTTGCTATAGTTCCTTATGTTAAACATGAAATTGTTGCTATTGCACCCACGCATGATAGTCCTATTTTTGCATGATAGTCCTATTATCTTTTTGAATTCTCCCGACTAAACTATATCAGACAAGTTTGCACTTATTAAGGATTATATTGATGGGTTGCCTTTTACCGTTGCACATGATGATTTTGGTGAATATAATATGCATGTGCCTGCTGCTCCTACTTGCAATTATTATGAGAGAGGAACTATATCTCCACCTCTCTATGTTTCCAATATGATAAAATTGCAAGAAACTGTTTATACTATGCATTGGCCTTTACTTTGTGTGCATGAATTGTTCTTTTATGACATGCCAATGCATAGGAAGAGAGTTAGACTTCATTATTGCATGATATATGTTACTTGGTGCTCACTACTAAATTACAAATCATTGATAATTAAAATTGGCTTTGATATACCTTGGGATCCGGGTGGATTCGCTACTTGAGCACTATATGCCTAGCTTAATGGCTTTAAAGAAAGCGCTGCCAGGGAGACAACCCAGAAGTTTTAGAGAGTCATTTATTTCTGTTGAGTGCTTTTATATAGTTTAAAAACAACAAAAATAAAGAGGGGAACCCAAAACTTTTTCAAAAAGGTAAGTGAAAGTGATAGAGACAAGCATTGTTGAAGTGGGAGCTATCCTTGAAATTTTTCATGCTCACGGAAACTTTGTGAATCTTGATTACAGAAACTTTTCAACAAAAATAATTATCCCCTTGTACAATTCCATTGTATTATAAAAATAATGTGCCAAGGTTTGCCTTTAGGATGTTTACGATGCTTGTTGGTTTGTGCGGTGCAGGACAGAAACTTTGGCTCTAGTGCGTGAATTTTATTTTTTACTGGAACGTCAAATGGTTCTGATTCTTTTTGCACTGTCTTGCTGCACAAATTGTTTATTTTTACTAATTTTGGCAGAATTTTTCAAGTATCAGAAGTATGGTGAATGTCCAGATTGCTACAGACTGTTTTGTTTTAGACAGATTCTATTTTTTTGATGCATAGTTTGCTTGTTTTGATGAAACTACCAATTTATATCAGTGGATTAAGCCATGAAAAAGTTATAGTACAGTAGACACAATGCAAAAAAAAATATGAATTGGTTTGCAATAGTACCTAGAGTAGTGATTTGCTTTATTATACTAACGGATCTTACCGAGTTTTCTGTTGATGTTTTGTGTGGATGAAGTGTTCGATGATTGAGAAGGTCTCGATGTGAGAAGAAGGAAGAGAGGAAAGAGCTCAAGCTTGGGGATGCCCGAGGCACCCCAAGTAAATATTCAAGGAGACTCAAGCGTCTAAGCTTGGGGATGCTGGGGAGGCATCCCCTCTTTCTTCAACAAATATAGGTATGTTTTCGGATTCGTTTCGTTCATGCGATATGTGCAAGTCTTGGAGCGTCTTTTGCATTTAGGTTTTTATTTTTTCTTTTATGCACCATGCTGGTATGAGATAGTCATTGGTTGATTTATAGAATGCTCTTTTCACTTCACTTATATCTTTTGAGTATGGCTTTATAGAATGCTTCATATGCTTCACTTATATCATTTGAAGTTTGGATTGCCTGCTTCTCTTCACTTAGACAACCGCCATTTGTAGAATGCTCTTTTGCTTCACTTAGATTTGTCAGAGCATGGGCACATATTTTGTAGAAAGAATTAAACTCTCTTTCTTCACTTATATCTATTTAGAGAGATGACAGGAACTGGTCATTCACATGGTTAGTCATAAAATCCTACATAAACTTGTAGATCGCTGAATATGATATGTTTGATTCCTTGCAATAGTTTTGCGATATAAAGGCGGTGATATTAGAGTCATGCTAGTCAAGTAATTGTGAAATTGAGAAATACTTGTGTTGAGGTTTGCAAGTCCCGTAGCATGCACGTATGGTGAACCGTTATGTAACAAAGTCGGAGCATGAGGTGTTTATTGATTGTCTTCCTTATGAGTGGCGGTCAGGGACGAGCGATGGTCTTTTCCTACCAATCTATCCCCCTAGGAGCATGCGCGTAGTACTTTGTTTCGATGACTAATAGATTTTTGCAATAAGTATGTGAGTTCTTTATGACTAATGTTGAGTCCATGGATTATACGCACTCTCACCCTTCCACCATTGCTAGCCTCTCTAGTACTGCGCAACTTTCGCCGGTACCATAAACCCACCATATACCTTCCTCAAAAAAGCCACCATACCTACCTATCATGGCATTTCCATAGCCATTCTGAGATATATTGCCATGCAACTTTCATCATCATCATATACATGACTTGAGCATTCATTGTCATATTGCTTTGCATGATCGTAAGATAGCTAGCATGATG
This sequence comes from Triticum dicoccoides, assembly GCF_002162155.2. Lineage (NCBI taxonomy): Eukaryota > Viridiplantae > Streptophyta > Magnoliopsida > Poales > Poaceae > Triticum > Triticum dicoccoides. The sequence goes on along the minus strand of NC_041386.1, from coordinate 266,640,879 downwards.
TTTTCATGGCTTGTCTGTTTTTTGATGTCATTGCTACGCTAGATCATTGCACATCCCGATACACCGCCAGAGGCATTCATATAGAGTCATATCTTTGTTCTAGATATCGAGTTGTAATATTGAGTTGTAAGTAAATAAAAGTGTGATGATCATCATTCAATAGAGCATTGTCCCAAAAAAAGAGAAAGGCCAAAAAAGAAGGCCAAAAAAAGAAAATAAATAAAAATGGGCAATGCTACTATTCCTTTTTACCACACTTGTGCTTCAAAGTAGCACCATGTTCTTCATATAGAGAGTCTCTTGAGTTATCATTTTCATATACTAGTGGGAATTTTCATTATAGAACTTGGCTTGTATATTCCGATGATGGGCTTCCTCAAATGCCCGAGGTCTTCATGAGCAAGTAAGTTGGATGCGCACCCACTTAATTTCCAGTTTGAGCTTTCATAAACTTATAGCTCTTAGTGCATCCATTGCATGACAATCCCTACTCCTCACATTGATATCTATTAATGGGCATCTCCATAGCCCGTTGATACGCCTAGTTGATGTGAGACTTTCTCCTTTTTTGTCTTCTCCACATAACCCCCAACATCATATTCTATTCCACCTATAGTGCATGTCCATGGCTCACGCTCATGTATTGCGTGAAAGTTGAAAAGGTTTGAGAACGTCAAAAGTATGAAACAATTGCTTGGCTTGTCATCGGGGTTGTGCATGATGTGAATATTTTTTGTGGTGAAGATGGATCATAGCCAGACTATATGATTTTGTAGGGATGAGCTTTCTTTGGCTATGTTATTTCAATAAGACATAATTGCTTGGTTGGTATGCTTGAAATATTATTGTCTTTATGTCAAAGGATAGATTATTGCTTTGAATCACTCGTATCTTAATATTCATGCCATGATTAGACATATGATCAAGATTATGCTAGGTAGCATTCCACATCAAAAATTATCTTTTTTTATCATTTACCTACTCGAGGACGAGCAGGAATTAAGCTTGGGGATGCTGATACGTCTCCGTCGTATCTATAATTTTTGATTGTTCCATGCCAATATTATTCAACTTTCATATACTTTTTGGCAACTTTTTATATTATTTTTAGGACTAACATATTGATCCAGTGCCCAGTGCCAGTTCCTGTCTGTTGCATGTTTCTGGTTTTGCAGAATATCCATATCAAACGGAGTCCAAACGGGATAAAAACGGACGGAGCTTATTTTTGGAAAATATGGAAAATTCGGAAGGAAAATCAACGCGAACCAGTGCCCGAGGTGGTCACGAGGCAGGGGGCGCGCCCCTACCCTCGTGAGCCCACCGTAAGGCGGTTGACGCTCTTCTTTTGCCGCAAGAAAGCTAATATTCAGAAAAAAAATTCACGGCGAAGGTTTCAGGCCAATCGGAGTTACGGATCTCTCTATATATACGAAACGGTGAAACAGAGCCAGAAGGGAACGCGGAACCAGAGAGACACAGAGAGATAGATCCAATCTCGGAGGGGCTCTCGCCCCTCCCACGCCATGGGAGCCAAGGACCAGAGGGGAAACTCTTCTCCCATCTAGGGAGGAGATCAAGGAAGAAGAAGAAGGGGCCCCCTCTCCCCCTTGCGTCCGGTGGCGCCGGAGCGCTGCTGGGGCCATCACCATCACCGCCATCTTCACCAACAAGTTCACCGCTATCATCACCAACTCTTCCCCCCTCTATGTAGCGGTGTAACCTCTCTCTTACCTGCTGTAATCTCTACTTAAACATGGTGCTCAACTCTATATATTATTTCCTAATGATGTATGGCTATCCTATGATGTTTGAGTAGATCTGTTTTGTCCTAATGGCTATTTGATGATCGTGATTGGTTTGAGTTGTATGTTTTATTATTGGTGTTATCATATGGTGCTCTCCGTGTCGCGCAAGCGTGAGGGATTCCCGCTGTAGGGTTTGCAATATGCTTATGATTTGCTTATGGTGGGTGGCGTGAGTGACAGAAGCACATACTCGAGTAAGTAGGTTGTTTGCGTATGGGATAAAGGGGACTTGATACTTCAATGCTATGGTTGGGTTTTACCTTAATGAATATTTAGTAGTTGCGGATGCTTTCTAGAGTTCCAATCATAAGTGCATATGATCCAAGTAGAGAAAGTATGTTAGCTTATGCCTCTCCCTCAAATAAAATTGCAATAATGATTACCGGTCTAGTTATCGATTGCCTAGGGACAAATAACTTTCTTGTTGACAAAAGCTCTCTACTAAAACTAATTTAGTTGTGTATTTATCTAAACAGCCCCTAGCTTTTATTTTCGTGTTCTTTACTTTCTTGCAAGCTTACCCAAAAACACCTACAAAGTACTTCTAGTTTCATACTTGTTCTAGGTAAAGCGAACGTCAAGCGTGCGTAGAGTTGTATCGGTGGTCAATAGAACTTAAGGGAATATTTGTTCTACCTTTAGCTCCTCGTTGGGTTCGACACTCTTACTTATTGAAAGAGGCTACAATTGATCCCCTATACTTGTGGGTTATCAGTATAGTACAAGGGACTAGACTCTCTTGTGTGGTGCGAATTGATTTCTTTTTGTTTTTTCGTCGACGGAAGTGCGAATTGATTTGGTACAGTGCATGTTAGGCTTGTCCGGAAATTTCAACCCGCGCCTTGTTACCCCGAAATATTTAAGATACTTCTTTGTCTCGTTGTGCTCCGAAAAATCCCTCCATCTCAACCCACGCCTTGCTATCCCAAAATTACAACGCGCGTGAAAACTCCCACCTCCTGCGAAATCTTGACACGCGAAATGCCTGTGATACCCCTGAACCGAAAGAACCGCCTAGCACAAATCGGTGGGGTTACTTCTGTAACTTACCCCACATTTTGGACAAGTGGGTCCCTAAGCCATGGTTCCCCAGTCCCATCCCATCAGCCCACCCATTCGTACACCGAGGCTGCGAAAACCCGCGAAGCCCCACACCCTCCTCCGTTTGCCACTCAGCCGTAGCCTCTTCCCTGACAACGTCGTCCACAGCAACACCTCGACGTCCCTCATCCACCGTAACAGATGAGGATCCGTCATCGATCTCGTCGTCCCGCCGGTTAAGCCAACCCGTCCTCCACCTCCAAGGAGTTTCCCCGATGTTCCCTTCGTCTTTCACGCAACCTCCACTCCCACACCACCATCTTCACCTGCACCACCGGAAGAGCATCATCATCACCGTTTCCTCGGATGAAGTTGAGGCCTAATCGGCGCCAGCAAAGAGGTTGTACACTAATCGCCGCATTTTCTTCTTGATTCGATCTCATGGTGCTGTCAGCGCTTGGTCCCGAGCCGACATGGCGCGGCTCCATCCACGGAGGCGTCGCCGGCCACTTCCTCCATGGCGTCGCTCCCTCGGCAATGACGTCCACATCAGTAGGAGCTGCTGTTGCTTTAGCTCTCACTCACTCTGCTGCTCTGCTCTTGCTCTCGGTCCCCTGCCTGGTCTGCTCTTGCTCTTGCCCGCGCTGCTGCTCTTGCTCTTGCTCTTGCTTGCGATGTTGCTCCGATTTGGCTACACTTCAGTCCACTGAATTGACTTTTGGGTCAGTCGATTTT
>NC_041386.1:266560388-266637077 GCF_002162155.2 Triticum dicoccoides | reverse complement strand
AGCAGGGAGGGGCTCGTCGGAGAGGTACCCCACTATCTATCTTAGGGTTCAGGGTAGGGGCGGTGGTCGCCGACAGTGGTGGGGTGGTGGCGTGGGGATTGCCGGAGAAAAAGCTCGGCACGGTGGGGCCTAGAGGGATGGCTAGGGCGGCGGCGGACCGGCGGTGGGGAGTGATTTCAGGGCGGGCGGGGCAGCGCACCGCCGGCTGCGAGCGGTGGGGGGTGGCGGTTTGGCTGGTGGTGTCAGTCGACAGATGCTGCTACACGACCAGCTGCCCCGGCTCTTGCACGCGCTGCTGCTACTGCTTTTCGGCTACTAGTGCGTTCAGTTTCGATAGTTAAGTTCTGTTTCGACAGTTAAATTCAGTTTCGACAGTTAAGTTAAGAGATGAGCGGCTGATTTGTTTTACATATAGCACTTTATGGTTATGTATTTTACGTCATCTATTGGAGATGCTATTAGAATTACACTCTGGTTAACATTGTCTCTCTTGTCATGCTTCAGCCACGGTGTCGTACAACTCACTGGAGCTGCTCCAGTGACGAAACCCTCCATCACAGCGGAGCAGTACCCCGGGCTCCATCTCCAGACTCCTAAGATCTTCTTTCCCTCCTCCGACAACCAAGTCAGCCAGAGCATCCTCACTGACCAACCCAATCACGCCGAGATCGACATGGATTCGCCAAAGAGGTTGTACACTTGTTGCATCTCTTTTTTACTCTACATGTTATATATATTGTCCATTGAGCACACGTAGTAACATGAAATATGATTATTTTCTCCTACTATATGACAAGCAGTGAGGTACTAGGCAACTTAGCTATCCGTGATGGACTCTCTTGAACACCATCATTATTTATCTCTGCGCATTTGGGCTGTGCATTTGTCGATGGGCCTGGGAGTTGAGCTAGTAGGGTAGTGGCCTAGGTCCAAAGTACTAGAAGTAGCACAAACACATTTTTTGAGTGTAGGCTTTTCCTTGCTCAAGCCTGCCTACTAGAATCGCTAGTGCTTGAAAGGAAAAGTGAAGGAAAAACATAGGAGCTGGAAAGTTTCCTATGGTACTACTATTCACACATTTGGTTCAAAGGAACGGAGCAAAGGAAAACTGTAGGATATGTTCCTTTAGTGTCTCTTTGAAAGAAAAACTGTAGGAATTTTAATATCCACTTGTCCTCCTTTTCAAATTCCTATTCATGAAGCACAAGACTACGAGATAGTAGCATAATAGCATTATAACCGTACATTTTCTTGCGGTTTGACTTAATCTCACCATGCTTCTTTGCATCCTGTGATCTTCAAATTCTTGTGAACCAAACACCCAGATTGGAAGAAATTCTGTGTTTTTAAGTTCTCTGTTTGCAGATGCATTCCTATCCTATTACTATGTATTTCCTATCCTTGCGTTGTTAGAATCCTCCAATCCAGACGTGCCCTTACAGAATTACTTCTCTTATGGATAGTTGTCAAAGAAAACCTTGTGTGGTTTGTCCCGCTCCTGCTACGCCATCACCCACCCCAGATCAGCTGCTCCAGCGACTGAAGGGTCCAGCACAGCAGGGATCAGACCTCCAGACTATCTTTCGCCGCCTCAGATCTTCTTCCCCGCGGTAGGCAGCCATGACTACTGCATTACCATCATCAACAGAGCAGATGACCTCGAGGACTACACAGGTCCGCAAGAGAGGTCGCACTCTTTCGTGTCTGCTTACGTTATGCATCACTTAATATTACATGCTACTTTATCGTCTTGTTCACCGATTAGACTCTGAGCAAGCTCCAAACTAATGGTCAAACTTGAGTTTTTAAATGGTTTTGGGGTACATATCGGGGCCGGAATCAATAGTATCTATCTACTATATGGTTAATCTCTAGTGTCTACTATGAGTTTCATGTTGGGTAGGAAACAAACAGTAAACAAGCCATTATCTGTATTTTTTAACTGAAAACATTATCTGCCTGCTATCATTGGTTTTGGGTCTATCCACAGGTTGCTACCATCACTCTGGATTTCTGCATGCACTCCTTACATAATCTCACTATGTTTTATTCATATGCATGTGAGTTATTGTACACAATGGAAATAAACATGTAGAGCAAAAGAGGTGAGCCTTGCGTGGCAATAAAATTTCATGCAGACATCGCTCCATGGTAGGTGCAAAGGCATCCCCCTCCACCCATTTCGGATTGTAATCGAGAGGAAGATATCTATTTTGAGGGGGATTTAGAAGGAGAAGACCGCTCCTATTTACCCCCTGAGGTCTTCGCTCTAACTTGGCATGCTGATGTTGGTTATATCATGCATATGGTGCCCTGCATTGCTTACTTTATACATCAAATATGTCATCTGCTTAGTTTATACATGCTTTGTGTGAATGCCATCTGTTTAGTTTATTCATCATTTATGTGAATTATGCAACACCATCTTGTTTATCCAGGCATCATATATGTGAATTTTGCAATGCCATCTTGCTTAGCCAGTCATCCTATATGTGAATTATATTAGGCCATCCTTTTTCTTTCGTTACGTACTACATTTGTCAACAATGTTAGTATATTCAACTACTCTTCGTGTGCATCAGCCATTTGACACGGTGAAGGAAAATTCTGGAGTGAAAACAAGGTCTTCAGAGCAGACTATGCTATCTGATGAAGTGCATATCTCACTGGTTACGGATAGCTCCTCAGAGGAGGATTCAGAGATAGATAACCAGTCATATTCCCCCCGAGGTGTATGCTCTAACATGGCAGGGTTATGTTGCTCATATCGTGCATATGGTGTCTTGCATTACTATGTCATTTGATTAGTTTAGACATGGTTTGTGTGAATGCCACCTGTTTAGTGTCTAATTACCATATATGTGAATTATACATTGCCATCTTGTTATAAGACATTATATATGTGAATTATGCAATGATATCTTGTTGCAAAGGCATTATATATGTGAATTATGCAATGCCATGCTGTTTAGCCAATCATCATGTATGTGAATTATATCATGCTATCATTTTTTTGTATTACGTGTTCCATTTGTCGACAACGTTTGTATATTCAACTACTCTTCCTATGCATCAGCCATTTGAAGCGGTGATGGAAGTATCTGGAGTGAAAACAAGGTATTCAAAGTAGACAATGCTACCTGCTGAAGCAGACATCTTGTTGGTTCCAGAGAGCTACTCAGAGGAGGATTCAAAGACTGATGACCAGTCCTATTTCCCCCTTGAGGTCTATGCTCAAACTTGGCAGGGTTATATTACCCATGTCATGCATGTTGTCTTGCATTACTTAGTTTTTACATCATATATGGATTTCCAACTGCTTACTTGATTACTATATAAATCATATATTTGAATTATATCGTGCCATCATGTTTACATACACAACATCTATCTGAATTATGGTATGGCAACCCATTTAATAAAGACATCATATAGTTATATCATCTCATCCTGTTTAGTGTTTACAGTCATCATATTTTGAATTATGTCATTCTATCCATGAATTATATCATGCTATCATGTTTCCATAGGCGGCATGTATGTGAATTATGGCATGCCAACCTATTTAATAAACACATTACATAGTTATATCATGTCATCCTGTTTACATAGTCATCATATTTTGAACTATGTCATTCCATCTTTTTTAGTTAGCCATCATAATGTGAAATTGTGTCATACTATCCTGTTTAGTTAGCCATCATATATGTGAAATCATGTCATGCTATCATGTTTGGTTAGACAACATAAATGTGAATTATTTCATGCCCTCTTTTATTCCCCACTATCCATTGCACATGTCTATCATACAATGTCTGTACATTCAATTACTTTTCTTGTTTATCAGCCTTTTGAATTGGAGAGGGTGATGGCAGTATCTAAGGGAGTAACAACATGGTCTTCAAAAAATATAGTGCTACTAGTTGATGCAAATAGAACCACGGTTGTACTTGCCCAAGAACCAGCCCCACCACACATAACCCATACTCTCGCAGATTGTACCCCTATCTAGTTGGACAGAGAACCAGAAACACCCCTTCTAACCCCAACGCCAGCAGATAGTAACCCAATTCCAGTTGACACAGCGCCGTCTCCACCACAGAGCACCCAAACACGAGCAGTTAGTAAGGGAACTGCAGTGCCCAAAGCACGAGGACCACCACGCCGAATCCCAACTCAACGCTGAAAGGAGAAGAGGAATTGTTCTTAGGTCAGGTTTTGTAGCTATGGTTCATACTCCTTTGCTCTTGCATCACTGTATTTACTCAGACCAACTACTTTCAAATTTGAAGGATGGAATTGAAACTCCAATGGTGCAACATGTATGTTTTAAACCTGTTTCTTTAACTGGTTTGCTGTTGTAACTTGCTCTATGTTGATTTCAGTTTCAATTGAATAAATAGTTATGTTCTCATGTCACGCACATTACAAGTGTTGTTATTTATATATAGTTTCCCACACTTGTATTCTGTCTATTCCGCTTTGTCTTGAACAAATATGATTTGAAGTATGTCTCTATCTTGATTTGGCAAAAAAACTAAAATGATATAGACCTTAAAGTGACCATGGTACATAGATATATGTTTGTTTCATGTTGTTATCCTGTCCACTCTACTACTGAACTGATTTACCAAAATGAGTTTCATATACAACATGGTAAACCTGTGATGTGTCTGCTTGTTCCTCTTTTAGAATGCGGGCAAAATATTGGGGAACAGTACCCCGTTATGCAATGGTAAAGGAAGTAATGCAGATAAGGTTCAAGATAGTGAGACATCCCTGTCGGTTTCCAAGAAAGCTGATAATAACTATCTTGACGATAGTGAGAGAACCCAAAAGTCCTGTCTTGATGTAGTGTTCGAGTTAGTGGCCACTACTGCTGGCACAAGCTCTTCGAACTCGCTGCCTGAATCAGTTCGTCTTCTTGAGTCTCAAATTCAAGTTGAAAGACATCGATCAGATGTGCTGCGACAGGAAGCTGAAGGACTGAGGAAGTCCCTGCAGAATTCAGATGCATACTTTCTGGTGCAACAGCAAGGACTGGAGGATTTAAGCGCCAAACAAGAGAAAGTTAATAAGCTTGCTAAGCATCTTGCCAGCATTATGGGCACCCAGGATGTTGTTTCTTGAGATCCTCTAAAGTGGTTTCAGTTCTAGACTTGTTTTGCTTCGGCGTTTACTTGCACTGGTCGCCAACTTTGACAACCAGTGTATATGATATGCTGCTTTGTTCCCTATATTTGCACTGGTGACGAACTTTGATGCCCATTGGATGTAATATGTGTAATAGCCGTGATAGCCTAGCTTAAGTTGCTTGCTTATTTATTTCCTTCTTGTCTTGTTTATTTGTTTGCTTGTAGTCAGTGCAGTTCTTTTTCTGCGGTTTGCTAGTTGCCGCTATAACTTATTTTTTAAAAACTAGGCCACAATAACCATGGGCTACATATTTACTGTAGTAACCATGGGCCTCCTACGGGCCGTAAAAACAATGGGCATTCTAAGGGCCATGGAAACAAAGGGCCTTCATGGGCCATAGCATCAATGGGCCTTCTACGAGCCGTATGAACGATAGGGCAAACATTGGCCATATACGGGCTACATTTGGAATCGTCCATTCATGGGCCGACAATAACGGGCCGTCATTAATCGGCCGTTTTTGATGATGCAATGAAAACGGCCCAACGGATTAACGGGCCGATTGTAAAACTAACTTGTTCAAAAGATTACAAGAACAGGAAAAGATAAGATAAATTGGGATAAGATAAATTGGTCGTCTAGGCCAAGGGAGCAGCGGGCAGGTCCGGCAGGTTGGCGGAGGCAGCAACACCGGATGGTGGAGCGGCCGACTACAAGGTCTCGGCCTGATGAGTTCCGGCAGCAGTCGGTGCGGTAACATGCGACTCGTTGGTTGAGACTTGGTCGGGTTGAGGCCAGCTGTCCGCTCCATCGTCCGGTGCGTCGTCTTTACCATCCTCGTCCTTCTCGTCTTCACCCTCGTAGATGGAGGCGATCTCCTCTGCCGAGTCCTGCCTATACTTCGGGTTCAGCCCGAACCAGTTGGGCGGCACTTCAGCGCCCTCCTCGTTCAGCTCAGGGATGAACACGGTGGTGTCGGTATAGTCGGCGATCGCCGCCACGCGTTGACCAAGGTCGCGGCTCGCTGTCGCTAGCTCTGGGGCGACCTACTGTCGGAAGGTGGACAGCTGGGCCACGTCCAGGCCTGGGTACCACGCCTTGGCAAATTCCAAGGCCCTCCGAGCGCCAGCCCGAGCCGCGGCGCCCTTCCAATCTTCGAAGTGGTCGACTGATGCATCCAGCCAGTCAGCGGTCCAGCTGGGGGTGCTTGGGATCTGGGCATCCGGCCAGAGGGCAGTCAGCACCTGAGCCCCGACGCGCTATAGACAACAGAGCATCCGATGAGCCGGCTTCAGGCGCGCATGGACGGCGAGAAGCTGCTCGCCAAGAGTCCGGGGCGTGTTGGGTGTTATTGTTGCGTCGACCCTTCTTCGCTTGTCGGGGCGCGCCTCGATGGCCTGGCCGACGGCGACGGATTGACCGGGAAAGAATTCTTCACAAGAAAAAAGAAGTTAGAAGCCAGAAGCCGACTCATACAGTAGTCGGCGATTGAACAAAAGGAAGAAGCAACTCACCATCGATCATATCGTCGATCTCGCCGTAGCCGTCGGTCAGGGACTTCTTCTTCTTGGCCAAGTTGGAGCGAGAAGTCTTGAACTCGGCTTGAAGGTTGGCTTTGCTCTCCTTTAGCCTCTGGAGCTCCACCCTGTGCCGCTCCGCCTAGTCCACCAGCTCCTTGGCCAGGCGGTCGCATTCCCTGGCCGCCTGGCTGCACTCTTCCTCCTTGGCACAAATCATGGTTTCGGCCGCACCCAAGCGCTTTTGCAGATCTGCAGCAGCCTCTGCCAAGGTGGAGAAGTAGAAGAACATCAACACCAAAGAAAGATAGTTGCCGGAAGATTCGACCCGACTGCTAAGCAGTCGGCATGAATCTCGGGGGTTACACCCAGCGGGTGCGCTCACACGCCCCCGCGAGGAGAAAGATAGAGCACTTACTCCAGCTGGCGTTGGCTTCGGTGGTCTAGGTGGCCAGCTCCTGGACTTGGGAGTTGTAGGCCTCCACACGGACGTTGTGATAATCCTGCAACAAAAGCAACAAAAAGAAAAAGCAAGATAGTACTCGGAACTAACTTAAAGTTTTGAGCCGCCTGCTCAGCAGCCGCCCCAGAACTCAGGAGCTACACCCAGTGGGTGCGCTGGCGCGCCCCCATGGAAGATTGAAAGGAACCAAAACAAAAAGCAAGAAGCAAGAAACCTATCCGGACGGCTGCTCGCATCGCCAGAAACTCATGCGTGTACTTCTGGAGGGCGTCACCTTGGGCGTTGCAGCGGGCCTGTATGTCTTGTGCAGCCATGTTAAAGACACCGGTGCCGCCCCGACGCGTCCAACCCAGTGGGGTGGCACTGGTGGCCTTGGTGTCAGGGGCCGACGAGCTGGTGACCCTGGCTTCCAATGGCCGCGGCGCTAAGATCGCCTTCTCCGGATGCCGGCGCGCTGGAGAGCGAGCCGCAGGAGTCGGACCAAGTACAAGTTCGCCGCTAGATGGCGGTACCTGTGGCACCTCAGGCCGACTGCCCACCGCGTCAGCAGTCGGTGTGTTCGGGGGCACCTCTGCCCACAAGACAGCGGGGTCGCCCACTCCCCTCTCCAAGACCGGTTGGTCGGCACTGGCTTCTCCTGTCGGCGCCTGGCCCTCCGGCACCGGTGGGTCCGCGTGTTGCGGGTTGGTGGGTTCCGTAGCCCGGCTACGGGACACCTCCTCTGCCTACGCCTTGGCAGTCGTGTCAGCCTGGGTCTTGGCCACGGGATCAGCCTCTACTTGTGCTGCCTTGGCCGCCTCATCCCTCGCCCGCTCCGCCTCCTCCCGCTCCTCGTGCGCCTCTCGCACGTTCCTCTCCGTTGCCTCCTAGAGATCAGCGAGAGGATCCACGTGGCGGGGTTCCATAGAGCCGCTTGCTTCCCCAACCACCAAGCCAGATGGGGCCCGCGAAAGAGAAAGCGGGGCCCTGCTAAGATAAGAGAAATAAGAAGTTTTGCGAGGAGAAGAATAACAAACACAAAGCAGTAGCAGAAAGACTAAAATGCTTACCGGACACCAGTGGGAGCCGCCTGGGGCCCTTCTAGAATTGGGCCGCCATCGTGGCGGCCGTGCTCTTGAGTTTCTTGGGCCGGCTGCCATACAACCTGGCGTCGGCTCGGCGCTTTAGTGCGCCGCTTGCGGTAGTCGGCGCAGCTGAAGAACTCACGCCCGCCAAGTCAGCACCGCGGCTGCGCCACAACTCGTTGTCCTCCTCCTCGTTGTCTGGCCATTCCCCAAGGCCGCCTCCTAAGGAGCCGCCTGCTCCATCACGACCACTGCCTATGGCGTCGTCCTCTTCCGTGGCGGCCGCCCCCAAGTCGGGGTCGGCCACATCGCTCTCTGACCAGTCCGGCGGGTACTGATGACCTGGCTCCAGGGTGGAGGCTGCCGACTGGGTCGAGAAAATCTGCACCATGGCCGACTGGTCAGGCGGCAAGAAAGAACCCGGACAAATGAAGGGAATAAGAATTTAAAAACTCACCGCATGCGGCGGGTGTGCGTGCCTGTATGGCGGCTTGCCGAATCACCATTCCTTCTCCGATAGCTTGCAGTTTGAGAATTTGATGCGGAGCACCCTACGATCATCCCCATGTACACTCGAGCATATGCCATTAGACACAAGGTGAACTCGCTCCTTTCTGAATCTTCCCTTTCCGCATGTAAGACATGGATGCTACTTCAAGCGTGGACCTTGTGCATACTCAGGTACACCCGAGGAGACCAAGGAGAGCACAAGGGCCAAGGGCAAGTGTGTGCGGGAGCGAAGAAATGAGAAGGAAGAAGAGCCAGCTGCTACAGGCCCAGGACATCCGGCCCCAGCCTGTATATCTGGCCCTACCCCCGGAAATCCGGCCCCTTCCTATCCAGAGAGCTCTGAAAGCGACCCCGACAATCCAGACATCTGGCCCCATGCCCTGGACATCCGGCCCCTTCGCCCGGAAATCCGGAGCATGCTAACCAGAGAGTAGAAGAATCAGGCAACTCTAGCCCGGACATTCGGCTCTTCATGAGCCGCCGGACATCCAGCCCACAGCCCGGACATCCGGGACCTGCCTGTGCGCAGAGATCAGGCCAAGGGCCCATGTATCCCCGCTCTCACTTACCCCTTCGTGGGCTAGCACTATATATACTCCCCCACCTCCTCCTTTCTAGGGTTAGCATTGGTTTAGCTCATATTTAGAGATAGAGCATTGCTCATCCACATTGGATCTACTCCACGAGAGAGATCGCGGCCTCTATGGAGAAGATCCCTTTGGATTCAAGACCTCGTTGTGGAGAAGAACATCAAGACCTCCTCACAGAGAAGACCGGCTACCTTTGTATCGTCCGTTGTTAACTTTGGATATTGTATCTTCCTTTGTGTTCATGTTTCTAGTGCATCTGTGATCATTCTTGTTGGTTTGAGTGTTCTCTTGTGTTCCCCTCGTGATTTTCCCCTCGTTCCCCCCCTCGTGTTCTTCGTGTTCATCGCGGGATCCACTCCTTTCGTGAAAGATCAGCCGATTAGGGTTCTACCCTAGATCATCTTGGTATCATGAGCCACGTTGATCACGATTTCGGAGCCTCCCCTCCTTGTTTTCTAGCCTAATTTGGTTGTGTTCTCCCCAATTTCGAAAATCCCCACCAAAAATAGCCCCAATTTTTTTTTGCGATTTGTTGGTTTGACGAAGTTTTGTTGATTTTGATCCATGGATTTGCTTGGTTTCGAGTGGATCTAGCATATCCCCAATTTTTTCCACTTCCCTTCCACAAAATCCATCAAATTTTGCCCATGGAATCATTAATTTCCGCCACCAATTAGAAAATTTCCGCCCCAAACGAGATCTAGATTCGTCGGGCCGGACATCCGGGTCCCCGACCGGACATCCGGCTCCTGGAGCCCGGATGTCCGGCCCGTGACATCTCAGCCATCCCTGTTTTACCGTTTTGTCCATAACTAATTCATCCGAAGTCTGATTTTCGCGTTCTTTAGCTCGTTGAAAAGCTCTTGACACCCCCCTTCCAACAAAAATACTACCATAACCATTTGACTCCATCAAATTTTTGGAACTATGGCATCTTTTCCTAGGGCTTCCACCACAACGTCCACATAACCACCACCGACTTCCGCAACCTAACCAATTTTGTTCCTTATTGCATTTGTGGTTGCTTGAGTAGTGATTCGTGTCTCCTAAGGTGTTTAGGCTACTTAGGGACGATTGCTTCTTCATCAACCACCAGCACCACCATAACTCCCACCTAGGCTTGTCCACCATACACTTCCACCACCCCAACTTAACCCTATTTTGTTTGTGTTGTGAGTTGTGTCTCCTAAGGTGTTTAGGCTACTTAGGGACCGTGCTTCCAACTCCGACACCATGTATAGCCAACCTTACCCTCCACTTCCACATTGCCTACTCGTATAACCCATCATTGCACTTCCACAAAACCACCACTGCATTCCCGCTACCACCATTTGACGTTTGAGATTTTGAGTTCGCGGTTTTTCCGTTTCCTAAGGTGTTTCGGTTACTTAGGGACGAGTCTCCATCATCTTGGTATCTCCATCAAGATCACCGACACTCATCATCACCGCGGATGGTAACCTCCATATCATCTTGGTATCGTGGTATCCCTCCATTGTATATTCCCTTGCCATTGCATTGACAACCCCTAGCCCATTTTGCGCCACTTGCCTATCGAGACTAGCCATTTGAGTATTGCCGGCAACGTTACTTGTGCACATTAGTGATCTACACCATATATTGCATACGTAACATATCATATTGGTATCATATCATCCCTTGTGTCACAAGATTGTTCCCGTATATACCCAATTTCTACCTTGGTTTGTGCATTTCACATTGTGGCCATATTCGAAAAAAAGAATAAAGCTTTTAAGCAAAAGAAAAAGATAGCAAAGAGCTTGTAAGCAATAGCCATAGCATCATACCACATTGTCATATCCAATCATCTTGGATCATACCACTGGAACATCATATACATAGCATACTTGGGATAGAAGTCATTGCATTTTTGTCTCCTATAGGTTATGCACAAGTATCGTATCCACCTATTGAGAAATCATGCTAGTGTCTCTCTAGAATTGTGCAACAAGAGCATTTTCCGTGGATTCCACATTTTGAGCTCATTCCTTGGTTGCACGACCCCATTTATCTATCGGTGTGTGTGTTTCCGTGTGCCACATATTGCTATTGGTCTATTTGTTACACTTGCGAATTTGTGAATCTCTTTCAACATTGTTGACTCTTGCTAACATTTCGCATCAAATTTTTCTGCCACTATCCTCACCGAGCTCCACCATAAGCCTTATTTGTGTAGGTGTGAGAAACCGACAAGAATTGGTACCAATTGTGCTATTTCCTTGTCCACATTGGAGTGATCACTGATCCACTTTCAACTTCAGTCAAGGTACATTTGGTATTCGTTCTTCTCTTTCTACCACTTAGATTTTTCTCTTGGAGTGATGGATAGGCAAGGCATTTCATCTCCGGTCTTCGACAACAACGACGGCGTGAACAACTACATCACCAAAGCGTCAATCTTCGATCTACAACGACAAATGCAAGGCCCACAATCAAGATTGCGAGATCGCATCGAGAACCTCTCCATTGATATTCGCCACTCAAAGCGAGGAAAAAGGACTACATCGACAACAAGCTTTCCGCACAAAAGGAGGATTAAGATGCAAGGATGGAGGAGATTTGGACCTGGTTGATCAACCGTTCTTCCCCTTCACCATCCTCAAGGCGGCGACATTCCAAGAACAAGTCTTCGGAGCGCAAAAAAGATGCAAGCGCAAGTCATCCACATCCACATCTCCATGGCGACCACCATCACGTTCGTGATCCACCTCGTCATGAAGGGCAAGTCACCTCCAAGCAACATGTGCACGACGACGACGAACGACATCTACTAAGAGCTCAAGTGCGACAGCGCCAACATCATGATGACGATGCTCACCAAGCATAAATACACAAGTCCCAACAAGCCTTACTTCATGCCAAGTCCAAACTTCATGAGCAGAAGAGAAGACCGCAAGACGAGCAGCACCAAGATGGCGCTACGGCTACTACCAGCACCACTTTGGCATATTCGCCAAGTGCTATTAAGGCATCTTCGCCTTTGGACGTACGTCATCTTCGCCTACTTCCTGTGAGTTTGCCTACATCGACATCATCAAGTACAAGGCGACCACCTACAAGTGAGGGCAACACTTCCATCTTCGGAAGCCCCCCAAGGAAGATGGCCGAGCATGGGACATTCCCTTCGGTCATGGAGACAAACTACGACGTGCCACATCATATGGGCCTCCAACAACAACACGGTGACAAGAAGGTCGAGCAAGGGCCATCCCCTTTGACCATGGCGACGAGCATGAACCTCTTCAACCACTTGAAGACGGCACCCATATTGGACTCATACTCCGAGTCAAGCTACAAGACCGCACATGAGACCTTTTCTTTGGTCTTAGAGGAGAGTGATGATGTGCCATCTTCGGCCTTCATCCACGGCTACAACCACGACATGATTGAGCATGGAGACATTTGCACCAACATCTCTCCGACAACCACATATAAAGAGATGCCCCAATTCCCATGTGAGGAGAGCCACCCCACCATGAGTGATATGAGTGACTCCGCCATTTTTAACATTGAGTGCATTTCCTATGAGAGGATGAGTGTGACCACCACTAGCCCCACACTTGAGAGCATCCAAGAGGGAGTGAGTGAGCCACCACACTTAGTGGGTGTGGTAGTTGACACGGCATGTGAGGCCACTATGATTTCTAAGAACTTCACCTCTACTTCGAGTGTGTTTTCTTTGGTGCTAGGTCTCCTACATGATGACACGCCTATCCTCGACAAGTCCATACCTCCAATGGAGATGATGATGGCCATGGTGGACGATGATGTACCCCACACATGGTTCCATCAAGATGAAGATGACCACGACTTGGTCTTCGACACCTCACCTACAACACATGAGCGATGATCCAAAGGTAACATAGGTGATGGTGCTTCTCTTGTCCCACTAGTGGACTATTTTACGAATGATTGCTTGCATGATGTTGACACACCTATACCCATGCTTCATGCTAGTGCGACTTCTTCATGTCATGACTTACCTATTTATGATGAATATGATGACGAGCATGTCGAGTTGCCTAGTTGTGATGCTATGCTCCATAGGATATCATGTGAAAATTCTTTTGGTCACATCATGTTTGACAATCCATTAACCTTGTCATATGCTATGAGTGAGATATCCCATATTGCATCTTTTCAATCTCAACATAGTGACTATGCATGCCCCATTCACATAAATCCCATTTCCACTTATGGCATAGATGACGAGATGATGGCCATTGGCTTTTGTTTCTCTTGCGATGACATTGCCATGCTTCCTTTACTTGATTTGCGCAATTCATCTACTATGCCATGCCATGATCACAATGTTCCAACTATGCCTTGTTTTGGATGTTGTCAATATTCCCCATGTGATGTTTCCACTAATGATCATGAGGAGACCCCCATAGTTTCCTCATATATATTAGGAGATTTTGATGCATTCCATACTTTGCATGATTCTCATAATTGCTTGCACCATATGCATTCCACGCATAACAATGCTCTAGATATCTCCCATGATGCATTACATAATATGAGTCTGCATTATGCTATACATAACAACAAACCTATCATGATGGATGCCATGTTTCTATATCACGCATATCATTTATTTGAGCATTGGATATTTTATGCTAACCGACACAAGCATGTGCGCATCATGATGGATGATGTGTACATATACCATGCACACACAAATTTTCCTTTGTCTTTGTTTTGTGTAGGTACTCACGTATACTCGTCAACCTCTCAATCCCAAGAGTTGATGAAACGAGCTCTTGAGAGCAAAGATGACTTGGGATCCCATGAACTATCGTTCCCACCGCTCTCTTCGCGCAATGACTACGCGCATCTCTCTCACTTGTCTCTCACACGGCTATGGGCTATATACCGCTTGTCGCTTCATGCTCATTTTACTGTGTTCACTTTGCATGCTATGCTTGCTTCTATGCCTTTGCCATGCAATTGTGACCCTTGCTTGCATTTACCCATGATTCACCATTATGCTTCTCCTATGTGTATTTGCATGCTTGGTGGAGATCCTTGTTGCTATTGCCATGTTTATCATGTGCCTCATGCTATTGATCCTATTTTGCTCATATCCTCCTTTCATGCTTGTGCCATGTCATGTGAATTATTCATACACACTATTTGCACACATGACATACTTGACATGATTCCTTATAGTATGTTGCATCTTTGCAATACTAGCTTGCTTTCCTTGATCCACATGATTGCTTGCTTTGTCGCATCACCCATGTTCCATTCTTACTCGCTTTCTTGGGTCGATGACATATATGCTCGTGCCTCTCACATGATACATCTTGTTCATTGTTGCTTGCCTCCAATTATGCTTATTGATCTTGGAGACTTGGACACCTTACTTGTGATGCATGCTTGCTTGATTGAGCCTATTGTATTTGGTTGTTCTCGCATCATCATATGCCTCCATACTATGAAATGCTCCATTGTCATTTCTTATGATGAGCATGATGCATACACTTGTTGGGTATTTTACCACATGAATGATAGGTTTTGCATCTCCGCTAACCTCATTTGTTTTTCCGAGTTTTTGTCATGTTCTTTCATGTTGAAGGATTCACAAGGTGATACCGTCATGACACAATTTGGTCATGTAAAGGCATATACGATGTCCAACACCAACATTTGCGAGAATCTCTTAAAGGTGAACTCCTTCCCTTTGAGCCATCCTCAAATATGCATATTGGATGGGTCACTCTTTCATTGTTGTTTCCTTCTTCTTGTCTACACGTTACATCTATTGGATGGAGGACCGACATTGGAGATGGAAACCATGGACCTTCAAGTTGAGGAGCGCTCGGACTTATTGGATGCACCTTTGAACCTCTACTCATGCCACGACATCGAGCATTGGTACTCGAACACCTCCATATTGGATGGACATATTTGCATCTTATGCATGGATTGATTCACATCATGATTTCCTTGTTGCATCTTGTATTCCCATGTCATCCATAATATATGAGCTTGTGCACTTTCTTAGCAAATTTGTTGTGATCTTCTTTGATGGTATATATATACATCATGATCATATTGCTCATCATCAATTGCATGATCACATATTCATATTGAGCATCCATTGCCATATTCATTCTATTGATAAACCGTCTCTCTATGAAATCATTTCGCACCGTGGTTGCATTGATCATATTCACAACACATTTGGGTGCGCAATGAATGCTTTTGCTCCCATGAATGCTTTGCATATCATTCTCTATCATCTTGATAAGCTTCATGCGCTTTGTCACGAACAATCTTGCCGCACAAACTCATTCTTACATGATGGACACTTTGTGCGCGCTAACCATTGTATTTCCGAGTGTCGTTTGTCTTTTCTCTTTTTACATATATACCACTCCGGCGACACCTTGGAGTACTTGGATTGTGCCATGTTTTCCTCTTCGTCCAACTACAAGTCCGTCCACGACAACCGTTTCCATGGTGATGAGGTTTTTTATTCGAGGTCGGATCTTTCCCAAGGGAGGGGAGATGATGCGGAGCACCCTACGATCATCCCAATGTACACTCGAGCATACGCCATTGGACACAAGGTGAACTCTCTCCTTTCCGAATCTTCCCTTTCTGCATGTAGGACATGGATGCTACTTCAAGCGTGGACCTTGTGCATACTCAGGTACACCCGAGGAGACCAAGGAGAGCCCAAGGATCAAGGCCAAGTGTGTGCGGGAGCGAAGGAAGGAGAAGGAAGTAGAGCCAGCTGCTACAGGCCCCGGACATCTGGCCCCAGCCCGGACATCCGATCCTACCCCCGGAAATCCTGCCCCTACATATCCAGAGAGCTCCGGAAGTGACCCCGACAACTCGGACATCCGGCCCCATGCCCCGAACATCCAGCTCCTCCTGAAGCCCCGGACATCCGGCCCCTTCGCCCGGAAATCCGGAGCACGCTAACCAGAGAGCAGAAGAATCAGGCAACTCCAGCCCGGACATCCGGCTCTTCGTGAGCCACCGGACATCCAGCCCCCAGCCCGGACATTCGGCACCTGCCTGTGCGCAGAGATCGGGCCAAGGGCCCATGTATCCCCCCTCGCACTTACCCCTTCATGGGCTTGCACTATATATACTCCCCTACCTCCTCCTTTCTAGGGTTAGCATTGGTTTAACTCATATTTAGAGACAGAGCATTGCTCATCCACATCGGATCTACTCCACGAGAGAGACCGCAGCCTCTATGGAGAAGATCCCTTTGGATTCAAGACATCCTTGCGGAGAAGAACATCAAGACCTCCTCACAGAGAAGAACAGCTACCTTTGTATCGTCCATTGTTGACTTTGGATCTTGTATCTTCCTTTGTGTTCATGGATCTAGCGCATGTGTGATCACTCTTGTTGGTTTGAGTGTTCTCTTGTGTTCCCCTCGTGATTTTCCCCTCGTTTCCCTCCTCGTGTTCTTCGTGTTCATCGCGGGATCCGCTCCTTTCGTGAAAGATCAGACGATTAGGGTTCTACCCTACATCAGAAGTAATTCACCAGCCAGACCACCTGCATGTCCGGGAACTCCTTGGTGCATATCCGGCATGGGTCCCGGTGTCCGCTCATGCGGCTGATGATGTGGGCCGGGCTTGGAGGGGAAGCACTCGGTGCACCACGAAGGCAGTGAGCAGATCCGAGGCCTTGAGGCCCTCCGACTCCGTCATCTCCTGAAGCCGGGCGAGGGCGGCGGAGGAGGCAGCTTACAGATTCTTCGTCCAAAATTGCCAATTGGTGCGGGGCTCGACCGGCGGGCCGGCTGTATAAGCCGGTAGGTTGACATAGTCCATCGTTGGATGGATGTTCTTGACGTAGAAATAAGATCTCTGCCAGAGCTTGGACGACTGCAGTAGGTAGAGGGTCGGGAAGCGGACCCCGAAACACGAACGCCGCACTGCGACGTAGGCTCCGCACTAGGCCGCCTCGTTCTTGGCAGCGGTTCAGAGCTTGAGGTAGAAGAACTCCCCCCAGAGCTAAAGGGTGGGGAGTGTGCCGAGGTAGCTTCGCAAAGGGTGACGAAGGCGGCCGGCAGCACCACCGTATTCGGCGTGAGGTGGTGCGGCTGGACTTTTAGGAAGAGAGGAAGGATCGGAAGAAGCCGCTCGTCGGCAGGCCAAAGCCACGAAGAAAGTGCGACTGAAAGATGACGTGTTCGCCGTCCTTTAGCACCGGGGAGATCTCCGCCTCGAGAGGAAAATGCACCTTTACATGCATGTCGCGAGGCAGCTGCCGCGTCTGGCAAAGGAAGGTGAGATGGTCTTCATGGACGTTGGAGCCATCCTAATCGCCGGCCCGTTCACGCGCCATGGATATGGGTGCTCGACGGAGGCGTGGCGCGGCGACGAGCGGGTGAATCCGCGGCGGAGCGAGGAATGCGCGGCGCAAGGAGGCCTAGCGACAGCATGCTGCTGCAACGCCTCAGCAAGAGGAAGGGGCGCGACAGCAGTAAGGAGAAAGACAGAGACGAAGGGAGAGGAGGGAGCGCATGCGTCTGCCTCCCCTCCCCCTACTTATAGCCCCCTGGCGGCGGAGCCGAGGGGGCGAGACATGGGGGGACGTGGGATTAACAGCGCCCACTCCCCCCATGACCCCGCATCTTCCGCGCCTTAACGACGTGTGGTTAATGCACCACAGAAGACCAACCACCTGCCTCGGCCGCAACGGTTCTGTGCGCGTGCTGAGGCCCTGTAGTGGCGGGCCCCAGCCTGTGGCGATGTCCCGTCGCGCGTGGGCTGGTAGGCCCGCTTGGCCTGTTGGCGCCAAGTGGCGAGTGAGTAACGGGCGGAAGGCCTGTCATCTGACTGGCGTGCCACCCGCCCCCACCATGATGTTTCAAATCAACCAGGCAGCCAACGTGGTCACAGCTGCCTCCTAGCTGTCGGCGTCTCCATAAGACGGACGAAGCAAAGCTACCAGACAACTCAGAGTAGGAAGTTGTTGAGGCTCCTCGCCTCTTCAGCCACGACGCCCCACCAGCTTCTGGGATGACTCTTGGAGTAAATGACCACGGGTAGCCTCATTATCCCCCATGATATTTCAAGACATCAGGGCCGACTGCACCCCTCACACCTCCCAGACGATCGACTGCCTTCTTGGGTCGGCTAGTCCAAGCGGCCGACTGGTAGAAGGCGGCAGAATACTAAAAGGCGGCTACGAGGCGGCCGACTTCTACCAGGCGGCCCCTCGTGCCCTCAAAGTTTGCACCCACATAACTACGACGGGACGGGGCGTGGCTACAGTGCAACCTGCCACCCCCGAATCCAGGGCTGAGTGCGGCTACAGCAAGGGCGTACCTGGTGGACGCCCCCACCCAGTGCGGTACTGTAGCCATGCTGCCCATGACATCACCTACTACCTAGGGAGCTTCATTCCCACGACGGCCTGTCAGTATGGCCCACAGGAGGCAGGTCCTACATGTCGGCGAGCCCAGAAGGAGGGAAAACCCCAGCAGGCGGCAACGAGGACAGGCCGCCTCCTAGCAGGCGGCCCCCTCCCCCCTTAGAGTCTGTGCGCCATTAGCCAGAAGAGAAGGGGAATGGCTACAGTGAATGCCCACCAGGCGGCTGTACTGTAGCCATGGTTCCCCCCACAAAGCATCCATCATCAGTAGCAAGGCTACAGTGCGGAGTGATTAACCAGACCCACAAGCGGCGGACACGGCCTGTTGGCCGAGTATACGACAACCGGCGCGACCCACCAAGTGGCGGGCCCTAGTAGCCGGTGAAGAAGCCGGCCTCCAAAGAGACTGACGGCCGGGTCCCACACCCGGCCGAATTACCATTGTACCCCTCAGGGGTAGGCCTATATAAACCCCCAGGCCACCCATGCAAAGGGTTCAGAACCTTAGTAGATACACACACACACATAGAGAGAGAGTGAAACAGGGCTAGCCTTGTTCTTCTTCCTCCTCTAGCCAAACAGCTCAAGGAGCAAACTTGTAGCTACCTTGTTGAGATAGTGATCATGCGGAGACCCTGCAGAGCAGGACTAGGGGTGTTATCTCCTAAGAGAGCCCCGAACCTGGGTAAGATTCGCAGGCGTGTGCGGTCTCGCTCACTCCCGCTACTAGAGACCCGGCGACGTACTCTTGTCCCTCTCCATGATTAGCCATCCCTTGGCATATGTCGCTCCACAACCCTGACAGATGGAAAACAGCAGATGTTACCAATATTGTCCTGTGTGAGTACATCTAAAGGCATGTTAAGCACAATAGGCTAAACATCAACCCAATATATCCATGTTAGACAACATAATCTCCAAATGATAAGTTCAATGTCCAGGTTTAAGCACCCTAGTTAAGCAAAACAAGAAGTGGAAAGTGTGTTAACTACAACAGGCATAACATTTAAAAACAAGCAAATATAGTCATTCAAACTAGTATTATGCAGGTGTAAACTACACCAGTTATTGTTAAAAACATAAAGGCATGTTAACTGGAACATCCTTAACATCAACCAAGTATTGCAATTCATACTGGTATTGTTGAAACTGTTATTGATGAAATTGAACTGCACGGCAAATAGTTGCACATATAGAGCATCACATTGTGAATAATTGAAATAAACAAGGCATAAGGCCATCTCTAGCCGATCCCTTAAAACTTAACTATCGGTGTTCTAGGAACCAGGATACCTAGACTTGCCTGCCTGCGGCCCACGGTGTGGCTCCATCGATGGCCTGGTAGAGCCCATCTTCAGCCCTGGAGATTCCTATCCAGGCGCCCACCACATGAGGTTGAGGTCATGCCAGCCATGATGACCAAGGCCAGGCGGGCACCAGCGGTGCAGAGCAGCAGGTTT
This sequence comes from Triticum dicoccoides, assembly GCF_002162155.2. Taxonomy (NCBI): domain Eukaryota; kingdom Viridiplantae; phylum Streptophyta; class Magnoliopsida; order Poales; family Poaceae; genus Triticum; species Triticum dicoccoides. The sequence goes on along the minus strand of NC_041386.1, from coordinate 266,616,959 downwards.
CCTCTTTGGCGCTAAGGAGGCAAGCGCAGGTACGGGGTCTTGAGGAATCACCCAAAGGTTTCCATTCTCGTGTAAAAAGACCAAGACCACCAGGACAACAGGACGGATGCCATCACCATGCCCACCGCGGCATCATGACCAGAAGCTTTGTAGGTGAAGAACACCTTTCGTCGGGATAGTACGTACTTCTTGTCCCCCTTCAAATTTGGCCACTATGGGATCCCTTCCCGCCTTCCGTTGGTGGAAGAGGACAAAGGCCACTATAAATATAGCTTAGCCACCACCGTAGAAGGGAAGAGACTTCTCTAGCTCACACCCACACTTGAACAAACCTCGTGAGGTTGTTCTTCCACTGTACTAGTTCATCCTCAGCCCCTCGTGAGGCCAATCCACCCCAAAGTAGGAGTAGGGTATTACCCCGCAAGGTGGCCCGAACCTGGGTAAACAGTGTGTCTATTTCCTTCCTTGTTCATCAAGCTAGGCCATGGGTGCGACGAACTAGCTGGCTGGTGAGGTTGAGTTCTTCGCACACGCCCATTATTCCAAACCTTCTTTCGGGTCTGCGGAGCCCTGAATCTGACATTTGGCATGCTAGGTAGGGGCATGTCGAAGCTTCTCTTCCACCGTTCGTTCCAGCGCCATTCCGCCGTTCCTATGATTGACACCCGTCGTGTCCGTGCCGAGTGCCGGGCCGCTCGTGTGACGACCCGAGACCGACGCACCAGACGCCTTCCATGTATTTCCGAGTTTCGTCGTGTGATTTGTTTTGTTTGTTGCATTCATCATTGGGTCATTTGCATTGCATCCCCTTTTAAAAATCAACTAAATAAATTGTATGGATCTTCGGTCCATTTAAATTGAGGGAATTCACATGGTTATTTCTCTTTATAACATATACCTTATCCTTCCAATATTATTAGGGAGCTAATAAATATTCCACTATATCCGAATCACCCATAAACACATTTGCAAAATAATCCCATGCCTTTTGTGCTTTGAATTGACCTCCAAACCTTGTTGATAATTCTTTCTCCATTTAGTGATGCTCCTCCTAAATTCTCAACATTTTTGGACCTACCTAATACCAACTTCTTTCTCACACTCATTTGAATTAAATTCAAATGAGGTTGAATTCAACTTCACGCCCATGCTCACTTCCTATTTTTCTTAGATCAAGCTCATTTTTGCGAGTCTGGGAAAATTATCCGCATGCCAAAAATTCCTTCCTCACACTTCCTTTGTCCCTTTTCCTTCTTTGTCATTTTCTGTTTTAAGAGAAGAAGAAAGAGGAAGGATAGAGAGAAGCCTAGCGCAACCCACCAAACTTATCCCTTCCCTCTTTTTTGCCACATGAACCATGGCCGACCCACTAAGGCCTAGGCCCAATGCCCTCCACTTAACCCTTGTGGCACCCTGGCTCAGAGAAACTGGAACGCCCCGTATTCCAGCCAAGAGATCGAGGAGAAGTCTTCTAGAATATGACACTGCTTAGCATAGAACAACTCATCTCTTTATTACAATCTATATGGGTACAAGGGGATCACATCGGCACAACGACACTATGCCTGCTATGGTTGCTCCATGCAAGCAGCTGAACAACACGACACAGCAGAATAACTACTGGCAGCGGAACAACGACAAATGGTGGTGAAGTACACTCTGCAGGGTCTCTGGCTGGAATGCTTATCCTAGATCGCAAAGAAGGAATCCACGGCAAATAAGCAATCATATCCGGCATGACCTGCAAACTGGCATGACACGCCAGGTCAGTACATTGAATGTACTTGCAAGCTCACATCAACCAAAGCAACCAGGACAAACAATAGCATGGCAATTACATATTATTAAGCGATTGATGAACACGATACTATCATAACAACATGGAATGTACAATATGATACAGTTAGAACAATACGAGCATGGCTTAAACATATGAACATGAGGAGACTAGCATGCAACATGATGAAACTATCATGCACCAACTTACTCTACTCGGGTTACATCGTAACCATCACATGCATCATTTACCACCACGGACATCACACGATCATCTAAGGTTCCAATCAAGCTTGGTATTAACAATACCATAGTAATCATTTATGACCATGAGGAGCTTGACCTTTACCCTTGACTCTCGCATAACAACACAAATATCCATCAAGTTGGTACTCACGATATCACAGTGATCCTCTCAGGATCACAACCAACTTCTTTCATCGTCGAACTAGGGTTGTTATTAAGCACACCATTATTATTACTGTTGACCCATAGTGTGACCGACACAAACTGGGCCCGTATCCGTGGGCGCGGCTATCGATATATTTAACACACACACACACACACACACACACACACACACTCTGCAGAGGTTAGCCCACTGTACCCACACCACGGAACCCATGGCCTTGCACTCCCATTCGGGTGGACCAACGGTGTTCCGACAAAACCGTCCTACTGCCATGACACTCTCCCGGCCACTCAGCAACTCCCCTTTGGGCTAACTCCTGGGTGGCCCCGTGCCTACCAAAGGCACCAACGGCCACCATCATGGCAAAACGGTCCCAAACAGGGACAAGGATCCTTACAAAATAATGGGCACACAAGGCTTATGCCATCCTACCTGGCCAAGGTAGCGCCCGCGCATAACCTTCCCTCGCGGGAGGCACCAGCGAGAGGCATGACAATAGACCCAGTTAGGACTCCCCCCATGAGGTAAGCGTGGTTTAACTGATCAGTTCGATATGGTGGCACCATGACTCAGCCAATAGTTGTTCAAGTTCAATTTAATCTGGTTAAACTTGAATGCAATATGCTGAGCCATGATAAAAATAACATGATGCAGCTACAATGCATGAACATGATATTAACATAAGCATGGGGGTGCATCCCAATCAATGAGCATAACAACATTTAACCATTTATCTAGATGAGCATGCCATACCAATGAGCATGGATATCACAAGTATAACACTACTCATAGCATAACAGGACTACTAGCATCAACAATAAATATCATGCAAGAGCATAATGATAAAAGTACCATGCAAACTTTTAACCAACTGGATGCAAAGGAACTTGCATAACAACGGTACTTGGAACAGACGATAGTCATGCACCGAAGACCATCACCAACATCAACACGTACTACTAACAATCATGAAAGTAATACTAGCAAGAGAGAAAATAATTACAGAGTGCTTGAAAACATAGCATGACGGTAACACCGATCCATAAGCATAACCGAAATACCGACCACAGTAGCAAAACAAACAGACAATTATTAAAGATTCAAGTTGAAAACTAGTGCTTATGCATGGCTATCATGCAAATGGTGGTTGTGGCTTGCCTGGGGATGAACAAGGCCCCGGGGAGAAGTGCGGAACGACCGCAGAAAGAATCGCCAGAAAGGGTACTCTCTCGGAGGGGGCTCATTTGGAGTTACGGGTAAAAAGGTGTAGCCCGACGAAGTTCAAGGACCAATCTGTAAATTAACTTCTACAAACAGGCCCCTAAGCTGAAAAACAGAATGCGCTTTTCAGAGAATACGTTTTACAGAGAAGAAAATGCAATCCTACCCAAAACAGAACCGGAATACGCTTTCTAGAGACGTAGGCATATTCCTGGAACTGCGCTTCCACTTATCCAGCTGGACAGGAGGTCGCGGTCGATGATAGGTGGGTCCCGCCTCATCTTTTCTCTCCTCCCACTCCTCCTCTACTTCTTCCCGACGGCGAATAGAGGCCGGGACGAGGCCGAGCGCTCCGGCGATGACCGATGGCGCTACAGGCCATCATTTGCCATGCTTCAACTGCCGGCGAGCTCGGGGAAACGAGGCGCACCCATTCTGCTAGGTCACAGATATTGGGGAGGGCTGATACGAGGGGGACTTCGATGCTGGTGGGCAGTGACTCGGGTGGAGTTGGGCTACGGGGATGCGGGGCACTCTGACGAGGGGCAAGTAGCTGGTGAGGATCAGAGGGTCGAGGGGACTCCTTTGGTGAAGGAATGAGGGAAGGAGGGGCCGGCTTAGAGTGAATTAGGCCGAGGCCGATGCGGGCATGGCGGCCATGGAAGGAACCAGAGAGCTCTTTGAGCTCGTTTGGGAGGTCGGGGAGGCAGCTAGGAGTGCGTGAGGTCGAGTGGTGAAGAGAAGCGCGCTCAGGGTGGCCTTATATATGCAGAGGGGGAGGAGGCCGAGCATGTGTCACCGCGGACGCGTATCCGGCGCCGCGGACGCGTGTGGACGCGCATGAGCTCGAAGGTAGACAACGGGGAAGGCACAGGGGAGAGCGCATGGGGCAGAGGCGACCAAGGGAGCACGGGAGGAAGCGGCCGAGGCGCGGACAGAGCCGGTCGGCTACAACGCTCCCGTGGGCGCTCACTGTTGGGTGACAGGGACAGCTCACCGGGGAAGAAGACGGAGGGGGCAATGGCTCCACGGGAATGGCGACAACGCAGGGAATACGCTAGACATGATCGTGCTCGCTGGAACGACGAGCAGGAGAGTGGCCCGAAGCAAAACGATGCTCTGGACGCGGCCATAGCATGCCAAAATGGTGGTCACCACTAGTACTGGAACGAAGAGGGCAAGGGAGGCTGCGATGAGTTGTCAAGTGACTAGTCCCTGCATAATAGAGGCTGAGGGAGTTAATGGATCGAAAAAAGGAGCCAAGGAGAGGAGTGTGGAATCGCTGCAAGTTTGCTACATCAAACTTGGACGTGCACTACTACTCAACAGGAACTTGATTGGGTCAAATGGTGTTGTCCGGGGTGTTTAGCATAGGAAGGACTACAATCCTGTGAATTTAGGATGAAAATGGACCAATATTTAATGCACTTGCTTAACAACTGCTAAATATGGTCCAGAAACTTGATCAGGAAGGTGCACTCACATAGAGTTTCAAGTTGAGCAAATTGGGCAAGGCAGAGTTATTTGATCATATGAAGATGCTGAAAAAGGTTCCATACCATTTGGATAAACCAAAATGGTACTTCCTTCACAAACATTTCCACTGACCAAAAACTTGAAAAAATTCAAGAGGAAAATTGGCTAGATGGAATATTCCCAAATTGGGTGGAGATAGGTTATATGGATATGAGAAGGCCTAGAAAATTTTTCAGCAATAATGGAGCAATATAAAAATACTTGCTTCATTAACTGAAAATTTGGACAGAAACAAAGATTTGAAGCTGTGCTCACATGGATGGATTGCATGAGCTGAAATCTTGTGGAGAGCTTTTATTTGATGATATGAAAGACCATGCAAAAATTCAACTCAATTGGACTAACCTAGCTAGTACTTCCTTCACAACCAATTCCCTCACGCAGGAACTTTGAAAAATTGCTCAGGAATATTTGCTAGGAAAATTAAGTTGAAATTTGTCATGAGGCAATTATTTGGACATGAAAAAATGTCCAAGAAGTTTGGAGTCAATTGGGAAAAGATAAATGGCACTTGTTTCACAATCTGCCATTTAGGATAGAATAGGAAAATAATTATTTGAGGATGATGGGAAACATGGCCAATGAAATATTTTGCCATATTTGAGAAATATATGACCCAACAAATTTATGATAATTATTTGTGAATTTTAGGAGTGATGGAAATATAGGTTGCTTCACAACCTAGGGCGAATTGAGTTATTCCTTTAATAGAAAAGGAATATTCTCAATAAAAAGAATATTGGGATTTGGGCTAGGATGAAAATGGAAAGGTCTAGGAAAGGATTTGGGTATGACAGGCCTCTCTGGAAGAAAAGAAGAGTTCATCTTCTTCAGTTTCCAGACCACAAAGCCATGGAAAAAGAAAAACCAGGAAAAAACCTCAGAAAAACAGAAGAAAAAGAAAGGGCCAAAAATCAGGCTGTTACAAACCTTACCCCCTTAAAGAAATCTCTTCCTCGAGATTTGGTTGCTCAGGGAACAAGTATGAATATACTAACTTAAGGAAACTATTTCCAACTCGGGTCTCCGTTTTCCTTTATTGTTGTTCCCACTAAATTTTACCTGACTGGCTCTGGGTGGTTTGATTCACTGTATCCATATTCTGACAGATCTTACCTGGCTTGTTCATGCTTAGACTGGCTCCAAATATTTTCATATCCGCTGACTTAGCTGAGATTTCATGACTGAAATATGTGTCTGTCTTACAAATCCCAGAGTGATTTCCGATGGGTGCGTCATCCAATACTGACAACCTTTCATGAAGTTGTGGCCACATTTTCTTGGTGAACACCCAAGATTTGACTCCTTGCATTGGGTTTCTTCACTGAATGCAGGTCCTTTGGGTTCCAAATTGTGAGTTGAGGCATAACCGTTTCCTGACAGATTCTGACCCATCACAGAAGTTTCTAAATCATCTTAACTGGCTCCACCTTCTGGAGTATCAGATCCATTCCAAATATTCGACTGTCGCTTGCTGGGGCTAGCATGAAGGGGTATGATGATAATATCCACAGACTCGACTGACGGTGGTTCTGGCAGAAGAATTTGGCTCACGACATGCTATCGTTTGATAATCCTCATAAGTGAGGGCACATGCCTCAAGACTATTACTCGACATCCCGATTATTCATTCTGTCGGCATATCCATGGGGATAGTTTTTTTAGAACTGATGACAGTGAGATTCTTTCACTGCCTTTATATTAAAAAAGTTAGGGGGGGTTAGAGTGTCCAGCACTATACAAAATTACATGGGGGGTGAGGGGGGGGGGTTAGCTAAGTAGCCTAACAAAACAGAAGAATCAAAGCAAGTTGACTATTGAAAGAATGTAAGGGCCCTGCTCCTGTTTTGATCGACGATCCAGCATGGCAAAGTCCTTCTTGAATCTGCTCCTCCAAGAAACAAAAGAAGGTTGTATCCCTCTGAAGTGCTTATCATTCCTTTCCTTCCAGATCCCCCATGCAGCCACTCCAAAAACTTCTAAAAACATCAGCCTTGCCCACCTTTTCTTGCCCTCATGTATCATTCTAATCCAGTCAGTGTCATTTGACCAATGTATCCCCAATGTAGCCCAACATCTCTGACTGAAAGGGCAAGCGAAGAAGAGATGAACAATGTCTTCCTCAGGCGGGTGATTGCAGAGTAGGCAGGTATAGTCGTCGTTATGGATTCTGAAATGCCTTCTCCGGAGCATATTTCTAGTGTTCAACGTGTCAGCCAACAGCAGCCACAGGAACACCTTCAATTGCATTGTGCATTTGGTTTTCCATATCCATCCGAAGATCTCATCGACTTGTATCTGACTAAAATAGTGGGCATAGGATTTTGATGATCGAAAAGCTCCATCTCCCCAAACACAAGACCACACATCCCTGTCATCAGTCATTGAGGTTTCCAGGGTTTCTGATTGCAGTTCAACCACCTCATTCTTAGCCTCCAAAGATAGAGGCAAGTGGAACACATCTCCCAGTCTCTTAGAAGACAGGAGATGCCTCACAGATATGTCTGGTTCCTTAGCAAAGGAAAATGCTCTCGGGTATCTGTCTTGAAAAATCTCTGTATTCCAATTGTCTTTCCAAAACAGGATCGTGTCCCCAGCAAACACCTCCGATTTGGTGACCCCTCTATATATATCAGACATTTGCATGAGATCTCTCCACCAAAAGGATCCACATGGGTCAGAAGCATGCAGTATTTTGCCCACATAATATGTATCCCAAATCAAATTAACCCATGGAACATCATGTTTGTTATAGAACTTGTGAAGTTGTTTCAACAATAGCCCTTGGTTTTGGGTCTTAAGGTCAATGATCCCCAGACCTCCCTTATTTTTGGGTTTGCACACCATATCCCAAGCTGCCAGCGAGCTGCCCTTAACCCCATCGTCTAACTTCCTCACCCAAAGACATGATCTGCGCAGTTTATCAAGATGGTCAATTATCTTGGGGTTTATCTTGATGGAACACATGGCATATATAGCCAAAGAGGTGACCACCGAGTTGAGCAACGTTAGCTTGGTGCCATAATCCAGAAGCAAGGTTGCAGCAGGCACCTTCCTCTGAAACAAGGAGACCAGTGGCATCAGGTCAGTCACGCTCGGGCGCGTGGTGCCCATGGGCAGGCCCAAGTACATAAACGGCATGTTGCCAATAGAGCAGCCAAAAATTGTAGTAATTTCCTCTGCCAGCACTGGATCAGAATTGATGGGGACCAGAGCGACTTGTGGAAGTTGATTTTCAAGCCCACCGACTTCGAGTAGTCAACCAGGATAGATTTCAAAACTTGCGCTTGCGAGATACAAGCCGGGAACACAGCGATTGTGTTGTCAGCATACTGAATTACAGGGTAGTTACTGTTGGAAGTGGGGAGGGGTAGCTGCAGCAAATCAGCCCGACTGGCATCATTGATCGCTGACTGTAATAGGTCCGCTGCGAGAACAAAGATCAATGGCGACAAAGGATCTCCCCGCCGGACCCCACAAAGACAATCAAACTGTTTCCCTGGGGTTCCATTAAGCAACACCGAAGAGCTTATAGAGGAAAAGATACATTTGATCCACACCAACCACTTCTCATTGAAACCCATATGCTGCATGATCTCAATCATCGGTTCATGCTGGATGGTATCGAAAGCCTTCGCGAAGTCGAGTTTCAGGATACAACAGGCTCTCCCCGAAGCTTGGCATTGGTGGATGTACTCAAACGCCTAGGCCAGACAGTCCTAGATCGATATCCCTTTCAGGAAACCGTATTGATTCCGATGAATGATCTTGAGCACTAGTTTCTGGAAATGGTTAGCCAGTAATTTAGTTATCAATTTCAGACATCAATTGAGCAATGTGATGGGCCTGAAATCATTAGCAGTCTCCGGCGACTGGGTTTTTTGGATGAGAGTTATATAGCCCGAGTTCAGACTCTGGAGATCAATGACACCATCATAGAAATCATTGCATAATCTATAGAAATCGTGTTTGATAATGTGCCAGCACGATTTTAGAAAACAACCATTTAAACCATCCGGGCCAGGCGCTCTATCCAATGGCATTTCTCTAACAACTCTGTCAATCTCATCATGTGTGAAAGGTGTGGTTAGCTCCTCAAGACCCTCCACCTTTTTAATGATTGTAGACAGATCAAACTTCATTTCGTACTCTCCTTTCTTGCCCAATCTCTCCCTGTAAGTGTCGAACAACTCTTTTGCTTTACCCAAATGATCAGTTACTACCGTGCCATCCTGAAGTTTCAGTGAAGCTATGGAATTCTTGCGGTATCTCTCAGAAGCAGTAGAGTGAAAGAATTTGGTGTTATCACCTCCACAAGAGAACCATCGGACCGTATACCTCTTTTTCCAATATTCTCGTTTATAACCAAGGAGGGTGACTAGATGGTTTTTGAGAATCGCCCTGAAGTTTGCTTCCGGTACTGTGAGGGATCTTTTGTCTTCGATATTGTCAAGTTCTAGAAGGGCCCAATTAGAATTATCAATACACAGATTTAGCCGAGAAATCTATTTACTCCAATGTTTAAGACCGTATCTTAAGTTCTTAAATTTCTTACACAAAAGTTGAGCCGAATTTGGTGCAAAGTAGTGTTTCTCCCAGGTGGACCGCACCAACTCAAAAAACCCTGGATGAGATATCCAGAAGTTTTCAAACCTAAACACCTTACTCTTAGGGACCGAGGATTCAATTGAAATCATACAAGGAGTATGATCAGACACTGGTTTGGGAAGGGGACCCACTATGGTGTTTGGATAGTTTGAAGTCCAGTTGGACGAGGTGAAGAACCAATCAATTTGTTTGAGCAGTGGATCTGTCTGCATATTGCTCCACGTGTATTGACTACCCTTAATCGGTAACTCAACCAGCACCTGAGAGTGAATGAAATCATTAAAAGTAAGCATATCATTAACATGCCCTCCTGGCTTATTGTGATTATCTGGCGCTCTAATGTAGTTGAAATCCCCACAGATTAACCAGTCCTCATCATCAGGTATATCCAGATCAAACAACCATGATGTGAAAGTAATTCTGCCTGACCCAGCGCAAGGTCCATAAACATTGACAAGTTTCCAGGACTTGGCTGTTTGCAAATAAGTAAATTGAATGCCCAACGCAAAAAATTTAGAGCAAAACACACTGCCAGAGAAAACAGAGCTATCCCGTAACACAATTAAACCACCGGAAGCCCCCTATGAGGGCTCGAACTCAAACTTATCAAATTTTTTGGGACAGAATAGTTTAACAAAAGCTGGATCGAAGGTAGCACGCTTAGTTTCTTGCAAAAAAATAACTGAACAACCACTACTACTGATAGCATTGCGCAACACCAGTTGCTTCTTGTCGGAGTTGATCCCCCGCACATTCCAGCAAAGAATTTTCCACGCCTTAAGCTGCATCGGGATCACCGGCATCGCTCTTCTGCCCAACTTGAATAGCAAGCAACTTCTCTGCGCTTAACTGGCTCAGAGGAACACCACACATATTAGTCCCAATGGACTGAATAGCATGGATAGAAGTAGGAGGTGGGACAGTATCAGAAACCTTGTCATGCCTCCTAGCGTTAGGTGTGCCAGCAGTGGAGGGGCCAGGAAGAGAAGGATCTTTCCTAAACTTGACCTTGGAAGTTGTCATTCTCTTGTCAATAAGTGGAGGCACCCTGACCCCGTCGTATTTGTTTGAGCGTGCACTACGACGAAGGAGAACAGTGTCCACATGGGCTGGCTCCTTGAGCATCATACGCCCGATTGGGCCTGCAACATGATCCACACAGACAGGCGCTTCCAAACTCACAGTGGGGACAGACATTGGGTCGTCAAGGACTGGCAGCTCAGAGGTAGAATCTTCCAACAAAGCAGACGGAACAGTCACATTACCCACACGGAAAACTGAACCGAAGATGCGCCCAAAAACATCAGTTTTTGGCCGCACTTGGGCGAGCAGAGCCATGCAGACATGATCAAGTTGAGACTGAATAATCGTGAATGGATTGAGAGGGAAACATGTTGTACTGGGGAGCTCAGCAGGTAATATAGCTTGGGTATAGATCCTCTTTAGCATACCACCCATCCATGAGAGCAGATCACTGTCAGAAACAAAGAACATAGCATAAACAGAGCCTCCAGTTCTAAAAAAGGCATGAGCCGTAGAGGGAGCACCAATTATGAAATTGTCAGCCAACTCCTCCACATAGGAAAATTCAGACCAAACATCAGACAGAGTGTCCAGTAGGTTGTGCTCTTGTGGCACACCATCCATCAGAGATGGTCCATCATACTCAAAGTAAGTTCTGAAACTTAAACCCGTGTACGGTGATGGTACCACTGGCCACAAACTCCAACCATTGGCTTGCACATGATCCTGGACTTGCTCATTGCCATTCCACACCGCCTCATTAGCTGCTTGCTGGGCCTCCATCTCATTAATCCTAGCTTGCTACATGATCGTATAGTATGGCAGAGTGTACAGATGCGGAGACGCATTCAGAAGAGGCGGATTATCTTCATTTGCTTGCAGGCCAGGTACTGTGTCTCTGCCATTCAGAACATATACAGGTACGGACCAGGAGCGGCCCAGCGCCGGCAGCAAACCAACTTTGGTGACAAGCAGACTATGAAGAACTTCCACAACATCTTTGATGTGGCATTTAACAAGAACCCTAGCTTTGTTCTTGTTCGGTCCCGGCCAAGATAGCAGCTTGCCAAAGCGAGAAACCGCCTTATGAACATAGTGTTCAGTCAGGTAATCCATAGGAAAAGCAAGCATCAAGATCTAGACTTCATATTGAAAAGCAGGCATTCACATGTTAATCCCTTCATCATGAGGGATTAAAGTGAAGTATGAATCCTCAGTTAAAGCATGCGGCCCCTCTCTAATGGCGTCATCTCTGCTCTGAACATCAAGAAAAGCAACACAACCTACTGCAATCGGATAGACAAACTCGTCCTCAATCTGATATTCCAGATCCTCCCTAATGATCTGACAAACTTCCTCTAACCAGTACCTCTTCTGATCATCTGGTACGGGGGGTGATCTCAATCAGAGCGTACCTTTCGTGGTTCAGTGGCGGCTCATCCACAACCATAGTGCTCCTCTGCAGATGATGATCTGGCCCGCACTCAATGTGTGAACCAACGGGGGTGAAGGCAAAAGGCCTGACCAGAAAGTTGGCCATGGCGGCACCACTAGGGTTTTTCGAGGGCTCCAGTCTTGGAACAGGGGAAGGCGAGGCAGGAGCAGAGGAGGGATATGAGGTGGATGAAACTGGGAAGACTGCATCTGATTGGGCCCCCAGGGCGGTGGAGTTGATAGCTGCGGGGGGGGGGGAGTTGGAGCGACAAGCAACGAGGAATAGCCACATCAATGTTACACGGGATTTTCTGTTTCACTTTCCATAACCGACCCTGGTTTTCACCGTGTGTATCCCGCCAACCTGGGCAGCTGATATCTTTCCGTTCCCCAAAACCAGGCATAGGTAGTTGAAGCTCTTGGGCCACCAACAATAAGTTGGCCCATTCCAACCCCCATAACATGCAGTATGACCTAATAAGCTACACGAACGAAACCTCTGGAGCCCAGGACAACTAGAACTATAATGATCATTACGATTACACGTTAGACAGGTTTGTAACTTACGGCCCAACATGCATGTATCTATCCGGTCATACTGATATTCAGGACATAAACATTGATCAATGAGATGGATACAGCATTGGCAAAAAGTACCTGGGAAGTCTGATGCAAGATGGCCATGCCGAGAGCAACTTAAACATTTGAGTAGACGAGAATCAATATATTCCTGAGTTGGCACATCTAATATGTGAACCATAGAGGAGACATCGGCATTAGAATAACCCGCTTGCCAGCCATCCATAATATGATATAGTTTTTCATCTGAAATGGAGTTCCAATATGATTCCCTAAAATGAGATCCTTTGAAAGAAGGCATGACTTGCAAATTATCCTTTCCAGGACAAACAAAATCCCCCAACCGGATAATCTGCTCCGGATCCGCAATCACCGGAAAGTTGAACTGCCCAAGAGAGATGCCTTTGGCGGCCGGCGACCGTCTCAACTCCGGCGAGGAAATTTGTGTATCACATCGCAAAGGCGCCGAAAGTTGAACATCAATTTTTCAGCTGATCAAAGTTACTCTACTGATCTTGAAGCCATTTAGATTTAACAGCTATATGACGAGAGCCCACCTCAGGAAGAAAACTATCCGCATGCCAACCAATTTCATTATGAACACAGCCTGGATCAGGAACTCCACGAAACAGATGAAATGACAAATGAAATCTGGCCAAATCCGATCCTTAAGGCCATAAATAAAATGACCCACACGATTGGAGGCTACCGAGAACTGAAAATGGCGATCGCTTAGTTGCAAAACCCTAAACCTCGAACTGAGACCACCAATGCAAGATTGGAGCACAAGGGCCACTGATTCCTCTGTCAACGTGGATGAAGGCGGCGAGAATGATACGACAAGGAAGAATTCCTTAGAGGATCCAGGGTTGGCCAAAGAGAAGTGCACCGTGGACCCAAACTTGGCACGTACCTGATATTCAATTGCCAATCCCAGAGAGAAGTCCCAATGGAGGAGATACTCCATGACTATGTGGTGGCTGCCACGGCCGGAGTGGCACGTGACAGGGGGGAGGGGGTGGGTCGCCGTAGAGGCCGGAGTGGCCACCGGCGTGGGTCGCCTAGGAGAGATTCCATGGGGATAGTAGGTTGTGCGATGCTTTACCAAAGTTGCTGGAGTCACACTGTTGATTTGACATTTGGTCTGACTTCGCAGATTCAGATATTTGATACTAACAAATCTGAGCAGATACTATTAACTGAGCGGGTTGTCTGGATATGAAGCCCTTACCAAAATCAAGCAGACCCACCTTAGGTGAATATCCATGGTGATCCATTCTGACTCAGACTATCCGGGTATCTGCACCATGTGGGTCTTGCAACCATTCTCATACCTGCATCACAGGTCTTGCTACTCCATTACTGTTTTTCTTGTCTGGATCCTTGGCTGAAAGAACTCGGTCATATTGCTTCTTCATGTGACCATGGATTCTGTCAGGTGCAATATTCTGACATGCGTACTCTTATCCTCATTTCCTGACATGTAGCATTATTCAAATTGCTGATTCATCACCTCTCAAGTTCTGACCGTAGAAAAATAATCATCCGAACCCTTGCAAGAAATCGGCAAATAAATTAGTAGCCACCAGAATGGTCTTTACAACTCAGATCTAGGACATTACTGCGATAACTCAACCATGGCTCGGGATGGCTGAAAAGTAGCTCATAACATGAGACCGGGTTGATAAGAAGAAAGTGGCAGCTCCCTAAAATAGCCAAAAGCTTCTATAGGTCTACTGTCACAAAAAGAAACTCAACAACTATATGAGACGGCCTAAAAGTAGCTTTGAACTCATGACAATCATTGAAGAGAGAAATAAAAATCGGCATCCACCCTGATAGCTAAAAACGGCTCAGATCACAGGCGTGGTGCCGTTACTGGAGAAAGAAGACAAGGGCTCCTCAGGACCATCTTCCAGGTTCACATGCACTTGTACTGAGCTCATTCCTTTGTCACACTGTGGTGTATAGCTGGCTTCCTTCTTTAAACAATCCTCATGTGCCTATCAAATCTGCTTTCTAGTGACTTGCAAGACCTTGGTGGTATGCTGACTGCTTATATATGAAAATCTGATTCCCGAGGCAGACTTGCTTTCTGACTCAACTATTGCAGATCTGATTCTTGAGATGTACTACCATATACTCTCAATATTGCACATAGCTTATCTTCATGATCATTTCTGCTATGAAGTGTGCACACTAAGGCAAACCTGATTATCCGTATCACGATCAGACATCCCCAGATCTCAATGCAGTCGGCGGAGAATTCCATACTGATGCAAACTTGATACTGACAGTCCATCCAGGATTTCTTTCGCATTCAGACAAGATATTCCAATTTCACTGCATTCTACTGATAATTCCATTCTGTTTAGCTGAGCTTCCAAACATTTGAACTCCTTGCTGATTCTTTGGGTCCGGTGTCGGTTGACGAGCAACTTTAATAAGGGGAAAATTTGTAACACCGAAGGCCCAAAGAAAGAAACAAAAGAAATGACGAAAACAAAAGCACACAAGCATACTAATAATATAAAGCAATCAACACATATTACTGCTGCTCACACAATAATATGCATGCACACCTAAGCACACAATAGTCGCTAAAGCTCTGGTACTATGGTCTAATATGCTATGGTGGTGTGCACGAAAGTGAGTCTATGTGCGAAAGGGTTGGCGTAACCAAGGCTACACAAAGCGCTAGCTGAGCACCGTTCACAACCGGATGGATACGGAGGCGAGGATGGACTTGACAATCATGCAGTGAGACACGGAGGTCATGATCACATCATCATCAAGCGTACGAACGGGAATCGTACACGTCCAAAGAACGAGATGATAGGGCAAACTAGGGGAGGAAAAACAAGGCTTGCTGGCATTGCCCTCTTCTGATGACAAAGATCAGTAAGGGTTGCAAAAAGGACGAGATGGAGGGAACGATTCGGGATAGAGACATGTCTATCACTAAAATGATTTGGGTGGAGGAAAAGATATCGATGCAATACCTGAGCATGACTCCTGCAAATGGTGTCTGGAACACTCGGTACCAGGGCATCACTCTGCTTGGACAAAGATAACTTCGAACACTGATGAGCAGGCATGCAAAGAAAGAGGGTGCATGTAGTGGATCAAAAACATTGCCACCTACACTCACAAGATTAACCATTGGCGACAAGATAATAATCTATATGCATGCTATGCAACAAACAACTACAGCAATCAAGTGCAACAAACCAACGGGGCTCTATACTACCGCATTCAAGCGTTCGCGTGGGCTAGGGCATCCTACAGCCAGACCTCCTATGATACCAAGCCTGTGGTGCCCCGGCTCAGAGAAACCGGGACACACCGTATTCCAGCCCAGAGATCGAGGAGAAGTCTTCTGGAATACGACACTTCTTAGCATAGAACAACTCAGCTCTTTATTGCAATCTATATGGGTACAAGGGGATCACATCGGCACGGTGACACTACGCCTGCTACGGTTGCTCCATGCAAGCAGCAGAACAACACGATGCAGCAGAATAACTACTGGCAGCGGAACAACGACAGCGGTGGCGAAGTCCACTTCGCAGGGACTCTGGCTAGAACGCTTACCCTAGCTCGAAAACAAGGAATCCACGGGTAACAAGAAATCATATCCGGCATGACCTGCAAACTGGCATGACATGCCAGGTCAGTACATTGAATGTACTTGCAAGCTCACAGCAACCAAAGCAATAAGGACAAACAACAACATGGCAATTACAGATTATTAAGCAATTGATGAACACGATACTATCATAATAACATGGCATGTACAACATGGTGCAGTTAGAACAATATGAGCATGGAATAAACATATGAACATGAGGAGACTATCATGCAACATGATGAAACTATCATGCACCAACTTACTCTGCTCGGGTTACATCGTAACCATCACATGCATCACTTACCACCATAGACATCACACGATCATCTCAAGATCCAATCAAGCTTGGTATTAACAATACCGTAGTAATCATTTATGACTACGAGGAGCTTGACCTTTACCCTTGACTCTCGCATAACATCACAAATATCCATCAAGTTGGTACTCACGATATCACAGTGATCCTCTCACCATCACAACCAACTTCTTTCGTCGTCGAAACAGGGTTGTTATTAAGCACAACATTATTATTACTGTTGACCCATAGTGTGACCGACACGAACTGGGCCCATATCTGCGGGCGCGGCTATCGATAGATTTAACACACACACACACACACACACACACACTCTGCAGAGGTTTGCCCACTGTACCCACACCACGGAACCCATGGCCTCGCACTCCCATTCGGGTGGACCAATGGCGTTCCGACAAAACCGTCCTACTGCCATGACACTCTCCCGGCCACTCCGACCAACTCCACTTTGGGATAAGTCCTGGGTTGCCCCGTGCCTACCAAAGGCACCAATGGCCACCGTCGTGGCAAAATGGTCCCAAACGGGGACAAGGATCCTTATAAAACAATGGGCGCACAAGGCTTGTGCCGTCCTACCTGGCCAAGGTAGCGCCCATGCATAACCTTCCCTCGCGGGAGGCACCGGCGAGAGGCATGACAATAGACCCAGTTAGGACCCCCATGAGGTAAGCATGGTTGCACTAGTCAGCTCGATATGGTGGCACCATGACTCAGCCAACAGTTGTTCAAGTTCAATTTAATCCGGTTAAACTTGAATGCAATATGCTGAGCCATGATAAAAATAACATGATGCAACTACAATGCATGAACATGATATTAACATAAGCATGGGGGTGCACCCAATCAACGAGCATAACAACATTTAACCATTTATCCAGATGAGCATGGCATACCGACGAGCATGGATACCACAAGTATAACACTACTAATAGCATAATAGGACCACTAGCATCAACAATAAATATCATGCAAGAGCATAATGATAAAACTACCATGCAAACTTTTAACCAACTGGATGCAAAGGAACTTGCATAACAATGGTACTTGGAACAGATGATAGTCATGCACCGAAGACTATCACCAACATCAACACATACTACTAACAATCATGAAAGTAATACTAGCAAGACAGAAAATAATAACAGAGTGCATGAAAACATAGCATGACGGTAAACACCGATCCATAAGCATAACCGAAATACCGATCATAATAGCAAAACAAACATACAGTTATTAAAGATCTAAGTTGAAAACCAGTGCTTATGCATGGCTATCATGGAAATGGTGGTTGTGGCTTGCCTGGGGATAAAGAAGGCTCTGGGGATAAGTGCGGAACGACCGCAGAAAGAATCACCAGAAAGGGTACTCTCTCGGAGGGGTCTCATTCAGAGTTACGGGTAAAAAGTTGTAGCCCGACGAAGTTCAGGGACCAATCTATAAAATATCTTCTACAAACAGGCCCCTGAGCTGAAAAACAGAAAACGTTTTTCAGACAATACGTTTTCCAGAGAAGAAAACGTAATCCTACCCATAACAGAACCGGAATACGCTTTCCGGAGACATAGGCTATTCCTGGAACTGCGCTTCCACTTATCCAGCTGGAGAGGAGGTCACGGTCGATGACAGGTGGGTCCCGCCTCGCCTTCTCTCTCCTCCTGCTCCTCCTCTGCTTCTTCCCGATGATGAACAGAGGCCGAGACGAGGCCGAGCGCTCCGGCGACGACTAACGGTGCTACAGGCCATCATTTGCCATGCTTCAACCGCCGGCGAGCTCGGGGATATGAGGAGCATCCATTCTGCTAGGTCACGGAGCTCGGGGAGGGCTGATACGAGGGGGACTTCAATGCTGGTGGGAGTGGCTCGGGTGGAGTTGGGCTACGGGGATGCAGGGCACTCCAGCGAGGGGCAAGTAGGTGGTGAGGATCAGTGGTTCGAGGGGACTCCTCTGGTGAAGGAATGAGGGAAGGAGGGGGTCGGCTTCGAGTGAATTTAGGCCGAGGCCGATGTGGGCATGGCGGCCATGGAAGGAACTAGAGAGCTCTTTGAGCTTGTTTGTGAGGTCAGGGAGGCAGCTAGGAGTGCGTGAGGTCAAGTGGTGAAGGGAAACGCGCTCGGGGTGGCCTTATATAGGTAGAGGGGGAGGAGGTCGGGCGTGTGTCACCGCGGACGCGTGTCCGGTGTGGCAGATGCGTGTGCATGCGCATGAGCTTGAAGGTAGATGACGGGGAAGGCACAGGGGAGAGCTCACGGGGAACAGGTGACCAAGGGATCACGGGGAGGAAGCTGCCAAGGCGCGGAAAGAGCCGGTCGGCTACAACGCTGTTGTGGGTGCCCACTGCTCGGCGACGGGGACGGCTCACCGAGGAAGAAGACGGAGGGGGCAATGGCTCCACGGGAATAGCGAGCAGGGAATATGCTAGACATGCCCGTGCTCGCTGGAACGATGAGCAGGAGAGCGGCCCGAAGCAAAATGACGCTCTGGACGCGGCCATAGCATGCAAAGACGGTGGTCACCACCAGTACTGGCACGAAGAGGACAAGGGAGGCTATGAGTAGTAGTCAAGTGAGTAGTCCCTGCATAATAGGGGCCGAGGGAGTTGATGGGTTGCCAAAAGGAGCCAAGGAGAGGAGTGTGGAATCGCTGCAAGTTTGTTGCATCAAACTTGGACGTGCACTGCTGATCAACAGGAACTTGATTGGGTCAAATGGTGTTGTCCATGGTGTTTAGGATAGGAAGGACTACAATCCTGTGAATTTTGGATGGAAATGGACCAATATTTAATGCACTTGCTTAACAACTGTTAAATCTGGTCCAGAAACTTGATCAGGAAAGTGCACTCACATAGAGTGTCAAGTTGAGCTGAAATTGGGCAAGGCAGAGTTATTTGATCATACGAAGATGCTGAAAAAGGTTTCATACCATTTGGATAAACCATAATGGTACTTCCTTCACAAACATTTCCACTGACCAGCAACTTGCAAATATTCTAGAGAAAAATTGGCTAGATGGAATATGTCCTAATTGGGTGGATATAGGTTATATGGATAAGGGAAGGCCTAGAAACATTTTCAGCAATAATGGAGCAATATAAAATATAGTTGCTTCATTTACTAAAAATTTGGACAAAAACAAAGATTTGAAGCTGTGCTCACATGGATGCATTTCATGAGCTCAAATCTTGTGGAGAGATTTTATTTGATGATATGA
Source organism: Triticum dicoccoides (assembly GCF_002162155.2). Classification (NCBI taxonomy): domain Eukaryota; kingdom Viridiplantae; phylum Streptophyta; class Magnoliopsida; order Poales; family Poaceae; genus Triticum; species Triticum dicoccoides. The sequence continues at coordinate 266,597,215 of NC_041386.1, read as the reverse complement.
AAGAGCATGCAAAAATTCAACTTAATTGGATTAACCTAGCTAGTACTTCCTTCACAACCAATTCCCTCACACAAGAACTTTGAAAAATTGCTCAAGAATATTTACTAGGCAAATTAAGTTGAAATTTGTCATGCGGCAATTATTTGGACATGAAAAGATGTCCAAGAACTTTGGAGTCAATTGGGAAAAGATAAATGGCACTTGCTTAACAATCTGCCATTTCGGATAGAATAGGAAAAGAATTATTTGAGGATGATGGGAAACATGGCCAATGAAATATTTTTCCATATTTGAGAAATATATGGCCCAAAAAATTTATGAGAATTATTTGGGAATTTTAGGATTGATGGAAATATAGGTTGCTTCACAACCTAGGGCAAATTGAGTTATTCCTTTAATAGAAAAGGAATATTCCCAATAAAAATAATATTGGGATTTGGGCTAGGATGAAAATGGAAAGGTCTAGGGAAGGATTTGGGTATGACAAGCCACTCTGGAAGCAAAGAAGAGATCATCTTCTTCAGTTTCCAGACCATAAAGCCACGGAAAAAGAAAACCCAGGTAAAAACCTTAGAAAAACAAAAGAAAAAGAAAGGGCCAAATATCAGGTCGTTACAACCCTCTCCCTCAACCTTCAGAACCATAACCTGATATCACCTCAACCTATCCACATCTCTCCGTTCCCTCGTCTCCCTCCTCGCGCTGTGAGGAGAGCTCATGCTCGATCCCACAACCTCCGCCGACAAGCACGCCGCCGCCCTGCACGTGAGCCCACACGCGCGCGATCGCGCCGACCTCACCTTCCTCGCATTGATCCCCTCAGCCTCTCCCTCTGGCCCCAACGCCACACGCCTCTCCACCTCCACGCCAGCTGGAGCCCCTGCCACCACCTCGCAGGAGTGCATCATGACTACCCCGGAGTCGTGCCGCTCCTCCCGTCCCCGCACGCGCCAGGGGCCCGATGTGATAGCCTGGCTTATTAGGGATGATAGACTACTCATATCAATAAGGAATCCTTCTTTTTCGGAAGCCCATTCGGACAGAACTCCAAAAGTTAAGTGTGCTCAGCTTGGAGTAATTTTAGGATGGGTGATTGATGGGGAAGTTGCTCCCGAGTGCGCACGAGTGAGGACAAAGTGCGCAGAAAAGACTAGTATTGATCTGCGGGGCCAGTCTAGATCCTGCCAGGAGTAACGACCACCGGCGGGTGTGTCCGGGGCATTACACCCGAGACCTCCACGGATGCGTCAAGACCGCCCCGACCCCGTTGTCATCCATGCGACCAAGCCTGAAACCAATGTGCCCTCCTCCTCTCTTGCCATTCTCCGGCCCCGTATCCACACATGGCTCATTCGGCCACCACCATCGCCTCCCTGCTGCTGCTCCTCTCTACTGCTCTCCCTTGAGCACACCCACTGTTGGAGGGATTGACCACGGGTTGCCTCATCAGCACCCCATAACATATCAAGACATCAGGGCTAGCAAGCCGCACACACCTTTCGGACGCACGGCCGGATGGTCCAGGAGGCTGGTTCCTGGAAGACAACGTACACTCAGAGGACAACCTCAGGGGGTAGGCTCCGAGCAGGCGACCCTTCCTCCCCTCAGAGTTTGCGTCCATTCATTACGACGAGACGGGGTGTGGCTACAGGACCAACCCTTCCCTGGATCACAGAAGAGCATGGCTACAGTGCGAGCCAACCCAGCGGACACCCGCCTCCTAGTGCGGCACTTTAGCCATATGTCTTATGGCACGACCTACGTCAGCGGGGCCCATGTCCCCATGACGGGCGGTCGATACGGCCCGTAGGCGGCAGGCCCTACCTATCTGCGAGCATCTAGCAGACGGCACGACCCCAAAAGAGGGCCTCCGGGGCTGGCCGGCCTCTAGCATTTAGCCCTCCCCCGTCTCGGAGTCTTCGCACCATTAGTCTAATGAGACGGGGCGTGGCTACAGTAATCGCCCACCAGGTGGCGGTACTATGGCCATGCGGCTCCTCACGAGGCCTCCGTCATCAAGTACAATGCTACAACAAAAGGCAATCGGCGTGTGCGACAGGCGGCTGGCCCTACCTGTGGGCCAGGTTCACGGTAGCCGGTGGGACCCACTAGGCGGTGGGCCCCAGCAGCCGATGGATAACCTGGCACCCCAAGACACCGACGTCCGGGTCCTACACCCAGCAGAGTTACCATTGTACCCCTGGGTGGTAGGCCTATATAACCCCCAAGGATCACACATGCAAAGGGTTCAGCACCCACATCCACACACACACCCTTAGCGAGGAGAAGAAAAGGAGCTAGCCTTGCCCTTCTTCTTCCTCTTGCCGAATAGCTCAAGGAGCAACCTTTTAGCCACCTATTTGATCATACTCATCATGCGGAGATCCCGCAAAGCAGGACTAGGGGTGTTATGTCCACGGAGAGCCCCGAACTTGGGTAAGACTGGTACGCGTTTGAGTTCTCACTCATTCCTGCTTCCAGGGCCCGACGACGTACTCCTGTCCCCATCCATGATATGCCACCCCCTGGCATTTGTTGCTAGGTTACCCCAACATTCGGTGCCCACCGTGGGGCCCAGCGCACCATCGGCCGAGAACCTTCTACCTCTCCAGCAAGCACATCGCGGCCTGCCTGATCAGCCAGACCGGTGATCCCACTAGCGCTTGCACTCTCATGCTACCTGATGCGGAGGTAGCCTGCTTTGTTAACAGCATAGCCGACCTCATCGGCAAGATCAGCCTTGCAGACGAGCCCAGGCCTGATGCGTGGGGCGGGCTGCCCCGTGAGCTGCCTCGTCGACCTCCTCGGCAAGCTCTGCATCGCCAATGAGCCCGCCTCTGACTTGGAGAAAGCTGGCTCCACCGACCGCTTCATCGAGCCCGTCGAGTTGCTCACCAACTCCGACGCGGCTTCCACTGATGCCTTCCCTGGCAATGTGATGATCATCGACGACCCGCTCCCTCCTCTTGCAGGCAGCGCCCATGCCGGCGTCATCACAGAGTTGATGGTTACCGGCCATAGCGGGGACTCCGTTGGAGTAGGCCAGGACCCGCTGCGAGCTGCCTTACTAGGCCTAGCCACCCCCGTCGCTACCAACGCCGACGGGGCAACGCTGGAAGCATTCCGCGTCTCACTCCTCGACAACGCCAACAAGCTGGCGGCCATGAGGTGTTGTGTTAAGGCCTGCCAGCGCGAGATCGACCGCATAGCGGTCGGCACGCCGACTGTTGGCGAGCCCAGCCGAGCCGCCACGATTTGGTAGCGCGGTGTGGCCATAGCCAGCATGCTTGGAGTCGGACGCCCAGTCTACGCCACCCCGATGGAGAACCTGCAAGCCACCCAGGCGGCGGCAAATGAACTGGACAACCTCGAAGGCGACAAGTAGTGCAGCCAGATGGCATGCCTCCAGCAACTCCTCGACTCGGCAGCCGCCCAGCAAGACGCGGGTCACCACGTGAAGGAATCCGGCAAGCTGAAAACCATCTCGCCTGCCATGAGCATGGAACGACCTCCCAGTCCTCGACAGGCGGCGCTTGCGATCAGCGAGACCCGGAGCTGGCTGATAGCCGTAGCCGGCGCACTCGCCTTATGATTTTGCACAGCCAGCATGGCCGCCCACAAGTAGAGGACCGGCGGGACGAGCATCTGCCTCCCCCTCGCAGGGAGAGGCGTGCCTCCCTGCCGCCTGTTGATCATATGACTCTCGGGGGCCAGCTAGGCCCCCGTGAAGGAGTCAGAGAGAACGATGCGCGCCACCTGATCGAGCGGGTTGCCCGGCCCCTGGCCGTAGAGGAAGAAGATGCAATCGACCCGGCCAGCTTCGGGCCCCGCATTCGTGACGATTCCTTCCCCAAAGGGTTCTCGCTTCCTCGAGATACTCCCAAGTACAACGGCTCCATGAAGCCGGGAGACTGGCTATTCGACTACTCCACATTCGTCACCATAGCAACACCAGTAAGCGCGTTGCCGTGAAGTACGTTCTGCTCATGCTCCAGGGCATGGCCCGGAAATGGCTGACCAACCTCAAGCCGTACTAAGTCAACAGCTGGCTGGACTTTGCTAATGTCTTCATCCGCAACTTCACCAACACCTACAAGTGGCCGCCCAAGCCTCGCCAGCTCTCCATGTGTGTCCAGGGCCTGACTGAGTCCACCCACGACTACCTGACACGCTGGGCCGAGTTGCGCAACTCCTGCGAAGGGGTGCATGAGGTGCAAGCCATTGAGTACTTCACTGCCGGGTGCAAAGAGGGCACCTTGCTCAAGCACAAGCTCTTGTGTGACGAGCCGACTATACTGGACGTGCTCCTGATCGTGGCGGACAAATACGCCACCACCGACTCCTCCATGAACTCGGAGATTCGGGTTGATGTATCCGGGAAGATTGTCCCACCGGCCCCTCATACACCGGTTGGTGACTCCAACTGGCACCAGTAGTCGAACAACAACAAGCGCAAAGCCTAGTACTCGGCATCCAACAGCCGACAACTGGAGACAGTCGAAGGCCAGCAACCGGAGGGGCAACCCACCCCCAAGCATCAGAAGGGCGGCAAGGCCGCGTGGCTGCCCGCCTTCTCCTTTGAGAAAGCCCTCGACGCCCCGTGCAAGTTCCACAGCGGTGCGAAGCCGTCTAACCATACCACTTGAAAGTGCAACTAGTTCACCCGGATCACCAAGAGCGAAGGCCTGCCACCTACGGTAGCCGGTCTGGCGTTGCCGCCTCCTCCGGCGCTGCCATCCTGGCCAGTCGGCATGCTCCAAGATGAGTTTCCCGATTCCAACGCCACCTACATCGTCTTCACCAGTGAAGCCGACGACAAGCACAGCTGGCATTAGCATAAAGGAGAAGAGGCCCCCCGATTCATGCACTGGTCCAAGAGGCCCATCAGCTGGAGCCGTGAAGACCACCCGGCCGTGATGCCCTCACTGGGTGCTTATGCCATGATGCTGGATTCCACCTTCTCCACGAAGAGGCGGGCTTGCCGCTTCTCCCGGATTTTGATAGACGGCAACAGCAACATCAACATCCTCTACCGCGACACTATGGAGAAGCTGGGCATCAAGGAGAAGCAGCTCCTGCCCAATCGGACTGTCTTCCATGGCATCGTCCCTGGACTTTCCTGCTCTCCAATTGGCAAGATGAAGATCGACGTCCTGTTCGGCGACAAGCTCCATTTTCCGCCGTGAGCCAATCTGGTTCGAGGTGGTCGATCTGGACAGCCCCTACCTTGCTCTCTTTGGCCGTCATGCACTAGCCAAGTTCATGGCGGTGCTGCACTACACCTACCTAAAGATGAAGATGCGTGGTCCCAAGGGCATCGTCACTATTGCCAACGACTACTAGAAGTCGCTCGCGTGCGCCGCCGCCAGCAGCCGGCTGGCTGAGTCCCTCGTCATCGCCGAAGAAAAGCGCCTCCTTGATCGGGCGTTGGCCATGGCCCGGGAGTAGCCGGCCATACCATCGGACCCCCAGGACGCGGAGGCCCAAGGCTCCTTCCAGCTGGCCAAGGAAACGAAGAAGATCACCTTGGATCCGGCGCACCCGGAAAGGTTTGTTGTCATGGGGTCTAACCTCGACGGCAAATAGGAAAGTGATCTTGCCGATTTCCTCCGTGAGAATCAGGACATCTTCGCATGGTCCCCCAAGGACATGCCCGATGTTCCGAGGAATTTCGCCGAGCACAAGCTACATGTGAGATCGGATGCGAACCCGGTCAAGCAACCCCTCCGCCTCCTGTCAGAAGAGAAGAGAAGGATTGTTGGTGAAGAGATCGCCCGGCTTCTGGCAGCCGGCTTCATCATGGAAGTGTTCTACTCGGACAGGCTCGCCAATGCAGTCCTCGTTTTGAAGAAGAATAACAAGTGGCGCATGTGTATCGACTACACTAGCCTCAACAAAGCCTGCCCCAAGGACCCTTTTGCCTTGCCCCGGATAGATCAGGTGATCGATTCCTCGACTGGCTACGAGTTGCTGTCTTTCCTAGATGCCTACTTTGGCTACCACCAGATCAAGCCGACCAGCTGAAGACCGCATTCATCACACCTGAAGTCGGCTAAGTAGTGTCCCGACAGCTGAGCCCTCTCTTCGCCTGAGCCACAACTCGCAGCGCGACTGCCCAGCTGGCAAGAGCAAAAGGCCGGAAATGTTGTCCGTACGAAAAATGACTAAGGAAGAACACCGAATTGTGCCAAGAAGGCCCCTTGCCTCACCCGCCCGGCTGCTCAGCAGCCGGTGGGCCGTCTTCTCGCTTGACTCGCTATGCTCTAGGTGGCCGAAGTAACTTGCCTATTCTAAACGGCCAAGTCCCTGGCCTGGCCACAGACCGTAGCGCGGCTGTCTGGCTGGCAGGGCGGCAGCCAATAGAAGGCGGAAAAAGAAAAGGCCAAATAGAACAAAGGAAAAACCAAGCCAGAACCTATCAAAAGCACAAGCATGTGTGAGAATAAGATTATTTACATATCAAAAGGCCCAAGGCCAGCATTCAATAGAGTTTGAAATACACCCCCAGTGGATATAGCTGCGCATAATTAAGTTGTCTTTTCAAACCAGAAGACAGATAAAACTTAAAGAAAAAGGGCCGCTTAGGACAAGGTCACTGCTGGTGGCATGGACTGATCGGCGGAGGCAGAGGCGCCGGCTGGTGGAGCGTCCGACTAGCGGGTCTCGGCTTGGTCGGCGTTGGCAGCAGTCGGCATGGTCTCCCACGGCTCACTGGTCAAGGCCCGATCGGGCTGAGTCTGGATGGTCGCTTCAACGTCTGGTGCAACATCCACGCCTTCTTCGTCCTCGTCTTCCTCGCCTTCGCCGCTGGAGGCAATCTCTTCCGCCTAGTCCTCCCCTTCCTCCAGGTTCTGCCCGAACTAGGAGGGCGGTAACTCAGCGCCGTCTTCATCCTGCTCTGGGATGATCAGTGTCAGCATACTCAGAAAGTGTTGCCGCGTGTTTGACGAGATCATCGTGCACCACCTCCATCTCGTGTCCGGCCTCCTATCGGAAGGTTACCAACTGGGCCAACCTCATGTCTGGGTACCAGGCTTTGATGAACTCCAGCGCTGTCCGAGCACCTGCCCGAGCCGCGCGCCCTTCCAGGCTTAGAACCGCTCGGCCACCACCTCCAACCAGTCAGCAGTCCGACTGGGAGTACGAGGAACCTGAGCTTCTGGCCAGAGGCCCGCGAAGACCTGCGGCCCGGAGCACTGGAGGCGACGGAGCAGATGGTGCACCGGCTCGAGGCGCATCTTGATGGCCATGAGCTACTGATGTCGCTTGAAGCTACGTCGGTATTTCCCCAAAGAGGAAGGGATGATGCAGCAGGTATTTCCTTCAGATATGAAACCAAGGTTATCGAACCAGTAGGAGAACCAAGGAACACAATGTAAAAAACACCTGCACACAACTAACAATTTCTCGCAACCCGACATGTTAAAGGGGTTGTCAATCCCTTCCGAGGTACGGCGCCTCAAGATAGGCAAACAGACGTGAGGTAAATATGTAGTAGATTGATAGATCAAACGCCAAATAAATAAATAAGAATAAATTATAGCAAAGTATTATTGGGTTTTTGGTTTAGTAGATCTGATAATAAACGCAAAGGAAAATAGATCGCAAAGGCAAATAGATGAGAAAGAAGACTCGGGGGCCGTAGGTTTCACTAGTGGCTTCTCTCGAGAAAAATAGCAAACAACGGGTAAACAAATTACTATTGGGAAATTGATAGAACTTCGAATAATTATGACGATATCCAGGCAATGATCATTATATAGGCATCACGTCCGAGATTAGTAGACCGACTCCTGCCTGCATCTACTACTATTACTCCACACATCGACCGCTATCCATCATGCATCTAGTGTATTAAGTTCATGGAGAAACGGAGTAATGCAATAAGAACGATGACATGATGTAGACAAGATCTATCTATGTAGAGATAGCCCCATCGTTTTATCCTTAGTAGCAACGATACATACGTGTTGCTTCCCTTTTGTCACTGGGATCAAGCACCGTAAGATAGAACCCACTACAAAGCACCTCTTCCCATTGCAAGATAAATCGATCAAGTTGGCCAAACAAAACCCAAATATCGGAGAAGAAATACGAGGCTATAAGCAATCATGCATATAAGAGATCAAAGAAAATCAAATAACTGGCATGGATATAAAAAAATATGACTGATCATAAACTCAAAGTTCATCAGACCCCAACAAACACAACGCAAAAGAGTTACATCATTGTATTGAGAATCAAGAGAGACAGATGAAGTCGTCTAGCTACTAACTACGAACCCGAAGGTTTACAAAGAACTACTCACGCATCATCAGAGAGGCACCAATGGAGGTGGTGAACCCCATCCGAGATGGTGTCTGGATTGGATCTTGTGGTTCTGGACTCTACAACGGCTGGATGAATATTTCGTCAACTCCCGTAGGGTTTCTAGAATATTGGGGTATTTATAGAGCAAAGAGTCGGTCCGAGGGGCACCCGAGGTGGGCAAAACCCACCAGGGCACGCTTGGGCCTCTTGGCGTGCCCTGGTGGGTTGTGCCTCCCTCGGGGTACCCCCCAGGCGCAGCTAGGCCCCTTGTGTTCCTTCTGGCCCATAAAAAATCTCCGTAAAGTTTCGAGGCATTTGGACTCCGCCTGATACTGATTTTCTGTGATGTAAGAAACATGGAAAATCAACAACTAGCACTTGGCACTATGTTAATAGGTTGGTACCAAAAATGATATAAAAATGATTATAAAACATCCAAGATTGATAATATAACAACATGGAACAATAAAAAATTATAGATTTGTTGGAGATGTAACAGCATACCCAAGCTTAACTCCTACTCTTCCTCGTGTAGGTAAGTGATAAAAATAGAATTTTTGATGTGGAATGTTGCCTAACATGTCATATCATATTTCTTTTCTTTATTGCATGGACATTTGGACTTTTAGTTGTTCAAAGCAATAGTCCAGTTTTGACATGATAATTTAGATACTCAAGCATATCAACAAGCAACCATGTCTTTCAAAATATCTACGCTAAAATAAGCTATCCCTTGCCCGTCATGCTCAACCATTGAAACACACTCGCATATTAGCTATGTACAATACTCAAGTACGATCATATTGCCTCCTAGTTGGTGCTTTTATAAGAGAAGATGGAGACTCAAATTCAAAATAAAAATTGCATAAAGTAAAAGAAAAGCCCTTCGTAGAGGGAAGTAGGGATTTGTAGAGCTGCCAGAGCTAAAAGAGAAAAACCTAGAGATAAAAACATTTTGGGAGGTGTATCCATCCCACCAATGAAAACGACTTAGAGTTCCCAATACTTTCGATGCATAGATATATCATAGGCGGTTCCCAAACAAAAAATAAAGTTTATTCATTTTCCCACCATACTTTCACTTTCCATGGCTAATCATATCCATGGGTGCCCTCCATACCAACGCTTTCTAAGGAACTTATTATTTGACAACATAAAGTAAATTCATTTTTGCATTTTGGGACTGGACATCCCTAATACCTTTGCCTTACTCTCGTGCAATGACAAGTGAATAAACACTCATCGTGAGAATAACACATCTAGCATGGAAAATATTACCAACCCCTCACCGCTCCACGAGCAAAACAAACACACAAAAGAGAAGTTTATTTTGAAAATTAGAGATGGCACATACAAATTTGCTGATAACGACAAAAGAATACAACATATAGGTAGATATAGTGGACTCATGTGGCAAAACTGGTTTAAAGGTTTTTGTATGCACAAGTAGAGATCATACTTAGTGCAAAATGAAGGTTAGCAAAAGATTGGGAAGCAACCAACTAAGAAACAAATAATATCATAAGCGAGCATTAAGCATAACTAACACCGAATAATGCACCATAAGTAGGATATAATTTCATTGCATGACTATTGACTTTCGTACTTGCATAGGCAATCACAAACATTAACGCCAATATTCTAACAAAAGCATAATTACTCATCAAGATGACTCACATATCACATCATCATATCTCAAAACTATTACTAAGAATCAAGTTTATTTTGTCCAATGATCTTCATGAAAGTTTTTATTATATCCTTCTTGGATATCTATCACTTTGGGACTAATTTTCATGTGTTTCTTTTCATAATATCAAACAAATATAAGTGAAGATCATGAGCATAATATTTCTTTCTCTCAAATTAATTTAAGTGAAGCAAGAGAGAGAATTTCTTGAAAATTTTACTAACTCTCAAATAAATCTAAGTGAAGCAAGAGAGCATTTCTTAAAAAATACTAAATCACACCGTGCTCAAAAAAGATATAAGTGAAGCACTAGAACAAGTCCATAGCTCATAAAAATATAAGTGAAGCATAGAAAGCAATTCTAACAAGTCATGACATAATTTTGGCTCTCTCAAATATGTGTGTACAGCAAGGATTGATGACTTAAGACACAAAAGAAAACAATAAAAGACTCATATCATACAATACGCTCCAAGAAAAACACATATCATGTGACAAATAAAAATATAGTTTCGAGTAAAATACCGATGGTCGTTAGAGGAAATAGGGGATGCCACTCGGGAGCATCCCCAAGCTTAGTTGGTTGCTCATTTTTGGATAATAGCTTGGGATGCCGGAGCATCCCCAAGCTTAGGCTCTTCTATCCTTTATTCCTTCATCCATCGTAACGCAAAACTTGAAAACTTCAATCACACAAAACTCAATGAAACCTTCATGAGATCCGTTAGTATAAGAATAATAAATCACTACTATAAGTACTGTATCAAAGAAATTCATATTTTGTTTTTGTATTATATATACTATATTCCAACTTTTCTATGGCAAAAAGTCATCAAAGAAAAACATAGAGCCATCAAAATAAGCACACAACACAAAGAAAACAGAACAGTCTGCAGCAATCTGACTATTTCCAATACTTGTGTGACTCCTAAAATTCTGAAAAATTAGGACAGCCTGAGCAATTTGTATATTGATCAACTGCAAGTGGAATGGGTATTTTATCTCTCTCTGGTAAAAAATGAAAATTATTTTTGTGAGCATAAAAGTTTCTATTTTTAGCAAGATCAAACAAGTATCACCCAAGAAGATCCTAAAGGCTTTACTTGGCACAAACACTAATTAAAACATAAAAAACACAATCATAACAGAAGCATAATTGTGTTAACACTCAAAAACAGAAAGCAAAAAAGCAGAAAGAAATTTTATTCATTGGGTTGCCTCCCAACAAGCGCTATTGTTTTACGCCCGTAGCTAGGCATAAAGCAAGGATCTAAGTTTTTTCATCCTTGTACTTTGGAAAGAAAAGGGAAAATTTTCTATTAATGGCATGTAAATTTCTATTTTGTGAAAGCAGATGGCCATTGATAGTAGAAGAAAGATTAAGCATGTCGCGAAAATTCTTATGTAAACTAGCCGTCATCTCTTTAATTTTTTCATTTTGATAAAATCACATAAGAGTGGTTGATTCAACATTTTCTCATTCGGGGTGCCCAAATATAGCTTTCATCTTCTCATAAGTATCAGCGACATCCCCTTCAAGGAAATTGTTTTCAAATATAGAATATAAAGTTGCTTGAAGGAGGAAGGTAAACCATCATAAAAACCTTTCAAGTATATCTCTATCTGGTATTGGGGCACATAGCTAGCTCGAATTCTCAACAACCTATCCCAAGCATCTTTCAAAGATTCATCAAGTAAATAACGAAAAATTCCGGAATCATCTTCATCATAATGGTTAAGATTTTCCTTAACAACCCTGGTAGATCCTTCCATAGCATCATTTTTTATGAGCTTAGAGAGGACAGAGGGGCTATCCAATGTATTAAGACTCGGGAGAAAACTCTTAGCTCTTTTAAGATCGGACATGGCGAAAAAGTGGCGAACGAAAAAGATGGGCAAATAAAATGGCAATTTTTTGTTAAGTGGGGTATAGGAAAATGAGAGGCAAATTGCAAATAATGTAAATTGTGAGGAGATGAGATTTGTGATTAGCAACCTGGTATATGTTGAAGATCCTCCCCGACAACGACACCAGAAATTGCTTTTGATGTTGCTTGAAGCTGCGTCAGTATTTCCCCAAAGAGGAAGGGATGATGCAGCACAGTGGCGGTAAGTATTTCCCTCATATATGAAATCAAGGTTATCGAACCAGTAGGAGAACCAAGCAACACAACGTAAACAACACCTGCAAACAAATAACAACTTCTCGCAACCCGACGTGTTAAAGGGGTTGTCAATCCCTTCCGGGGTACGATGCCTCAAGATAGGCTAACGGATGTGAGGTAAATTAGTAGTAGATTAATAGATCGATCGCCAAATAAATAAATAATAATAAATTGCAGCAAAGTAATTTTGTGTTTTTGGTTTAGTAGATCCAAAAATAAACACAAAGGGAAATAGATCGCAAAGGCAAATATATGAGAAAGAAGACACGGGGGCCATAGGTTTCACTAGTGGCTTCTCTCGAGAAAAGTAGCAAACGACGGGTAAGCTAATTACTTTTGGGAAATTGATAGAATTTCGAATAATTATGATGATATCCAGGTAATGATCATTATATAAGCATCACGTCCAAGATTAGTAGACCAACACCTTCCTGCATCTACTACTATTACTCCACACATCGACCGCTATCCAGCATGCATCTAGTATATTAAGTTCATGGAGAAACGGAGTAATGCAACAAGATCAATGACATGATGTAGACAAGATCTATCTATTAGAGATAAACCCATCGTTTTATCCTTAGTAGCAACGATACATACGTGTTATTTCCCTTTCTGTCACTGGGATTAAGCACCGTAAGATTGAACCCACTACAAAGGACCTCTTCCCATTGCAAGATAAATAGATCAAGTTGGCCAAACAAAACTCAAATATCAAAGAAGAAATACGAGGCTATAAGAAATCATGCATATAAGGGATTAAAGAAACTCAAATAAATTTCATGGATATAAAAAGATATGACTGATCATAAACTCAAAGTTCATCAGATCCCAACAAACACACCACAAAAGAGCTACATCATATGGATCTCCAAGACACCATTGTATTGAGAATCAAGGGAGAGAGATGAAGCCGTCTAGATACTAACTACGAACCCGAAGGTCTACAAAGAACTACTCACACATCATCAGAGAGGCACCAATGGAGGTGGTGAACCCCATTCGTGATGGTGTCTAGATTGGATCTTATGGTTCTAGACTCTGCGGTGGCTGGATGTATATTTCATCGACTCCCCTAGGGTTTCTGGAATATTGGGGTATTTATAGAGCAAAGAGTCAGTCTGGGGGGCAGCCCAGGTGGGCACAACCCACCAGGGCGTGCCTGGGCTTCCTGGCGCGCCTTGGTGGGTTGTGCCTCCCTCGGGGCACCCCCCCAGGCACAGCTAGGGCCCGTTGTGTTCCTTCTGGCCCATAAAAATTCTTTGTAAAGTTTCGGGGCATTTGGACACCGTCTGATATTGATTTTCTATGATGTAAAAAACATGGAAAATCACCAACTGACATTTGGCACTATGTCAACAGGTTAGTACCAAAAATGATATAAAATGACTATAAAATGATTATAAAACATCCAAGATTGATAATATAACAGCATGGAACAATAAAAAATTATAGATACGTTGGAGACGTATCAACTACTCGCCTAGAGTCGAGGGCGCGTTCGGTAGAATATCCGTGCCCGTCCACCTCCGCTGATCACGCCGCGCCTCGATGGCCTGGTTGATGGCGACGCAGCGACGAGGGAGAAACTCTGTCCAGAAGAAGAATAAGAGTTTAGAAGCCGGATCTTGCAGCAGCCAGAAACCAAGAAACAAAAGAAGAAAAGAATCACCTTCAACCATTTCCTCGATCACCCCATAGCCGTCCGACAGCAGCTTCTCCCTCTCGGCTCAGTCCGAGCGCTCAGTCTCGAACTCGGCCTTGAGGAGCGCCTCCCCATATTTCAGCTGCTGGAACTTTGCCTTGTGCTTCTCCGCATGGTCCGCAAGCTCCTTTGCAAGCCGGTCACACTCCTTGCTGGCCCGGCTATGCTCCTGCTCCTCGGCGTGGAGCTCGGTCTCGAGCTCGCCCACGAGCGTCTGCAGCTAAGTAGTGTCCTCTGCCAAAACAAGATAGAAATGTCAGCATCAACCAAAAACAAAGTAGTTGCCGGAAGATTTGGCCCGACTGCTCAATAGTCGGCCTGAATCTCGGGGGCTACACCTAGTGGGCGCGCTGGCGGGCCCCCACTAAAAGACGGCCCTACATACCTCGGCTCTGGTTCAGGTCGGCGGTCCGCTTGACCAGCGCTTGGTACTGGGAGTTGTAGGCGGCCGCACGCAGGTTGTGCTAGTCATGCGACAAAAGCAACACTTAAGCATTCAGAAGCATGCCTTGAAGTTCCAGCCAGCCTGCTAAGCAGCCGGCCTGGAACTTGGGGGCTACATCAAGTGGGTGCGCTGGCGCCCCCCACGGAAGATTACAAGAATTGAAAACAAGAGCAAGAGCGTACCCGGACAGCCGTCTGCATTGCCAGCAGCTCATTCCTGGACTTCAAGAGGGTGGCGCCGTGGGCGTTTAACTGGTCCAGGATGTCCTTCACTGCCACGTTGAGGACAGCCGAGCCAGCTCCCGACGTCTAGTCAGGCGAAGCGGCACTGGTGGCCTCGATGTTAGGCGCTGATGAGCTCGCAGCCCCAACCTCCATCGGCCTCGATGCTTAAACCGCCCGTTCTGGGCGCTAACGCGCGGGAACGCGGGTTGTCACCGCCCGGCTCACCACCAGCTCAGCGCTGAATGGTGGCACCTCTGGCATGTGGGGCCGGCTGCCCCGCTCGCCAGTAGTCGGCGCGCGCGGAGGCACTTCCGCCCCCGAGACGATGGGGTCAGCCCCTCCTCTCTCCAGGGCCGTCTGATCGGCCCCAGCTCCTCCTGTCGGCGCCTGGCCCTCCACCACCAGCGGCTCCGTTTGCTGCGGGTCGATGGCCTCTGGAACTCCATCATGAGCCAGCTCCTGCATCGGCATGTGCCTTGACGGCCGTGTCAGCCTCCGCCCGCGCTGTGTCTGCTGCCTCTGCCACCACCCGAGCTGTGGTGTCCCACTCCTACTGCGCCTCCCGCGTGTTCTCTCTGTCGCCTCCCAAAGGGCGGTAGTCGGATCCACACGGGGGACGTCTTCGAGGCCGCCTGCCACCCCAATCACCAAAGTGGACGGGGCCCACGACACAAACATTGGAGCCCTATATGACATGACAAGTGAAGATAAGAAGTTTGCGAGAAGAGAAGCAAACGCAAGACAGAAATACACAAGAGAAGTCAAGCCAAGACAAAAATGATCAATAAAAAACAGCCAAAACACTTACGCGGACACCATTGAACGCTGCTTTGGGGCCCTCTTGATGGCGGCTGCCTTCATGGCCTCTTGCCGTTTGGTCGCGACGGCCATGGACTTGGCCTTCTTGGTCGGCCGACTGTCGAACATGCGCACGTCAGGGCGGCGCTTTGACGTGCCGGGTACTCCAGTCGGCGCTACTGAGGAGCCTACCCCCGCCTTGTAGGCACATTCGGGGCGGCGTTGTTCGTCGCCGTCCGGCCAGTCCCGGACGTTGCCACCTCCTCTTGTGGAGCCGCCTGTAGCATCGTCTTCATCCAACACGGCCGCCCCCAGCTCGTGGTCACCCCACATCGCTCACCTCCCGGTCCAGCATCCACTGATGGTCAGGAGCCGGTGCAGCAACTATCGCCTAGCCAACAAAGCGCTGCGCCATGTTCGGGTGGTTAGCGCAGATGAAGAGAACAGTCTAAGAAAATAAGGACACCAGACACTAACCACAGGCGATGGGTTGGCGCCGTTGTACAATGGCTTGCTGAATCTCCATTCAACCTTGTTGAGCTGGCTGTTGGAGAAATAGTTTACATGCCGAACCATCTCAACGGTCGGTAGGTCCTTAATGGACATGCGGCAGTGGTCATGGCGGTTGTGCATCTCGCAGATTAGATGCGCCCGAAGCTGGAGGGGCGACACCCGACAGTAGACGAAGCTGGCCAAGGACATTGGAAATGGCGGCCGACAGCAGCTTGCCAGGTTGCTGGCCCTAGTTGCCTCGCATTCGAGGAGGCTGACCAACCGCGAAGGCTGGCAACTTGACGTAGTCACGGGTCGGATCGACGTTGCGGACGTAGAAGTATGACTTATACCATAATTTCACCGACTCGTGCAAGACGACGACCGGGAACCAGACCCCGCTACTAGAGCTCCGCATGGCGACGCACGCACCGCATTGAGCCGGCTCGCCTTGCTCGTTGTGCCTAGCTTGAGATAGAAGAACGTGCCCCAGAGCTCAAGTGTGGGCAAAACACCGAGGTAGCCCTCATAGAAGGTGACGAAGGAGGACAGCAACACCACCGTGTTGGGCGGAGATGGTGCGGCTATAGATGGTAGAATTCGAGGAACTCACGCAAGAAGGAGCTCCTGGCAAGCCGAAGCCACGAAGGAAGTGGCTTCAGAAGACGATGCATTTTTCAGCCTGCAAGATCTCCCGCTCGTCCGGGAGGTGCGTACCCAGGTGTCGGTGTCAAAACCAGCAGATCTTGGGTAGGGCGTCCCGAACTATGAGTATGTGGATCAATGGTAACATGAACGAAGGAGATGATGTTTTACCCAGGTTCGGGCCCTCTTAACGGAGGTAACACTATGTCCTGCTCTTGTTTATATTGATAGAGTATCAAGTACAGAGTTGATCTACCTCGAGATCATATGTTGTGGTCTAAAACCTTAGGGTATGATGAATAATGTCATCATCTATCGACTAGCCTGGCCCTGGCTTATATAATGTACCAGAGGCCTAGGATAACAAGAGTCCTAGTCGAATACATTGGTGGAGAGGAGTCCTTGTCTTCAGCACCAAGCCTTGTGGTATCTTCCGCATGTGCGGCATGGGGTGCACGAAGTGGCCCATGAGTGAACCATCATGGGGGTCCTCGGCCCGATCCACCTGGTCGGGAGACGACATGGTGAGTACACACTAGTCCAGGAAACCGTCCGTAGCCCCCTGAACCGGTCTTCAAGTTGGGTACACTCCTCGATTTTTCGGAACTGCTCTTCATCTTCGGTCGCCGGTCTTGAAAACTGGTTCAAAAAATCTTCTTATCTTTGATTTTGAGGATTGCGGAAGTAAATCCGAAGGGTTTACACGTCGGGTATCTAAGGAGCCCCTTTAAGTTACCAGCCTTTATCAATTCTTGTTATTTTTACGCGCACCTCGGGTTTCTAGTTTTTCCCCGTTCGGCAGTTTCCTCTCACATCTGAGTTCCAACGCTAGACTTCATTCGAGGCATCTTTTCCAGTTGAGCACCAACACCGGACCGCTTCCGAGCTCCAACGCCAAAATGTACCCAAGGTGTCATAGATTACCTTAGTCTTGAAAAAGTTAAACGGGTTCAAACAAGCTTAATGTAGGAGATGCCCTCTATGGGGCCAGCCACTTGGAACCAAGATTTATGCCAGACTGCTTCCGAGGTATCTTTTTCGGTCGAGCACCAGCGCTGGACTGTATCTGAGGTGATGCAATGTCCCGATCATGGGCTGATTGTTATGAATTTAATTCCAAATTGTGCAATGCATTCTCTGCCGAGATGTATAGCCAATATCCCTCAAGGTGCGTGTTGGCCTAATATCCGGGATGCACCTGAAGGATAAAATCAAACCGCTAACCCTAGTAGCCCCTGAGACTCAAGTCGATTTGTAAAATCAGCCTGAAGATCAATTCCCTGCTCGGCAACATACTTAGGAATAGAAACACGGTGTAATATATTAGAGGAAATAGTGATCGGCGAACGGGCCCTTAGGAGAGCGTTATGTCAGCTGCTCGGTTGTCTCAAAGAGACTTTGCCATTGAATCTTTAAAAAATTGGCTACGGAAAAATTGATTTGTGGTCACAATTTATGTGTAATGATTCTATGTACCCAAGTACTTTACATCATTAATGCTTGGATCCACATTGTACAAAACTTTGTTGACCGACCATCGGTTTCAACCTCTTCGGCCAGTAGCCGAGGAGTGTTTTCCTACTTTATGAAGCAGTTATAAGGGCAAAGATTTATGGAAAACAAGGCAATCTGGACATACGGTTTTATAAACAAAGGTACACAGAGAGATATAAAACATCTTCCAAAGAAAATAATCCTGCTTCCTTTCTTTGGGTTGTCATGCTATTCAAGATCATGAAACCTCACCTCCGATCAATGTGGGAGTAAATTATTGAGGATTTAGTTTGGGGAAAGTTCCCGATCTCTATGGTATTAATGAACCAAAATTTCACTTCCGTCATTGCCGACCAATTATATTCTTTAAGATTGCTGGCTTTCGGCTTCTCCCAGTTTGTGGTACTAACACGGATGACCCAGAAGTAACTATCACAGAGGTGCTCCCTTTACCTCCTAGCCGAACAATCGGGAACGTAGGGGTAATCACAGGAGCCAGGCAACCCAGTTTGGCCAAAATCTTAAGTAAAATTGATGCATATTATGGCTTTATAATGATAATTACAGAAAGGAGCGTTTGTATAATAAATACAAACGCTGATTAGATATGTTTATTTTGACTCCGTTGTGACCATTTATCATTTGAAGGTGTCCCATCGTCGGCTTCTACCCCTTTGTAGATGCTACACATGGCGTTTCCGTAATTACAAAACAACCCTTACCAACGTATCGGTTCTCAAAGGCGGTTGTGTTAGCCGAAACAAGGCAATCAAATATGCGGGCTTTATAATTTTCACTTAGTCATAGGAGCTTAAAGTTGGGAGGCCAGTTACCCCCGATTAGTGTTTGGCGACAGTCGAATTCAAGCCGTAAACACTTTGGCCAATGTTATGAATGGACTGTCATTTAACACGGGGTGACCTCTATTGATCTTATAGTTTAATACAGTCATCGGACCGCTGACTAGTTTACGCTTATTGTGACAGTCTGTTTTCGGCTTTCTCCACTAAGGCGCTTAACCATGCTAGCTGGAAGCGCAATTGCAGTGGTTCTCCCTTTGCGCACCTAGCCGAACAAAGCGGAACGTATGAGGCAATCACAAGAGCCGGGCAACCCAATTATTGACCGAAGACACAATTCGAAACTAATGCATATAAAGCAATATCCGAGAACATTTTGCCAAGGACTCCTTGAAGTACCTTGGCTCAAGTCGCCGCCCCCATTGATATTGTCGATGCTTAAAAAGTGTCCGGCAGTGTACCGTGGGATTTATGCTTGGACCCAACCCCGAGGTGCAGGTCGGCTGGAAAAATGTTGAACTATGGGTCGAAAAAGATTTCCCAAGCTGGATTATTACACAGGGTACCTCGGTCCAGAGGATGTCCCGCCTCATAAAAGAAAAACACACAAATAGATCAAAAGTGCCATAAGCTTAAAAAACCGAGAAACTTATGTGGAAACTTTATGTCCGAACTAAATCAAGTTATTTGGTGCCAATCTGAAAATTGGTCTCAATTTTTTGGTGATTCTGTCATGCTTTAACATGACACATCTGATCTCTTGACTTCAAGTGGATCCGCCTTTGGTTTCGACCTCCCTATCCCGAAGGCGGAGTGTTTTTCCAAGGCCAGTTTAGCAAACCAAACTCGAGCGGCTTTAGAGAGAAAATAGGCCATCTGGCGATTGACCACACACTCGACTCGAGTCGAGAAAGGAGTGGTAAAAAAAGACTTTGCAATGACTTAAAAGAAGAATACTTATCATAAAACGGCTCATATAAATTTACGAGCCCCCGGTTAACTTGGGTAAGAGAAGTCTTTTTAACAAATACAGTATGTGAGCCTGGTCAAACCGAATATAAAGTAAAAATTTAAAACTTTGAGTATAAAAGCGACTTAGCTGGTTAATGTGTTCGGCATTGATGATGCGGTCTGAGCTTACGGCGGGATGAGGTCCCAGCCTCCAAGCCAGTCCCGAGGTGGCAGAGCGAAGAGCTTGGCACTCCGAAGTGGCGAGATAGCACGGCCAATGCAGGCCGGCAGTGTGATGCCGAAGTACCCAGCGTGGGTTAATGAAGTGATGATGAAGCCCCCGGTCCAGCCGAGGTGACGTGGTATGTCAATACGCCGAGGTGATAGTGCTGCCCAATCCAGATCATTTACCTATGCACAAAAAAGTGCAAGCCAGAGATAATAGTAGTAATAATATTTTTTAAAAGTTGCATGATTAATAATTTGTGTAGAGTGAATAATAAAAGAAATATGGTCCATGCACCGAGCACCCGACGAGGTAGGACCCTCTTGATGATGTTGAAGTCCCCAAGGCAACCGAACATGTCGGTATGGCAATTCGATCAACAAGGTGATCATGCGAGCCGATTTATGCCAATTGGGACGACGACGTTGGCTTGCTGAAGTGACCGCGTGACGCAGTCGAAGTCGATCACCTGCACATAAAATAGTGCGGTCCAAAAAGAATAATATAAAAGAATCCTTGCATAGCTACTTTTCGCAAAAATAATTTCTTTAAAGAGATGTGGCCTGGCGCCGAAGTCCATGTCGATGCAGGGCGTCGGCGTGATGCGGTGAAGGCGTGGTAAAGCCGGAATTCACAGGCCGGTCCGAGTTCCGGATGCGACATTCGCCGAACCGTATACGGAAATTAACTGAACCACCACGTGACCGTCGCTAATGCGGCTACCATTTGACTGACCTGTGTACAGATGATGGAGCAAAACCGAGTAATAATTCCTCAGGAAAAATAAACCCGAGAAAGAAAAAATTATTAGGTTTAATAGCACCTGGTTTATCTGTTGTAGCAATATGAAGAAAGGTTACTCCAAAAATTGGGACTCGATCCGCACACCCATTGCCTGATGGACGATGAAGCGATGACATGGTGATGCTGGCAAAGGTTGGCTCGCCGAGGCAAAGCCCCCGGTCTAGATAACGTGACGAAGTTGGTCAGCTGGTGACGCCGAAGTCTCTGGATTAGGCTGATGAAGAGATGGTGAAGCCCCCAGTCTAGGCCGAGGTGAAGGAGCGGGTCGGTAAGGAGACGTTGCAGCTGCCATGTCAGCCGAGGTGTTGAATCACTTTGGTGTGATGGACATCAGCTTGAAAAAACAACAATGCAGTCATGCTGACGTTGGTCATAACTTGTGACGCGGTCATAGCTGGATTGACGAAGTGACCGAGCGGCGATGTCGGCGTGCCTGACCCGTGCAATCCGTGGGGCGACGGTGTTGTTGATAATTTAGTCTTCTCGATACCGAACTCTTGTTCGGCTTACCGAGCTAATGATCCGATAAGGTTGGGCTCAGCTCGATGAAGCGACGACCTGTTTGGCGTAGATCGGCACACGTGGAGTAAGGGTTTGACACCGGCGTGACGGTGAAGATTACCTCCGGAAAGGTGCAAAATTTGCGAGCATGTGCTTGGAAACAAAACACAATAACCTATAAATATATTCTTCCAAAAAAGGTTGTACAATATCCCGTTCATGAAGAAAGATGAACTCAGGTCGGATTCGTATTCACGCAGAAAACAGATCCGAAAAGTGATGCACTAATCCGAAGGTTCCCGGAGTTTGGACGGTCGGATCGAGCTGAAATTTTGAGAGGTGGTAGACATAGGAATTCCGCAAGCGATGAACGGTTGGATCTTCCAAAGGACGACAGAGCTAGATACTGGACACCACGCTCCAAACTCGTCTAGATTCCCATCCAGATTCAATAGGGCTCTGGTATATCGGAGATCAGCGAAGATTGCTCCAATGCGAAGAAATTTTACAGTGTTGTTGTAATCTCAATTCCTCACAATTCCACTGAAGGACTCATCAAAGTGATGCCTGAGGAGGTGGTGGTAGCGGTTACAAGTTCGATGTTCGAAAAAAAAACAGCACGGACACCCAAGGGCAATGTTGACGTTGAGCCCCCAAGCTCCATGGATGATTCCTCCATGATCATGATAGAGACCGGAGTTGATCTTGATGAAGGCCCTCGTTTGAACATGATGATTGGAGGCAGGGCACAGTCCATGGTCAAGCCAAGGTGACGAGTCGAGCCGGCGACGAAGACGCTGACGTCGCAGTTGACTGCAGGCGAGCTATTGATATTTTGCCGATCACACAACGAAACTCTCAATGAAAGCACCATTGTTGGTGTTAAAACCGACAGATCTCGGTAGGGGTTCCCGAACTATGCGTCTATGGATCAATGGTAACAGGAATGAAGGAGATGATGTTTTACCTAGGTTTGGGCCCTCTTAATGGAGGTAAAACCCTACGTCATGGTCTTGTTTATATTGATGGAGTATCAAGTACAGAGTTGATCTACCTCGTGATCATATGTTATGGTCTAAAACCTTAGGGTATGATGAATAATGTCATCATCTATCGACTAGCCTAGCCCTGGCTTATATAATGTACCAGAGGCCTAGGATAAGAAGAGTCCTAGTCGAATACGTTGGTGGAGAGGAGTCCTTGTCTTGATCACCAAGCCTTGTGGAATCTTCCTCGTTTGCGGCATGGGCTGCCCGATGTGGCCCATGAGTGAACCGCCATAGGGGTCCTCGGCCCGATCCACCTGGTCGGGAGATGACGTGGTGAGTACCCCATAGTCCAGGACACCTTCACCAGGCGCGCCGTGTTTTGTATCCGCCGTGTCAAGCGGAGGAACTCGAGGTGGTCATTTTGGACGTTGGAGGCATCCCACTCCCCTCGCACCATTGTTCGCGGCGACTTTTCGTTGGCGCGGCGAAGACGGATGACAGCGAAGCCGCGGCGGCGTGATGAGATCAGGCGACAACGGGCTGTAGCAAGCGCTTCAGCGGTGGAGCAGCGGAGCGGTGTAGAAGTAGTGCAGTGGAGAGAGGGCAAGGAGATGATGAAGAGGGAGGGGGCATGCGTGCATTCAACCATGCCCTCCCCCTCCTAATTATACACCGACAGCGGCGGAGCCGAATAGACAAGTCATGGGAGGCGTGGGGATTAACTACGCCCACTTCCCGCATGACCCTACATTTTCCGCGCCTTTAAAGCGCATAATCATTGCGCGTGGGGAGGGCAACTGCCCACCTTGGCTGCAGCGGATCTGCGCACGCCGAGGCCCTGTAGTGGTGGGCATGGCTCAGCGGCAACGTCCCGTCGCACGCATGGGCTCGCAGGCCGGCCTGGTCTGCTGGCGACACATGACTCACGACTAACAGGCGGCAGGCGCGGCACCCGGCACCCCCACGGCGATTCAAATTCACCAGGCGGCCGGCCCAGCCACGGTCGGCTCTTGGCAAACGACATCACCCAAAGCCAGACGAAGCAAGAATAAAAGACCATTCGGAGTAGGAAGCTGATGAGGCCCCTCGGTTGGAGCCGCGGCAGCCCACCATCTTCATGGGCTTCTATCGGAGGGATTGACCACGGGTAGCCTCATCAGCACCCCATAACATTTCAAGACATCGGGGCTAGCAAGCCCCTCGCAACTTCCGGATGCACGGCCGGCTCCATGGGCCGGCTGGTCCAGGAGGCCGGTTCCTGGAAGACAGCGTACCCTCAGAGGACGGCCTCAGGGGGCCGGCTCCTAGCGGGCGGCCCTTCCTCCCCTCAGAGTTTGCACCCATTCATTACGATGAGATGGGCGCGCGGCTACACAACCACCCCCGTCCCTGGATCATAGAAGAGCGTGGCTATAGTGCAAGCCAACCCAGCGGACACCTGCCTCCCAGTGCGACACTGTAGCCATACGGCTTTTGGCGCGGGCTACATCAGCAGGGCTGATGTCCCCACAACAGGCGGTCCGTATGGCCCGTAGGCGGTGGGCCCTACCTGTCCGCGAGCATCAGCAGACGGCGTGACACCATAAGACGGCCTAAGGGGCTGGCCGGCCTCCAGCAGCTAGCCCTCCCCTCTCTCGGGGTATGTGCACCATTAATCTGATGAGACGGGGCGTGGCTACAGTAATCGCCCACCAGGTGGCTGTACTGTAGCCATGCGGCTCCTCACGAGGTCTCCGTCATCAAGTACAATGCTACAACAAAAGGCAATCACCATGGCCTGCAGACGGCGGGCCCTACCTGTTGGCCGGATTCACGGCAATCAGCGGGACCCACCAGGTGGCAGGCCCCAACAGCCGGCGGAGAACCTGGCCCCCCAAGACACTGACGTCCAGGTCCTACACCCGACAGAGTTACCATTGTACCCCTCAGGGGTAGGCCTATATAACCCCCCCAGGATCACCCATGCAAAGGGTTCAACACCCATACACCACACACACACCCACAACGCCCTTCTTCTTCCTCTAGTAGAAGAGCTCAAGAAGCAACCTTGTAGCCACCTATTTGATCATAGTCATCATGCGGAGACCCTACAGAGCAGGACTAGGGGTGTTATCTCCACAGAGAGCCCCGAACCTGGGTAAGACTTGTAGGCTTTCGAGATCTCGCTCACTCCCGCTTCCAGGGCCCGACGATGTACTCCTGTCCCCATCCATGATAAGCCACCCACTGGCATATGTCGCTATATTACCCCGACACCCGCTCCATTGCTTCTTCTATTTGAGTAGGAGCTCTGCCTCCCTTGCGACATGCTATGGCTGAGCAACGATCAGCGTGTATCCACTAAGACCCGCCTCTATGGTTTCTTTTCGCCAAGTACCACGACATAGGGCACCGAAACGACCACCACAACGGCGCCAAGTTCCACCACCAACGACCATTTTGGATTCTCCAAGTCCAACTATAAAGCGAAGACCAGGTACCACTACTGTTCCCATGGATTTTGTCAAGTACCCCTATGCACGGATGCGCCAAGGTCGAGTATGCCCGACGATGCAACAAGTACCTCTATCGATGACTCAAACGTCTATGAACCATGTACAACTACCATCGCCAATTTTGACTACGACGTGTACCACTATTGTCGTGGACTTAACATGGCAGATGCCCTACCAAAAGGACTTAGGTGTGGAGCCATCACAGCTAGGTCTGCCCCTCTGATTGAGGTAAACGGGACGAGGGACATAGCGCTTTACCTAGGTTCGGCCCCTCTGATTGAGGTAAAAGCCTACTCCTGCTTTAGATTTATTGCTTGGGTTTTGATTACCAGGGAGCGAATACGCTTGACCTAGTTCTCGATGAGTTTGTTCTTGAGTTAACCCACTGCTGGGTCAACCCTTAATATACAGGTTGATGCCCGGCGACTTACAGAGTCCCGTCTGGTTCATACACAACGTGTTCGACTCGGTAACTAACTAAGCTTGCCTTACAATACAAGTTAAACATATGGTGGCTCACACTAGTGGGCCTCAAGTCGTCCTCGGGTCTTGAGCCTTCAATAGGCTTGCTCTTTGAACCTCCATCTTCATATCTTCTTGGGCCTCTTCATCTTAAGCCACGAGTGGCATGACCCGGCCCCTCCTGGGCGGGTCATACCCAGTAGTCATATCCCCAACAACTATCGTTGCAAGAATCAAGACGGACAAGTCCAAAGACCCCAAGTACCACGACGACCGACGAATAGTACCACTACCTCCTCTAGCGTCGACCCCGTGGATGTCAAGTTCCTCGCCTTGACCCCGAACATATATGAAACGTGTATGACTACTTCCACTACATTACACCACATAGAACCCGTGCGTTCCGAAAATGCACGCTTCGAAGGTATAACCCCGAGACGTCCGTGAACGAACGGTTGTGATGTAGGAGTTTCTCATGTTGGAATCACGTCTGAATTGTTTCGTGCACATCCCTCGCTTGACTTGCTATCGTCACGTGCGAAACCCAGTAGTGGGATCACTCCCGATCATATTTTGCATGACAAGCTCAGGACCACACTTTCTTTTGCACTGATATCTCAACGAGTTGCCGGATCACCAGAATGTTGTCGTGGCACCATTTCTGTTGTCGTTTCCATGGCACCCCTTTTGTTCCGCCATGGTGACCAAATGCTTCATAACATGCTCATGTCAACATATTCCTAAATTTTCATAAAACTTGTATATGTCATCCGCATCATGATAACAACATTTAAAATGTTTAAAATTGTTGTTTGCATTAAATTGCTAATTAACATTTGGGGTTTTACTGCAATTGTTGTTTGTTGTTTTCGGCCTCACTTAAACTTGCGTAGATAGGTAGTTCATTTATGCCTCACCTCGTGTCATGTTTAACTACATTTAATATTGTTGAGTAGGTTTAACGGGAGTGAAATAAATGATTGAGTGCGGTGTTTCATCAATATGCAACTCGTTGCATATTGAGCTCCACTTAATTTGTAGTATTGTTTGTTGCACTTTGCCATGCCATGACTCATTAAACCGGACATGCATTATACTGGATTGTGCATCATGCCATGCTTATGTGATGATTGTTTACCATGTCGTTTGCTTCTTTCCGGTGTTGCTTCTTCTTGATAGGTCTGGTCACGTTGCGATTTTGAGGATCCGTTTCGACTACTTAGTTCGTCTACTTCATGGATTCGATCTTCTTCCTAGCAGGATTTCAGGCAAGATAACCATCACCTTGGATCTCATTACTATCTTTGCTATGCTAGTTGTCTCGATGCTATCGCTATGTCGTGCTTCCTACCACTTGTTTATCAAACCTTCTAAATTGCCATGTTAGCCTCTAACCTTTTCCACCATCCCACCAAACCGTTGTGTGGCTATGTTATCGCTTTGATCAGCCCCTCTTAAAGCATTGCTAATTGCAGGTGCAGTGCAGGTTGTTCCATGTTGGGACATGGATATTATGGGATATCACAATATCTCTTATTTAATTAATGCATCTATATACTTGGTAAAGGGTGGAAGGCTCGGCCTTTTGCCTGGTGTTTTGTTACACTCTTGCCGCCCTAGTTTCCGTCATACCGGTGTTATGTTCCTTGATTTTGCGTACCTAACAGGGTCGGGGTTTATGGGCCCTCCTTGATAGTTCGCTTTGAATAAAACTCTTCCGTCAAGGTCCAACTTTGGTTTAACCATTTTCCTAATAAAAATTAAAACTTGCATAGGGTCCGGCTAGCACCTGTAGGATCGAAAGTATGTCTAGAGGGGGGGGGTGATTAGACTACTTGACCAAATAAAAACTTAACCTTTTCCCAATTTTAATTCTTGGTAGATTTTAGCTATTATAGGACAAGTCAAGCAATCATCACACAATTCAAGCAAGCATGCAAAGAGTATATTGGCAGCGGAAAGTAAAGCATGCAACTTGCAAGAATGTAAAGGGAAGGGTTTGGAGAATTCAAATGCAATTGGAGACATGAATGTTTTTCCCGTGGTTCGGATAGGTGGTGCTATCCTACATCCACGTTGATGGAGACTTCAACCCATGAAGGGTAACGGTTGCGCGAGTCCACGGAGGGCTCCACCCACGAAGGGTCCACGAAGAAGCAACCACCCACAAAGGGTCCACGAAGTAGCAACCTTGTCTATCCCACCATGGCCATCGCCCACGAAGGACTTGCCTCACTAGCGGTAGATCTTCACGAAGTAGGCGATCTCCTTGCCCTTACAAACTCCTTGGTTCAACTCCACAATCTTGTCGGAGGCTCCCAAGTGACACCTAGCCAATCTAGGAGACACCACTCTCCAAGAAGTAACAAATGGTGTGTAGGTAATGAACTCCTTGCTCTTGTGCTTCAAATGATAGTCTCCCCAACACTCAACTCTCTCTCATAGGATTTGGATTTGGTGGAAAGAAGATTTGAGTGGAAAGCAACTTGGGAAGGCTAGAGATCAAGATTCATATGGTAGGAATGGAATATCTTGGTCTCAACACATGAGTAGGTGGTTCTCTCTTAGAACATATGAGTTGGAATTGTGTATGTGTTCTGATGGCTCTCTCCACGAATGAAGAGGAGGTGGAGGGGTATATATAGCCTCCACACAAAATCCAACCGTTACACATAGTTTTCCAATCTCGGTGGGACCGAATCAACAAACTCGGTCGGACCGAAAAGGTAAACCTAGTGACCGTTAGAGATTTTCGGTGGGACTGACATGCAACTCGGTAGGACCGATATGGTTAGGGTTTGGGCATAACGTAATCTCGGTGAGACCGATTACACAAACTCGGTGAGACCGATTTTGGTAATTAGCTAACTAGAGAGTTGGTCAGGCAAACTCGGTGGGACCGATTTGCTCTTTCGGTGAGACCGAAAAGTTACAAAAAGGAAACACTGAATTTATATTGCAATCTCGGTGGGACCGATCCGCTCTTTCGGTGAGACCGAAAAGTTACAAAAGGGAAACAGAGAGTTTGCAATCCCATCTTGGTGGGACCAAGATCCCTATCGGTAGAACCGAATTGCTAGGGTTTGGCAGTGGCTTATGACAAGTGAAACTCGGTGGCGCCGGATAGAAAGAATCGGTATGACCGAGTTTGGCTTAGGGTTTAGGTCATATGTGGATATGGGAAAGTAGTTGAGGGTTTTGGAGCATATCACTAAGAGGCTCATTAAGAAACACCTCATCCCTCCTTGATAGTATTGGCTTTTCCTAAAGACTCAATGTGATCTTGGATCACTAAAATATAAAATGAAGAGTCTTGAGCTTTTGAGCTTGAGCCAATCCTTTGTCCTTAGCATTTTGAGGGTTCCACTTTCACATCCATGCCATGCCAATCATTGAGCTTTCCTGAAATAGTCATCTTGGAATAGCATTAGCTCAATGAGCTATATGTTGTTATGATTTACCAAAACCACCTAGGGATAGTTGCACTTTCAATCTCCCCCTTTTTGGTAACTGATGACAACATATAGATCAAAGCTTCGACAAATGATAATAAGCATGAAGTATATCGTCGCTTTGAGAAGTATGTGACAAGTAAGAGCTCCCCCTAAATTTGTGCATATTTAAAATTTGCTTTGGACTGCAAATGCACAAGGAGTTAGAGTCATGGGTTACTCTCCCATGTCACATACATCTTGGTGGAGCGCTTAAAATGATAAGAATGAAATACATGCACTCATCACCAAGAATAGTGAATGATCACATAAGATAGATAAGATAATAGCATTAAGCAAACATTAAGTGTAGCTTATGATCAAACACATGATCATCAATGTCTCACGAGCAATGACATAGTATCTCAAGCACTCAAAAGCAAACAAAGTTCGAAAAACCACCAAATAAAGCAAGAGAGAATAAAAGCAACACTCTCTCTCTCGAAGCCTATGATCTATACATTTTCTCCCCCTTTGGCAACAAGTTACCAAAAAGTTCCTAAAAATGCATAGTGCTAAGTCGACACTCAGGCTTGATCTTCAGGTGGTGGTGGAGTCCGGAGCACTCCAAGGACGAAGCCTTCTGTAGACGTGGTCTGAGTCGAGGCTGAAGTGGACGCTGGAGCTGGTGGAACTGAGGCTGTAGCTGGTGCAGAAGTGGTGGCTCGGGTGTCAGCAACTGGCACTGCATGTGATCTCTGAGCTCTTGGCACTCTGGCAAATGCATCAGTTGTAGTCTTGCCTCTCCTCTCCTGTATGTCATCCTGGAGCTGCTCCACTGCAGTCTGAATCTCTGTCACCTTGACATCCAAGTCATAGAACTTTTGTTCCATGATTCTCTCTAGGCTTGCCTGGTTCTGAGTTAGGGTGGCTAGTCCTTTCTCAATCCGCAGGGTGGATGCAATTAGGTAACCAAGCTGCTCTTGTTTGGTTTTCAAGAAATACTCAGATGCCTCCTCTTGAGTTGGCATCTTGGCAGCTTTCTCCTTCCTTGCCTTCTCCTTCTTTGCTTGTGCTTGGGCAGACAATGGTTCATTCTCAGTCATAACAACTTGATTATCTTCAAAATCTGGACGGATAGGCAGGTGTTCCTTGTCCAATAAGTATATGCCCATGCCCATCTTGGAGTTGATTAATTCTTGAATTTGTGGGGCATATCCATAGCTCCTCTTCTGATCTGCTGCAGTCCTCTTGATAGTTTCTACTATGAGGTCATGACCTTGAATTTCTGAGGCACATCAAATACATGAAGCAAATTGATTGCATGGCCTATGATCATCTTGTGATCACCTGACTTGGGCAACAAGGTGTGCCTAAGGATCCAGTTAATGGTTGGCAGCCCTGACAGAAGATAATGCATAGACCCAAACTTGAAAGTATCAAGTGTCTCGTTTGGAATTTCCTTGTACATGTTGGACATAGAGTTGTGGTCCATCTTCTTCTTGGCATAAATGTCCAAGTCATCTGTTTGCTCTTCTGGGGCATTGATCAGCTGAGCCCATTCAGCAACTGTAGACTGGTACCTCGTACCTTCTGACATCCATACAATCCTGCCATCTGGATAAAAATGGGCTGTGGAGTAGAACTGCATGATGAGTTCCTCGTTCCACTTTGTGAGCTTCTGCCCAACAAAGTCCTCTACTCCACATGGCTTGAAGCTGTCCTACACTCCAGGGTAGTGTTCCTCATTTTCCTTGATGTATTCCCAGTCGATCCATCTCATATCACATACAATTGGCTTCTTGTCCAACAAAACTGTCTCATAGAAGTCCTGCTGTTCCTTAGTGTGGAACCTGTAGTCAACAGCAGTCCTCCTCCTTGAAGCATACGGATCTACTTCTCTCCACTTCCTGAACCCTGAGTCTCTCCTGAGCTTCATGTCCTCAGCCACAGGATGAGCATCACTATGGTCTGGGATCTTGGGCTTGAGCTTTCTGAGCACTTGACCTTCTTCTTCTTCAGCAATGTCAGGCACTGGGGCCTTGTTCTTTTCAGTTGCAGGTATGCTCCTCGTATTTCTCTTTGGTGCTGTCTTGGGCTTGGTGGCAGCTTTGGGTGCTTCTTTGGGCTTGGATGCAGCAGCCCCTGATCTTATGGCATCACCCATTAGCTTTGGTGCCTTAGGTGCTGGTGCAGCAACCTCTTCTTCTTCCTCTTCTTCCATGATGGAAGCCTTTCCAAGCACTCTGGCTACGGTCTTCTTGACCCTTTCCTTCCTCTTCTTTCCGTCAGCAGCAACTGGCTCTGTGGTTGCAGGCTTTTCAGGAATCTGAGTTGAGGCTCTGGCCTTTGGCATAGGCTGCCTACCTGCTGGCCTTTTGATTTTCATACCTGGCTTTGTGCCTTGTGCTGAGCCATGTTCCTTCTCAAGCACTACTCTCTTTGAAGTTGCTTCTTCTTCTGCCACATAATCCTCATCCTCTGATTTTGAGGTTCTCTTCTTCCTCTGTCTGGTGGCAGCTTTTGGCAGATTGCTAGGAGTACTTCTGCTGCCATCATCTGAAGAACTTGAGGGACTAGTGCCCTCACTCATCTGCACTTGCTCTTTTGACATGTTCTGGCTATCACTCTGGTCTGACATGATGAACAAGCTGACTGCTGACCCTGTGAACAGTTTATAGATGAGGTAGAATAGATGAGCATCACAAAATGCAGAGATTTTTGCAAAAGAATGATCCAAAAACTTAGTTTTAGTTTCCCACTGAAATCATCTCGGATCTACCGATTTTTAAACTCGGTGATACCGAAGCAGTTTTGGAACCTAAACTAGTGAACTCGGTCAGACCGAGTCACAGTTCGGTGGCACCGAGACTGCTAGGGTTTCACAAAGTTCCAAAATCGGTCACACCGATAAGTAATTCTCGGTCAGACCGAGTCTCACTTGTGCAATGGCATAAGACAAATCGGTGGGACCGAGTTTTTCAACTCGGTGGATCCGAGATGGTTTCGGCGGAAACCTAACCCTAAAATTTTCGAATCAAAACTAATCTACGAACGCATTGACTGGATAGGAGTGTTTCAATCGTGGCAAGAATCATTAAGAACACAATGTGCTAGGAGTCGGACGGGGAATAGCACTATGATCGAGTCCATACCCTAGTTCGGCGGAGACTCGCTACGGCGGCAACAGTGGGGTTGAATTCCGTTGATGGCGATGGAGACCAGCGACTGGAGGCGGCTGGCGGCGAGGACAATCCGGAGACCACGTTGGCAGAGCAGGCTATCGCGCGGGCGAAGGGGTCCGGAGAAATATCCAAATTTTTGCCCGTGACTATATATAGCCCGACCCTGTCGGTGTGACCGAGTGGAACGACTCGGTGGCACCGAGATGCAAAACTGTATACAGTTATTGCAACTCTGTGTGACCGAATGGTTCAAATTGGTTGCACCGAGATCGAAAACATACACTACTAGAAAAAGGGCTATAGATGGGATTGACACTAATGGCGCACTAGACAAGCGGTGCGCCATTAGTATATACTAATGGCGCACCACCTTCTGATACGCCATTAGAGCTGAAACTACTAATGGCGCACCTGGCCCAGGGTGCGCCATTAGTATCAAATTTTTTTTTGAACTAGTGCGCCTGTCCAAACATACTAATGGCGCATCCAGACACAGTGCGCCATTACTAGTTGTAACTAGTAATGGCGCACCTGTCGGAAAGTGCGCCACTAATGTTGTTTTTTATTATATTTTTTATTCCTTTTTTTGCAAAACTACTAATGGCGCACTGTTCGACCGTGCGCCATTACTAGTTTAAACTAGTAACAGCGCACTGTGGAACAGTGCGCCATTAGTATGTTTTTTTTGCAAAACTACTAATGGCGCACCACCAGAAGGTGCGCCATTAGTAACCTGGATTACTAATGGCGCATTTAGAGTTGGTGCGCCATTAGTAAGTGGGCAGCAACAAGATATTTTGGACAGCCTCTCCTACCCACACTCACTTTCTCCCCACTTCATTCTCTCCAGCTCCTCCTTGTCTCGGGTGCCTACTCTTTTTCACCTCATTTCCACCATAGATTCATTCAATTTAAGTGGTTAAATTACCTTGTTTTGATAGGTAAGTAAGGGGGAAAGCTATATTTATGTTATTCTCCCTACAACAATGTGCACATGCACTTTTTATGGCCTAGCTAGATCTATGTATGTTCGTGGTGTTGCATATGTTTGTGGTGTTGCATATGTGTTTGTGTTTGGAGGTGTACCGGTATTTGAAATGTGATAGTTGCCAGTATTTTGCCGGAATGTTGATTCATTTCCGTTTCGTCGAGAATTTTGGCATTAAGCATTCTTTTTGGTCCTATTTTTAGGGAAAGTCATGCCAAATTTTTTCTTGGTTCTAAAATATCGTTTTGCTCTACCCCGTAGGCGACCATGGTCCGCACGATGACCGAAGGCATCGTGAATAGGTTTTTGAGGTCCGCGAAGGCCGAGATGCTTCAAAAGAACGAGACAGAGATAAGATGTCCGTGTCGAAGATGCAAGCTGAAGAGCCTTATTGCGGACCCGGAATCCGGGCAGGTGCGGGACCACCTGCTCTTGCGTGGTTTCATGGATGGCTATTGGTGGCAAGGTGATGAAGATGACTACGAAGTCGTCCATGGGGGCCGGACAAGAAATGAGGAAGGGCAGCAAGACAACCACCGCGGCTCGGGCGGGCGAGAAGACGAAGAATCCCCAGGAGATGATCACGACGGTGATGCTGTACACAGTCATCATGTAGAAGATGCAGGACATGATGATGAGGAAGATGCCGGAGCAGACGACGGGCATGATCATGAAGATGATGATGCCGGCGGAGCAGACGATGCTGGACCATCGATGGGCTGGGTGCAGGACCCTCATATTCAAGAGTTGCTTCTCAAGGAGATGAATAACGCAAGAGCTGCCGCCCGAGAGAAAGCCAAGATGGATCAACTTGAGTTAGACGCGGTTACTCCATTGTATGAAGGATGCAGGCCCGAGGATACCCGCATGAAAGTAACGCTCATGGCTCTAGAGATGAAGGTAAAACACAAAATGACCGAGGCATGCTTCGACGAGAACATGTCATTCTAGCACGAACGTCTTCCCAAGGGGAACAAGTGCCCGACCAGTTTGGAGGAGGCGAAGAAAATCGTGTGTCCTCTGGATTTACCGCACGTGAAATACCATGTGTGCATGAACAATTGCATCATTTATCGGGACGAGCACGCGGAGTCTACCATATGTCCGGTGTGCGGCGTCACTCGATACAAGAAGAGGAAGAAAGCTCCTCGAAAAGTGGTGTGGTACTTTCCGATCACTCCTTGTCTGCAGCGGTATTTCGCGGACCCTAAGGTAGCAAAGCTCCTGCGTCGGCACGCGGATAGGGAGGAGAAGAAGCGAGAAGATGACGCGAATGATCCGGAGATAGATAAAAAAGACAAGATGTTGAGTCACCCTAAGGATGCGAGCCAGTGGCAAGCGTTGAACTTCGAAGACCCAGAATTTGGGAACGATCCAAGGAACATCATGCTTGGCGCGAGCACCGATGGAGTCAATCCGTTTGGCAGCCAGAGAAGCACACATAGCACCTGGCCTGTGTTTGTGTGGATGTACAACCTTCCCCCCTGGTTGTGCATGAAGAGGAAGTACAGTCACATGAGTATGCTAACTGAAGGACCGAAACAACTAGGGAACAACATCAATCTGTATCTGGGGCTGCTCAAAGAGGAGCTTGACACGCTGTGGAAAACGCCAGCCAATACGTGGGACACCGCAGAGAAAGAATATTTCCCTATGAGAGTCGCGCTGCTCACGACGGTGCACGACTATCTCGGTTACGGATATGTCATGGGGCGGGTGGTCCACGGATTTTCTGGATGCGTCAGGTGCATGGATGACACAACGTATCGCCAGCTAGATAGAGATCCCGGGTCTTTGAAAACCGTGTTCATGGGACATCGAAGGTGGCTTCGCGACGATGACCCGTGGAGAAAACGCAAGGATCTGTTCGATGGTGAAACCGAACCCCGAGGACGCCCACGTACGAGGAGCGGCGAGGAAATAGACGAGCTGTTGAAAAATTGGAAAGACTGCCCACTGCCAGGAAAGAATCAAAAGGCGCCAGAGCCGGGAAAGAAGCGAAAGGCGCCAGAGCCGCTGCTGAAGGTATGCAAAACGAGGTCTGTTTTCTGGGACTTGCCGTAGTGGAAGATCCACCGTGTGCCTCACAGCCTTGATGTCATGCATATCACGAAGAACGTGTGCGAGAGTCTGCTTGGTACCCTGCTCAACATGCCAGAGAGGACAAAAGATGGGCCGAAAGCAAGGGCAGACTTGAAATCAATGGGCATCAGGCAGGAGCTTCATGCTATATATGATGATGATGATGATGATGAGGCGAAGCAGGACACAGAAAGTCGTCGCAAAGGCAAAAAGGCCAAGAAGACCAGAAATGACTACCCTCCCGCGTACTTCACTCTAAGTCAGGAGGAGATCGAGCAATTTTTCACCTGCCTCGTAGGAGTAAAACTTCCTTACGGTTACGCGGGGAAGATAAGCAGATACCTACACCCAGCGAAGCTGAAGTTCAGCGGGATGAAGTCTCACGACTGTCACGTGCTGATGACGCAGATACTTCCAGTTGCAATCCATGGGATCATGGACGAGCACGTCCGTGAAACCCTATTTGTCCTATGCAACTTTTTCGATGTCATCTCTCGGAAGTCTGTTGGCGTGAGGCAACTCAGAAGGCTACAGGAAGAGATCGTGGTGATACTATGCGAGCTTGAGATGTACTTCCCGCCTGCATTCTTCGACGTTATGGTGCATTTGCTGGTCCATATCGTGGACGATATCATCCAACTCGGGCCGACGTTCCTGCACAGCATGATGCCCTTCGAAAGGATGAATGGTGTCATCAAAGGATACGTTCGCAACATGTCACGTCCAGAGGGAAGCATAGCCAGGGGCTTTCTGACCGAAGAGTGCATCTCCTACTGCATGAATTATTTAGGCATCGAGAACCCCGTTGGTCTGCCCGTCAACAGGCACCTCGGCAGGCTCACTGGATGGGGTCGCCGTCAGGGTCGCCGCGAAATGCATGTCGACTTCGAGGGTCGACTCGCCGACTTTGAAAGAGCAAACCTAGTCGCGCTACAACACATAGACATGGTCGATCCTTGGGTGGTAGAGCACAAAACCATTATTAAGAAGACGTACAATGACCGAGGCCAACAGAGGACGGACGGAGATATACTCAAAGAGCACAACTCATGTTTCACGCGTTGGTTCAAGCAGAAGCTTCTGTCGTACCCTTTACATGAGGATTCTTCCGCGGAAGAACAACTCATATTCGCCTTGTCACAGGGTGCCGAGCACAACCTGATGACCTATGAGGCATACGATATCAATGGCTACACATTCTACACCGAGGCCAAGGACATGAAGAGCGATGGTTATCAGAACTCCGGGGTAACGATGGAATCCTACACCGGTAACGACAAGGACATATACTACGGAAGGATCGAGGAGATCTGGGAGCTGAGCTACGCTGGAGAGAAGGTCCCGATGTTCCGTGTCAGATGGGCCAAGAGCATCCTAAAAGAAGACCGGTATTTCACCACCATGGTTATACCCGAAGCCAAATCCAAGACCGCGGGCGCAAACGTCACCGCGAAAAATAAGTATCGGAAAGGATGGAGTAGCCAATGAGCAAGACTTCGACAAGTACGGCGACCCGAGGATCGAACATGACGATGATGATGAAGTAGCAGCATACACCACAAGAAGAAGCAGGACCACCCTGCCTAAAGGACGTCCGTTCCACAGAAGAACTCCATTTGCGAAAAAGAAGGGCAAGAAGATTGTGAACAGATAGCTAGCTAAGATCGATTGTATTTAAATCATAGCCTTCATTTCTCGATTGTATTTCATGGGCACTTTTTGAACTATCATGAATATTTTTAAATTTCATGGACACTCGATGTCAATCCCCCTCCATCTAGATCGCTATCCCACCACGCCAGATCCGGTCCCCCTCGCTGCCGAGCACCCCCCGGTCCTCCGTCCGCCGCCGCCGACCCCTCGCACCCCTCCCCTACTCAACCGCCGCCGCCGACCCCCCGCACCCCGCGCACCCTCCCCCGCTCCACCGGCATTACTGTTTGAT
>NC_041386.1:266453424-266559656 GCF_002162155.2 Triticum dicoccoides | reverse complement strand
CGCTGCCCTGACACCCTCGGCGCCCCGCCGGCCCGGCGCCCCGCCGCCTCGACAACCAGGCGCCCCGCCATCCCGGCGCCCTAGCCGCCCCGACACCCCGCCGCCCCGGTGAGCTTCCCCCTGTTTAGGATGTTTTACTCGTAGATTTTGTCTCGGTGGTCCCTTAATTGCCGGCCTCACTTCAGGCATCGAGCAACATCAACTTCCCCCCAACACAGTTACCATTTTTTAACTGTACATGGTTATTCTCTCTGAAAAACACTAGTAGGCCTTGGAAGCGGTTGTATATAATTCAGCAGTTACATAGTTTATAGTTTCTGAATTTCTCAAATCTGGTTCTTTCTGTTTGTGTTTTGACTGTTACGTATAGTTTCAGCAGTTAGCCATTGCGATTAAGGAATATACTTTGAGAAGAACAAACACCAGTTATAAAAATTGTTTCATTGCGCCGTCAATGACGGGTGAGATGGCAGCACCCATGGAGTTCCTTTGGTTCAGTTTCTATAGTGCAGTTAAGAGTATTAGTGCCTACCATTATTGAGTAAAAAAAGGAAAAGATAAGCAATGTGAAAGAAGCAGATTACGTGTGGTAGAGAGAAGTTCCTTCATTTTTTTCTAAGTGCACTGCAGTACTTGTTCCTTTGTGCACCATAAGTAAAACTAGCTAATTTTATGAAAATGTATCATGTCACTGTCCGTGACTCTCTCTTTTTAAGTCCACATTCTGTTGGTGGCTCGGTTAACTCCTAGGGTTTTAGCAGTTATGTATAAAAAACATAGAAAAGCCCGGCGGAATTAACTTTGGATTTTCTGCATTTAACTAAAAAACCCATAAAGAGTACAGTTCATTATTGAATAAAATGAAATGGCAGTTTATTTAGAAATTTGGAGCAGTTATTCTATGGTCCATAAAGAGTACAGTTCATTATTGAATAAAATGAAATGGCAGTTTATTTAGAAATTTGGAGCAGTTGTTCTATGGTTTTTTTAGCACAAAAAGTCTGATTATATAAGCAAAAACAATTGTTAGCTTTTAGATGTTGTGGTGGTTCACTTGGGCGTATGTGTAGCAGTTAGCAAAAACAGAGGACTAAAGTGCTCTGTTTTTGCAAACCAGTGCATGCATGCCTTTTTTCTTCTTCATTTTTTTTCACTGACGACGAGTGCTGGCAACTCGACAGCAGCTAGCTAGCAGGTGTTCCTTTACAAGCATAGTAGAGCATAGTATGGATTCTAATGTTCAACTCTGACTAAACAGGTTCTGCAAACGGTCTTTTACTGCACTTGACTGAAGAAGTAGGTGTCTTCTATATCCTGTACTTGAGGTGAGATGTGTTCTCAGGTTTACATTGCAATGGGCACTCTGCTTGGGTTTAATATTACCCAGCATGATGATGTATCAATGTAGCGTTAGCATATGATCCAAGTGCTAGTACTGCTAGTAAATAGCTAATACAGTTAATGAAGAAGAAAAAAAACTGCTAGTACAGTTAATGAAGAAGAAAAAAAACTGCTACTACTGCTAGTAAATAGCATCAGACTGAATGTCTTATATATATGGCCAATACAGTCTGATGGACAATACAGTTATTGAAGAAGAAGAAAAAAAACTGCTAGTACTGCTAGTAAATAGCATCAGACTAAATGTCTTTTATATATGGTACTGCTAGTAAATAGCTTCTACTATATACTAATTTGCATCAAAGTGTAGAACAAAGCATCAGACTGAATAACTAACAGTGGGTAATTAATTTGCTGGTACTAGCTAGAATTTGGCACTGAAAAGCAAAAGCAAAAGCTAATTAACTGTTGGGTAATAGCACTGGTACTAGGTAGCTAAAATATGTGTTCTGAAACACTAAGAGCAGAAACACTTACTACATACATATGCTCAAGAAACACTTACTAACCAGAAAAGGTTTTGACTTGAAATGTTAATAGCACAGAGAGCACCACAAGTTAAACACCTCAATCTGTTAGTATTTGTCTGCATTTTCTCACATTCTTCTTGTATCTAATCCAGTATTGCTTGTAGTGGTTTGTCCAAAATGTTGAATGATACTGCTTGGAGATGCATATATTGTTTCACCTCTTCACATGCCAATGTATTTTCCATGTTGTGATGGAGGCCTTTTTTGCCTTGTCCACCCGAGAGGCCCTTGAGTTTGCTGGAATGTCGATTAACTTCCGTTCCGGCAAATTCGGGTACTCCATATGTCCTATTTTCAGCAAAGGTCATGCTGAAATTTTCCGTGAATTTTAGCATGACTTTGCTAAAAATAGGACATATGGGGTACTTGTGACTAATGCATGGGCCGGGGTATCTTAGTAGTTA
This sequence comes from Triticum dicoccoides, assembly GCF_002162155.2. Classification (NCBI taxonomy): domain Eukaryota; kingdom Viridiplantae; phylum Streptophyta; class Magnoliopsida; order Poales; family Poaceae; genus Triticum; species Triticum dicoccoides. The sequence goes on along the minus strand of NC_041386.1, from coordinate 266,557,321 downwards.
ATTAAGTAGGATCAAGTGCCCCGGCGTACTTGTGACTAATGCATGGCTTTTAGGGTGCCTCGGTGTCGATAAAAACCGAAATGATGAAAGCTTAGGCTTTTAGGGTGCCTCGGCGTCGAAAAACCCTCAATGATAAAAGCTTAGCTTTTAGGATGCCTCGGTGTCGAAAAACCCTAAATGATGAGACCATGATCTTGTTCCTTGACAATAACCAACTTTTTGACCAAACTTTGTTCCTATTTAGAGAGAAACATGGCCAACAACAATGAGGCCGGGGGTTCGGGTGGCAAGGCATTCTGGAAGCTGTCCCAGGAGATGGAGGAACAACCTCACTTGTATGAGGACGCCGCCTTCCCCACCGATCCTGAGACCACTGATGGTACCGCCGAGGATGACCCCACTGATGCCACCACTGATGGTGCCGCCGAGGATGCCACCACTGATGATGGCGGCGCATGCACAGATGGCAGCCAACCGAAGAGGCAATGGAAGGACCGGTGCCCGACCGTGCTCCGCACCCTCAAGGAGGAATTTACTGAAGTGGACTCCGACGGGAATCCAACGGCGCCCGAACGAATAGTCAAGGGGTACTCGCTTCAGCTCGGGTGCATTCTCCGGAGCACCGTCTCGATCAACACCGAGAACCTGAGGCATCCTGACCGAGGGAATTTGCGCAACCTCCTCTTCACGAAGCTGCACGAACGATACAAGTTCCCCGCTGAATTTGAAAACACAAGCCTCAAAGGGAATAAAGTGAACAATGCTGACCTCACGAAGATGAGCAAGGCCCTGTCTACTTGGAAAAGCAATGTGAAGAGAATGATCGAGAAAGGTGAGAGTTATGAGAAGATCAAGGAGAAAAATCCTTCGGTCACCGAAGATGACTACAACGACTTCAAGATCAATTGCTCGAGCACCGCAAACTCCGAATCAAGTAAGTGGGGGAAAGAAATGCGGGAGCTGAACTTAGGGGAACACACACTCGGTCCCAGCGGTTACAGAGTGGCGGAGCCTATATGGGACAAGGAGGAGGCGGACCGTGCCGAGCAAGGCCTACCGCCCCTCTTCGATAAATATGGTGACAAGCAGACCAGGAACTTTGTCAGGGCCCGGTACAAGAAGGACCCGAAAACAAAGGAGCTTACCACGGATCCGAAGACCAGGGCGCTTGAGCTTGTTCTGGTAAGGAATACACCCCCGCGTAATTAGTTCCATATGGTTGCATTCTAATTAATGAAGCCAAATTTCTAAATGGTTCACATTCCTTCCGCAGGCGACTGAAAGCAGTAGCGCGGGGTCTACTAAGAGCAACCCTTGGGACACCACTCTAAATAGGGCGTTGAATGTAATGAAGAACAAGGATAAGCTTAGTAAGCCGACGTCAGCTGGTCGTGTGGCCGGCAAAGGCTTGTCGACAAAATGGTCGTCATACTATAACACTGGTGGGCGAAAGGAGAAAAATACCAGCTCGGAAAGCTAGGCGCGTGAGGTTCAAGAACTCAGGGCACAGGTGGCGCGGATTCCGGAGATTGTCCAAGAGCAAGTGCAACAACAACTCGGAGCGACGATCACCGCCATTGTGCCTACGTTGATCTAGGGGATTAGTGCGTGGATTGCGGGCGGCCAACAGGGGCCGCCCCCGATTCCTAGCTTCACGGCAAGCAACTTGCAGAACACGATGGCGGGGCCATTGGTGTCTCCGACGCCGGCACGGGAGCTTAATGCACCCAGGTGTACGCCGGCCGGCACCTCTGCAGCAAGCGGCCCCTCCGTGAACTGCACGCCCGCTGTTGGCGGTGCCTCGACATTAGCCGAGCTCGACGCCATCATCACGGTAACTAATTAAGCCTCTCTCGGCCGAGGACTTCATCTCCTTGCCTTTGACTGGGCATCCCTGACGCCCTACATGTTTTCGCAGGGCGCCGCCGATGTTCCGTGCACTCTCCAGCACTTCGTGAACAACGAGTTGATCGATGTCGCAAATGGAAAAATCGTTCAACCGGGCAACCCCTTGTTCCACGGTACCCAGATGCCACCCAACTTGTTTAGGGTTCAACTGGTTCGGGTGCTGCCAGGCTGCGACGAGTTGTTACCTCCGATTCGACCCGTCGGGGCCGACGATGATGACGTGATGACCCTCAGCGCCTGCCTGAGCTAGCCCCTGCTTTGGCCGAAGAGCCAGATTCGTTTGGGGGCGGGGGACACCACCCCAAAGACAACACCGCCAGTCGTGCCGGCGCCAAGTCGGCCCCATGGCAAGACCGCCGCAACGGTGCCGGACATCCCTATGCCACTGGATCCAAACATGAATATGGCACAGGATCAGAACAACGACGACGACGATACATTTGGCAACGTCGATCAGTACTTTGCCGATCATGGGTACGGTGGCGACTTCATGGGGCTTCTTTCTGAAGAACCCAACCCAACAAAAGACGTGCGCGATCTAGCTGGTACCGCGGAGAAGCCAAGTTGCAACAGGCGTCGTCTGCAGTTCAGCTCTCAGGAGACGCCTCCAGCTGCTGACTTCACCGAGCCTCAGATAGGCGAGGTGCGAAATATTATCACCCCCAACACACTCAAGAAGGCGGTCTGTGAGCAGAACTCGGTCCCATTACAGGATAAGAAGAAGGCACGCAAAAGAAAGACTAACAAGGGTGCGGGCCAGCCGGCATCGAGTACGATCCGTGCTCAGGACGGGCCACCTTCACCTGAGGATTTAATGAGGAGGCTACATGTGGCGGGTAGGCCGATGCTACCGAGAAATATGCTCGATGCTGCAACCGGTGCTATGCGGAGTCTGCCTAATAGTGTTCTTTCTTTGGAGAAGCGGCGTCTCAGAGAGAAGGATGTGGCATACCCAGTTTTCGCGGCCAAGGTGCCAGAGGGAAGGGCTTTGTGGGTAACTCCATCGGGGTACGATCGTCCTGTGGTTTCATGACATCCACGCTATGTTGAACCTTCATCCGCTGCACTACACCTTCGTTCGGCTATTTTCGCTGAGTATGGAGATGCGGATCATTCGCGACAAGACCCCGGACATCGTGATAGTCGACCCCTTCTACATGCGTGCCAAGATCTTGGGCAGCGCTGGGGACCGGCAAGTCGCGACTTCTTACCTCGAAGGCGTCATTCTGGCAAACCAAGATAAGGATAACTTCCTTGTGCCTTACTTTCCCGAGTAAGTTCTCCCCTCAACCGCCCCGTAACATCCGAATTCTTAGATTTCGATCGTTTTTCTTTTAACTTCCGTGTTTTCTGCAGTGACACACATTGCACGCTCATCCTCCTAAGCCCCAAATATTCCATGGCCACGTATTTCCACCCGGACCGTCATTCGAACGTAGACTACACAAATGTCAAGATGGTTCTTGATGATGTTCTCCCCGGCTACGCCAAATCTGGCGGCACCTTCACCAGGCCTATTCGTAAGTATGGCAAGCACGTGTTCTCCCACAATACGATGTTCTGCTGCGTCAAGCAGCCGCCTGGCGGTCAGAAGGGTGCCTACTACGCCATCCATCACATGCGGGCGATCGTACGGGACCATCATCAACTTCTGCTACCGAGTAAACTCAAAGATTGGGCCACGAGCGTGTCGGCAATCCAGGACGCGGACATCAGACAAGAATTCTTTCACATCCAGTCAGAGTTTGCGGAAATCATCTATCAAGATGTCCTTCGTACCTCGGGGCAATTCTACCTCAGAAATCAACCGTCCAACAATGACATCGACACAATGCTACAAATGCAGGCTGACAACGACCGTTATTTCATGACTCCCACGATAGACGACGGCTTCATCCATGCTCCGGTCCCTTGAGTCGAGTCAAAAGCAGTGATGTTGTGTCTAGTTCTGAAACATCGATTGGCTCATGTTGTAATTAAACTTTAATGAAGTTGTAGTATGTCTCTTTGGTTTCGAGAGTCGTTCAACTTAGATGTAATCGATGCTATTAATGTCTTGCTTTTCTCTTCCGATCGTTCTGTTGCATACTTATATATTGCTTATGCATTGTCTGTGAATTGGTACTAACGTTTCGTTTGGCTACTGCATGTGTACAAGGGTAAGGTTCCCGGAGTCTACGACGACTGGGAGGAGTGTCGGAGACAGGTTCACCAATTCAGCGGTAACTGTTACAAAGGGTACACCACTAGGGCCGAGGCCGAATCTAGATACGCCCGCTATCTACCGGGAGAGGGGAGGGAGCGCTGGAGGAACCGGATGAAGACGAGTTTCATCGTGATGATGCTCATCGTGATGACCGTAGCTCTCTTCTATGTGATGGTAGTTTAGATGATCGATATCGACGTGTAATGTGAAGACAAACTCGCTACTCGCGGTCTCGAGACTTGTAATATAATGTTCTATCTTTCTTCGGTCTTTTCAATTCGGAGACTAATATGATGAATTGTATTCGGAGACTAATATGATGAATTGTATTCAGAGACTAATCTTCTATTGTATTCGATGAATCTGTTGTTGATGTGTGCTGTCTATATTTTGTCCAATTATACATTTTGTAACCTATGCAAAAAACAGAAATTTAAAAAAAATAAAAAACCTAATATTCATACTAATGGCGCATCACATCACAGTGCGCCATTAGTATGCCAAAGGATACTAATGGCGCATCATTAAACAGTGCGCCATTAGTATGCCGCAGTTACTAATGGCGCATCTTGGTGTTGTGCGCCATTAGTATGCCAAAGCACCTGGGTATACATGGCCCCTTGGGAGGCATACTAATGGCGCACTGTTGTATATACTAATGGCGCATCTGAAGTTCCCCATTAGTATCCTGTGGTGCGCCATTAGTAAAATATACTAATGGCGTGGCACTAATGGCGCACCACTAATGCGCCATTAATGGCCAAATTAGGTGTGCCATTAGTAGGCCTTTTCCTAGTAGTGATAGATCAACTTAATGATCTCGGTAGGACCGAAAGTAGGGTATCGGTCAGACCGAGAATCATAAAGAGGTTTTGGAAGTTTAAGTCTATGATGAATCGGGGACTCCGAACGCTCCTCACACAGAGTGGTTCAAATCTGACTTGATCAAATTTTGGGATGTAGCATGAATAGAGTTTGAGACGAGAAAAGCATAGATAGCTAGAGGAGGTTCTTAGGCATTCTTGTCCATCCACTTGGCAAAAGGAAATAAAACCGAACAATCAAAACAACAAGTGGATGTCCTCGAATGAGTAAAATATCCAACCAGCATGCTCACACAATAAGATGGCAAATGAAATATGTGACAAGGCATGCACAACCAATTCTAGCATCTATCAAGCAATTTGCGATGACAAGGTCATCTATATATGAGTATATTGACTTAGGAGTCAAGTGAGAACACTTGATCATAGGTCATACTCATCGTTTAAGCTCAAGTGGGGTTACCACTTTTACATAAAGCATTGTTGTGTTCACATCTTTAGAGTTGCTTTAGCTCAAGTCTTAGAGTAAAGCTTCCCCTAGATGTGATATCCCCCCTTAGAGGGATGAACTAACCTCGGGTTTTGTCGATGATGACTTCATGTAGATGTTGAAGATGTGGATGCTCAATGTTGATGTAGATCACTTGGAGCTATCCCTTTGAGTGAATTGCACTTTCAATACCTACATGGGTTAGTCCCGCAAGGAACAAACAAGGATATCCATAGACATAGAGTGATGCACACACAATATGATGTCCATGAAAACTTTTAGGTTACCTTGTCCCTTGTCTTACCAACAAGAGGGTTTGTGACTCCTTGAACTAGTGCAAGATGTGGAAGTTGATTGCACTTGTTCTTGCCAAAATGATAAGAGTGAAGTATGTTGGCGGAGTCACCCTCAAGAACTCTTTAGTTCTTCTTCTTTTGGATCCACACCATCTTGATGGGAATCCTTGGAGTTGTAGTCGTACTTGATGAAGTGGAACTTGAAGTAGTCTTGGGAATCCACTTGACTAAGGTCTTAGGAGCTTCTTCAAATGCATCAATTTCCTCTTGAAGCTTGTCCTTGCCTTTTTGCTTGTAGTCTTGTGGTGGAAGATCATCTTGAGCTTGTGTCCCCTTGAAAGAAGTATCATACTTCTCTTGTTGAGGAACAAACTTTGTCTTGGGGTATTGATCTTCTTCCCACTCAACTCCATTGGCATTGAACTTTCGTTCAAAACCAACACCTTGATTCTTCCGGTGCATTCCTTGCTTGCGCACAATTTCCTCGAATTGCTTACTCCCGGCAAGGCTTTTGTACACTCCTTTCTCTATAATTCCCTTCAATAAGCTATTTTCTTGCTCAAGTGTAACTTGGCTAAGAGAATCATTAGTGGAATCAAGAGAACTACTAGAAGCAACAATATTGGATTTAGAATGATCATTGTTATTGCTAGAGGAAGAATCTTTCTTGTTCTTGTTACTAGACTTGACTTGAGGCATGTAAGTGGATAAGAGTAAACGCTTGGCAATGTAAGGAGAACTTTTCTTGCGAAGATCATCATTGATTGCTTTTAAGAACTCATGCTCTTGCTCAAGATTGAGATTTTCAAAGCGTAATTTCTCATGAGCTCTTAAAAGTTCTCGATGATCTTCGAAGATAGTTTAATGAGCTAACTTAAGAGTGTTTAGTTCTTTAGTTAGAGCCTCAATCTTCTCATTATCATTGTCATTCGTTTTATCTTGATTAGCATGATTAATTGACGTTTCATCATAGTATTCATCACTAGAGTTGTCAACAAGCAAATCATCACCTAACAAGTCATCTTCATCACTATTGAAATCAACATACTCGGGGTGTGTTACCTTAGGACCTTTGGCCATGAAGCATCTTCCAATTCCTTCATTTGGTGAGTCAAATATGTCGTAGGAGTTGGTTGACACAAGTGCTAGAAGGGCAACACCTTCATCTTGAGTATCTTCGGAGTCGGAGTGATAACTTCTCTCGGAGTGGCTGTCGGAGTCGGAGCCGGATACCCATTCACCAACATGAGCTTGATGTCTTCGTTTTGTGTAGCTCCTTGATGATTTTTCCTTCCTTTCCGAATCCTTGCTTCTCCGTGTGTATCTTCGTTCATAACGATCATCTCTACTCCTTCTCTCTCTTGGTGGTGATTCTTTGCTTCTTCTTTTTGGAGAATCTTCTCTTCTCTTGTAGGGAGCCATACACTCATTGGAATAGTGTCCGGGTCTTCCACAACTGTAGCAGTTTCGCTCTCGACTAGAAGATCTTTTGTCATTATAGGACCTTGACTTGAAGCTTCTATCTTTGCTTCTACTCTTGTAGAACTTGTTGAAGTTCTTCACCATTAAGCTCAATTCTTCATTGAAGTTTTGTTTCTCACTTGATGATGTAGGGGCTTCACATGAGGCTTTGTAGGCACCACTTGATTTGTTGTGAAGTTCCTCTTTATCCTTAAGTAACATCTCATGAGCAACAATTCTTCCAATCACCTCCGTTGGCTTGAGATCTTTGTAATTTGGCATCATTTGGATCAATGTGCACACGGTATCATATTTTCCATTCAAGGCTCTTAGAATCTTCTTGATGATGAATCTATCGGTCATCTCTTCACTTCCTAAGCCGGCAATCTCATTTGTGATGAGAGCAAGCCTAGAGTACATTTCAGCGACACCTTCACCATCCTTCATTTTGAACTTGTCAAGTTGACTTTGAAGCAGATCCAACTTGGATTCCTTGACGGAGTCGGTACCTTTGTGCATATCAATCAAAGTGTCCCAAATTTCCTTTGCATTCTCAAGACGGCTGATTTTGTTGAATTCTTCGGGGCACAATCCGTTGAAGAGAATATCACAAGCTTGAGCATTGTATTGCAACATCTTCAACTCATCCGCGGTAGCTTCACGGTTTGGTTCTTTCCCATCAAAGAAGTCACCTTGCAAACCAACACACACAATAGCCCAAACGGCGGGGTTATGTCCAAGAATATGCATTTTCATTTTATGCTTCCAACTAGCAAAATTAGTACCATCAAAGTAAGGACCTCTACGGTGATAATTTCCCTCGCTAGACGCCATACTCTCCTAGGTTGTGAAACCAAGGCTATGACCACCAAAAGCTATGGAGATCAAAGCAAATGGAGACCAAAGCTCTGATACCACTTGTAGGATCGAAAGTATGTCTAGAGGAGGGGGGGTGATTAGACTACTTGACCAAATAAAAACTTAACCTTTTCCCAATTTTAGTTCTTGGCAGATTTTAGCTATTGTAGGACAAGTCAAGCAATCATCACACAATTCAAGCAAGCATGCAAAGAGTATATTGGCAGCGGAAAGTAAAGCATGCAACTTGCAAGAATGTAAAGGGAAGGGTTTGGAGAATTCAAACGCAATTGGTGACACGGATGTTTTTCCCGTGGTTCGGATAGGTGGTGCTATCCTACATCCACATTGATGGAGACTTCAACCCACGAAGGGTAACGGTTGCGCGAGTCCACGGAGGGCTCCACCCACAAGGGGTAACGGTTGCGCGAGTCCACGGAGGGCTCCACCCACGAAGGGTCCACGAAGAAGCAACCACCCACAAAGGGTCCACGAAGTAGCAACCTTGTCTATCCCACCATGGCCATCGCCCACGAAGGACTTGCCTCACTAGCGGTAGATCTTCACGAAGTAGGTGATCTCCTTGCCCTTACAAACTCCTTGGTTCAACTCCACAATCTTGTCGGAGGCTCCCAAGTGACACCTAGCCAATCTAGGAGACACCACTCTCCAAGAAGTAACAAATGGTGTGTAGGTAATGAACTCCTTGCTCTTGTGCTTCAAATGATAGTCTCCCCAACACTCAACTCTCTCTCATAGGATTTGGATTTGGTGGAAAGAAGATTTGAGTGGAAAGCAACTTGGGAAGGCTAGAGATCAAGATTCATATGGTAGGAATGGAATATCTTGGTCTCAACACATGAGTATTTGGTTCTCTCTCAGAACATATGAGTTGGAATTGTGTATGTGTTCTGATGGCTCTCTCCACGAATGAAGAGGAGGTGGAGGGGTATATATAGCCTCCACACAAAATCCAACCGTTACACACAGTTTTCCAATCTCGGTGGGACCGAATCAACAAACTCGGTCGGACCGAAAAGGTAAACCTAGTGACCGTTAGAGATTTTCGGTGAGACTGACATGCAACTCGCTAGGACCGATATGGTTAGGGTTTGGGCATAACGTAATCTCGGTGAGACCGATTACACAAACTCGGTGAGACCGATTTTGGTAATTAGCTAACCAGAGAGTTGGTCAGGCAAACTCGGTGGGACCGATTTTCTCTTTCGGTGAGACCGAAAAGTTACAAAAAGGAAACACTGAATTTATATTGCAATCTCGGTGGGACCGATCCGCTCTTTCGGTGAGACCGAAAAGTTACGAAAGGGAAACAGAGAGTTTGCAATCCCATCTCGGTGAGACCGAGATCCCTATTGGTAGAACCGAATTGCTAGGGTTTGGCAGTGGCTTATGACAAGTGAAACTCGGTGGCGCCGGATAGAAAGAATCGGTATGACCGAGTTTGGCTTAGGGTTTAGGTCATATGTGGATATGGGAAAGTAGTTGAGGGTTTTGGAGCATATCACGAAGCACATGAAGCAAGAGGCTCATTAAGCAACACCTCATCCCTCCTTGATAGTATTGGCTTTTCCTAAAGACTCAATGTGATCTTGGATCACTAAAATATAAAATGAAGAGTCTTGAGCTTTTGAGCTTGAGCCAATCCTTTGTCCTTAGCATTTTGAGGGTTCCACTTTCACATCCATGCCGTGCCAATCATTGAGCTTTCCTGAAATAGTCATCTTGGAATAGCATTAGCTCAATGAGCTATATGTTGTTATGAATTACCAAAACTACCTAGGGATAGTTGCACTTTCAGCACCCCGGGGCCTTTAATCAACAACCCGGGCCAGTGCTCCTCATGAGTGTTGGTCCAAAACAGAGTTGTGCGCGGCTGCCCCTGGGGCAACTCGGGTCTCAGTTGTTGTAGGTTGTGCTCATCTGATCGTGGCCTGAGACTAGATACGCGCGGCTACTATCAGGGTGTCGGCACGTCGGGAGATCTTGCTGGTTTTGTTTTAGCATTGTCAAAATTTCTTGTGAACCGGGATTCCGAGCTTGATTGGGTTGTTCCAGGAGGAGGGTTTTCCTCCGTTGATCCTGAGAGCTTGTTGTGGGCTAAGTTGGGACACCCCTACAGGGTTTAAACTTTCAAGAGTCATGCCCGCAGTTATGTGGCAGATGGGAGTTTTTAATATCAGATTGTAGAGAACTTGACACCAAATCAGAAATAAAATACACCAACCGCGTGTGTAACCGTGACCGTCTCTTTTCAAGTGAGTTTGAGAAGAGAACATGGTGAGGTTATGTTTGAACGTAAGTAGTTCAGGATCACATCTTGATCATGAATAGTTTGCGACCATTGCATAGTTTCTTATCTTATTCTTGTACTCATAAGTTAGCCACCACATGATGCTTAGTGCTGCTGCAACCTCACCACTTATCTATTCCATACCCATTAAGCTTTGCTAGTCTTGATACACATGGTAATGGGATTTCTTAGTCCTCGTGGCTCACATATTACTAGAACAACAGTTGCAGGTACATGCGATGCTATGACGTGTGAGCGATGGTTGTTTGTTTGGATTTCTTCCTCTTCTTCTTCTTTGATCAAGGGATTGGTTTCGAGCTGGGGAGCTTGGGATTAGAAGGGTGGATGTTGTTCTTCTTTTTTGTTTGATTTCATCCGTAGTCGGATCTTGCTCTTCTTTATTATGATTTCTATGTATTGATGAACTGTTGTATTCATGTTGTAGCTTGTGGCCAGTGTAAGCCTTTATCTGTTATTCTCATCTATTCAGTACATGGTATGTTGTAATGATATCCACCTTGCTATGCGCTCGAAATGCGATTGTGCCCCGATCATGAATTCATCACGTGATTGGGATAGAATCGCATCTTGGGCGCTACAGATCGCATCGCCCAGATGGTGCCTGTGGGCGACCACGTCCCTCGCCGCTCTCCCTCCCTAGTGGCTAATGCCACCACCGACCCTGCTACCCATGAGCAGCATGATTCGTTGCTGCCAGCTTCCGTGCGGTGCGATGGCCGCACCACGACTCCATCACCGACTCCGGCCATTGCGTCATCTTCTCATGGTCATCATGGGCTGGCGGGCGTGCAACCTGTGCTGCTCATGGCGTGGGAACTCCTGCATTATCACCCCGCCAATGACTGGCTTGGCCGCATCACCGAGCTCATCAACGCCGCCAGTGAAGCCCCGACGTCATCCCGCTCGCCGCGTCCTCCATTGCCCCGGCAGTCCATGTGGCTTATGACGCGCCTCCTCCTCCTCCTCGTCTGCATGACGTCGGTTCGAGCCAAGGCGCGACGCAACCCAGCGCGACCCACCATGTAGGATCCCAGCACGCAAACAAGAAAGCTGCCAAGTGGTATAGTGGCCCCAGGGGGCGGGGTGTGCGCCTCCAGCTGGTAAAGCAGGAGCATCAGAACCGGCGGCGCGTGGGCGTCAAGAACAGGCTCCCCCGCTGCGTTTGTCCCCTGTGAGTGCGGCAGGTTACCGTGCTGGCTCCCCCGCTGCGTCTGTCCACTGTGAGTGCGGCAGGTTGTCGTGCTTTCACCCCGACCTTCGTCGCATCGTCTGGCCTCTACGCTACGATGGTACTCCTGACCCCACTGAGTTCCCCATGGCATCGAGGTGGCAAACAACAACGAGAAGGTCATGGCGAACTTGTTCCCCATGGCACTCGTGGCTCCTGAACCTCCCTGTGGGGTCGATCTTCTCTTGGGACGAGCTGCGCGAGCGCTTTGTCGCCAACTACCAGGGCACTCGTGACCGCGCTCCTGCGGCAGGTGACCTCCAGTGCATCAAGAAGCAGCCGTGCAAAACCTTGCACAAATACATATAGTGCTTCACCAACATTCGCCTCAAGATCCCGAAGGTGTCGGACGAGGCCATTATTTCGGCATCCGCTGATGGCGTTCGGGATGTTAAGATGAAGGAAGGGCCCACCATACACGAAAACCTATGTTGAGCTCTGGAGATGTTCAATATGGTAACCAGGTGTGCGAGGGAAGAGGAAGGCCGCAGCTCCCACCTGGAGCTCCTCGAGGTCGAACCTGAAGACATGAAGGCCAACGCAAAGGACGCGAAACACAAGGGTCGTGCTATGCTCACGACGGAACCTGAGATGAAGCATGGCTGCGACCACCCCGAATCCTCTAAGGGCAGCCGCCCTTTCTCTGTGTCTTCCGCAATGTCCACAGCCACAACACCAACGACTGCCAAGAGCTCAGGGCCATCTACGACAGGTGCCTTGGCCACTGGCCCAAGCACAATGACCGTGGCTACAGCCACGGAGGCCGCGGTGCAGGCCGCTGGGACAACCGTGACCCCCGCCAGGACTAAAGCGATCAGCCTCATGAGGACCACTGGCAAGGTCAACCTCGCGACGGCCAATAGAGGGACCAGCCTTGTGAGGATCGTCCTCAGGGCAGCTCCGACCTTCCTCTGCTTCCGCCACAGCCAAGAAGGAATGACGACCACCGCCAAGATGATGGGGCTGGGGGCTTCCAAGATCCTCGCCCATTGCTTGCATCCTAGGTGGCGCTCAGGCCACCGCCTCTCATTGCATCTTCAAGCAGTTCGCTTGTGAGGTGAACGGGCCCTCCCGAAGCTCCAGGCCTCGTGTACCCATAGGTGGTCCAAGTACGCCATCACCTTCGACTCTACAGACCAGCTCAAGCGTTCAGCTATCGCTGGTGCCCTCCAGATACTTCGCTCGCTGACCATCAGCAACGTTCTTGTCACCACGACACTCATCGACAGTGGCGTGGGGCTCAAGGTCCTCTCTGCCGAGACGTTTGAAAGTCTCTAGGTGCTCTATGAACAGCTCCTCCCCACCAAGTCCTCTCTAGGGCAGATTCGTCTCCCTGTCACCTTCAGAAAATGCGACAACTACTGCACCGAGCTTGTCGACTTTGATGTCGCCCACATTCACATCCCGTACAATGCCATCCTTGGCTATTTGGCCCTCACCAACTTTATGGTGGTGACTCACCACAGCTACAACTTCCTCAAGATGCCAGGAAGCGGCAACATCATCACGGTCGCCTGCGACGAGAAGGATGCGGTGTGCTCCCTCGAGCGCGCCTACCAGGCCCCGGCGGTCGAGAACTCAGGTGACGAGGGTGACGTCCATTCTCATTAGGCCGTCCCCAAAATAAAGAAGCGGCTCCTCCTCAGGGGCCCTCAAGAGGCTGGGGCATCCGATGGTCGTGCCTCAAGCCCCGTGCCCACAGTTGGGGCGCCATCCTCATTCGGGCTCCATGTGGAGGCATGCTTCAACACGCGTTTCCATTAGCAGGGCGCGAGGTGCCAGGCGCTCAGGACTTCATCACCAAGGCAATCGAAGAGCTTCAGGAGGCACGAGCCATGCGTGGGGAGTGTTGCCCTGCACTGCTTAGTACAGCTGCAGCCCCTGACATGGGTGGCAAGCTGCGCATCTACGACAACATCCCAGGGATCAACAGGGCCGCTTCTCAGGAGATCTTCTGGCCGTCCCGCGTTGGACGTAGTGGGGGATGCCCCCGTAGTTACGTACGCATGCCATTTGGCCTACTAAACATGGATGCCACGCACCAGCGGTACATGCAGGGCATCCTGTCTATTCGCGAGGTCAAGCGCCAGGCAATCCTGAGAGGGGAGGCTATCGGATTCAGGGTTCCCAGACCCTTGAGAGGTTCGAACACTTGGGTGCATGTGAAGAACTTGTCCTCACCAATCTGCCCGTTGAACGATTCCTAAGCCTAGCTCGACAAACCCAAGGGACAAGAGACACAACAGTTTATCCTGGTTTGGGCCACCTTGCGGTGTAATACCCTACTGCAGCTTTGTGGAGGATTGCCTCGAGGGGCTGAGGTGTTCTTCAGATCGATGAGCTGGTGGGCGAGGGGTTGATCTCAATGATCCGTCCCCCTCTATGGTGGTGGCTAAGTCCTAATTATAGTGGCCTTGGTCCTCTTCCCAAATTCAAGGTGGGAAGGGATCCCATAACGGCCAGATTTGAAGGGAGACAACTAGTACAAGCTATCCTGACAAAAGCGGTCTTCGCCTGCAAAAGCCTTTGGTTGTGACACCACGGTGGGCTCCGCGATGACATCCATCCTGCCATCCTGGCGGTCTTTGTCTTGTTGCATCAATATGGAAACCTTTTCTTGATTCCTCGGGAGTCACCGCGTGCGCTTGCCTCCTTGGCACCAAAGAGGAAACTGGTACACTGCGCCCGCCCGGCCTCGGTCATCATGGCTCACGACATGTGAGCATCGCGAGGTGCACCTTGCATTGATATCTCCTCTCCTCGGGAGCCAGCCTGGTGAGGCCGCCCCCTAGGTTAGTCTTGGTGTCGTCCGCCTCGCGAGGCTTGGCCCCTCGCGAGGGTCTTGGGTTGTTGTTGCTGAAGCTGCGGGCCATCAATGGAGCCATGTCGTGGGCCGCAGGCAGGCAAGTCTGGGTACCCCCGATCCCAGGACGCCGATAGTAGCCCCCGGGCCCAAGGCACACTCTAAATTGTCTTCAAGGAGAAGCCAATGGGCAAGTGCGGAGCGCCGCGGGCCCTAACCTCCTATGGCCTCGGTCGACGTGCGGCAATTAATGGGACGTGGGCACCCCCACTTCCCCATGCTGCCTCAGCAACCGTTCGACTTGACAAGACCCTACTGCATCCAGGGAAAACCATCATTCTATTGGATCACACAGGCCGGCGATTGGCCTCCTTCCAGCTATAAATGAGGGGAGTGGGGAGTCCCCTTTCTCATCTATGTCTTCTCACAACCCACTCCTTCTTCCTCCTCATAGCCTTGCTGACTTGCCGTAGCACCCATGGCACCAATGAGGAAGTTCTCCGCTAGTGAGAAAGGGAAGGCCCTCAAGGAGGGACCCGGGGCGCAGCCGCCCAAGAGAGGGCGAGGCCGCCCCTGCAAGCATGCCGCGACTCCTGTTGTGGCCCCTCGGGGCACGGGGGCACTCCTTCAAGGGTCGGCGCCACCATGGGCGGCCGTGGTGGTGCTCCTTCTCGCGGAGGATGCCACAAAGGGCGAGGCACCCCCTACGATGAGGTGAGGCGCGTCGTGGTTGCCCGGCCTCCTCGGCCGCGCTTCCACTCGGCGGAGGTGCTCCCGGAGTTCCTCGTGCACCCGGCTCCAGCTTCCGCGCTTCTTTGCCGGTGAGCTGCCGACGGCGGGGCCTGACAGCCTCTAGCTGCAGGCTGACGGCTGTTGCAGCATGGCCTCGTGGGTCAGGGTCAAAGTTTCTGCCATCGGGAACATGTCCCTGGCCCGCGGCTAGCAGGCATTTGCCCATGCGCGCGGCCTGAGCGGGAGGTGCACCCTCCACTTGAAGTTCAATGGCGTCACGACCCTCTTCGTGAGGGTCTTTGGGGATGACGACCGTCGCACAGGGTGCTGCCCCAATGAAGACGGCGGCGACGATGAGCTTGTCCTTGACGACAGCCACAACGGCAGCGGCGATGAGCTCGGCCTTGACGACAATCGCGACGACGCCGAGGGTGAGTTTGCCCTTGGTGACGGCCGCGACTCATTTTGTGGCTGCTCGTCCTCCAGTGAGAGCACGAGCAGTGGTGGCTATGACCAGCCGCCATGTCGTCAGGCTTGCTTCCAAGACAGTGGCAGATCGTCTTGTTGCCACGGCCCGGTGAAGCGGGAGGAAGGCTCGGGCTAAGCCCGGAGGCCTCCGGATCCTGGCCTCAAGAGCTGTTGTGGTTGCACGAGCCAGTTTTGTTTAGCCTTTCCCTTTCCCTGCGTTTCGAAAAAAGTAGAGGGCCCTGCTGGGGCGTGTAATGAACCATGGTACTTATGCTACTATGTTATGCTTATTGTTCCGATGTTAGCTGTTATGTTAATGTCCGGGTAGGTGCGATATGATAACTTAGCTTGATATACTCACGGTAGTCTCGCGCCTCATGATGGCACGCCCTGCATCATCTCGTGAGGTCCCCTTGCTGCTGGCTCAGGGGATGCTGGCCTCAGGAGATATCGTGAAGCTGCAAAATTGTTGGAAACTTTTCTTGGGTGTCCTGTTCTTCCTTACGCGAGCCCTCGAGCATGAGCTAGTCATGGCTTAGTGCATCATGTCGCAGTACCCGGGGGCACGGACTTAAGAAGATGTGCAGATCACAAGCTCGTTCGGAGTGTCTCATGAGGATAGAAAAAGCCATGGCCCTAGGGGACAGGGCTATGGCGAAGTGTGTTCGTGGAGTGGGGCGGGCCCGACACGCACGCACACACGTGCCCAGCCCCCGCGCGCGAGACGCGCGAGGAAGAGCGACGGGCAACTTCCGTCCCTCCTGGGTCGAGACCGACAGCCAAGAGAAAAAACGGGAGGGAAATCCAACTGGGCAATCCAGAATGCAAGAACTCCAAATTCCATTAAAAGAAAGGGGGCAACCAACTACAAAAAGCAAGAAAATGAACTGCCGCGTCCGGCACCTAGACTAGTCTTATAACCAGCGCGGAGCTAAGTGCTGCCACAAAGACGTGGCAGGGAGCCCTTGAGGCCCGAGGGTGGCTCTTCAGAGACTCCGGGGCGTGTACAGCCCCACTCATTATTACGTGAGAGTGTCACGAGCGGAGATATTCATAGGCACTAGGGCTTGCTTCATGGGTAGAACTTTCAGAGGTGCTAGATGTTCCAGGCGTTCTGGATGGGAATCCCGTCATGTGTCTCCAAGCACGCGGTACTAGGCCTGGAGACACGGGCGACCCTAAACGAGCCCTCCCACATGGGCGAGAGCTTATGCAGCCCTTCCCTAGAGAGCACCGGCCGTAGGACGAGATCGCCCACCTCGAGCATCCTGGAGCGGACGCTGCGGCAGTGGTACTGCCACAATGCCTACTGGTACCTTGCCTCCCAGAGCGAGGCTTGGCGGCGGCGTTCCTGCCCTAGCATGATGTCCATCCCCCGCGTGGCATCCAGGCGTGCCTCGTCAAACGCCAAGACCCGCGTGGAGCGATGCTTGACCTCATGAGGGAGAACCGCTTTGGCCCCGTAGACGAGGAAGAATGGAGTCTCACCCGTCGGCTTGGCGGTGGTGGTGCAGATGGACGACATTACTGACTAGAGCTCATTGAGCCAGCCCCTACCACCGGGCTCGAGCTTCTTCTTGAAAGTTCTTGACTTGAGGCCCCTTAGGACCTCTGCATTTCCACGCTCGGCTTGACCGTTGCTCTCGGGTGTGCTACTAGGGCGTAGCATATCTGCGTTCCAAGGTTAGCACAATATGTTTTGAAGAGATTGCTAGTGAACTGCGAGCCGTTGTCAGTGATGATATGATGAGAGACCCCGAAGCAGCTCACGAGGCCCTTGACGAACTTGACTACCGGACCGGTCGGGACGGTGCGGACGGCTTCCACCTCCTCCCACTTGGTGAACTTGTCGATGGCGACGTAGAGGTAGTGGTAGCCCCCGAGCGCTTGTGAGAACGGACCCAAGATGTCCAGCCCCCAGACCGCAAATGGCCACGAGAGCGGAATGGTCTAGAGGCCTTGAGCAGGCTTGTGGATTTGCTTGGAGTGGAACTAGCACGCTTCACAAGATTTCACCAGCTCGGTTGCATAGTTGAGAACCGGGGGCCAGTAGAATCTGCTACGGAACGCCTTACCCATGAAGGTGCATGATGATGAGTGATGCCCGCAGTCCCTGCCGTGTATGTCGGCTAACAGCTCGCACCCCTATTCCTGGAGATGCATCACAAGGAAACATGATTTGATCATTTTCGGTAGAGCTCACCGTCCTAAATAGAGTAGGTTGTGGCCTCCCGAGCCACGAGCTCCGCGTCTTCCTCCTTCTCCAGCAGGGTTCGCTGAAGCATTTACGCCTTGAATTCTTTGGTCCAGCACCCCTCTTGAGGCTCGAGCATGAGGAGCAGGCGCACTCCCGAGGTCGGGCCCCATGCGGGAGCTCCCGAGGTTGGTGCTGGGGGGAGCTCCTCCTGAGGCAGTGTTGGCTCCGCCGCCGGAGGGGCTGCCGAAGGCTTGAAGAGCCGCTCCTCGAAGATGTCGGGCTCCTGAGGCTGGTGCTTGGATGCTCTCTTGGTGATATCATTGGCTTTCTTGTTCGTGTTGCGAGGCACGTGTTGCAGCTCGAGGCCCAAATATTGCTTCTCAATTTTGTGTACCTCCACCAGGTATGCTTCCATGTGCTCGTGCTTCAGCTCATATACCTTGTTGGAGAAGTTGACGAGGTGCTGGGAGTCGCCCTTGATGGTAAGGCGCTTTACTCCCAAGGCTACCATGGCCTTGAGACCAGTGATCAAGCCTTCATACTCCACAATGTTGTTGGATACCTTTTTGACATGTTGGAAACAGAGCTGCACGGCGTAGTAGAGCCTATCATGAGTGGGCGAAATGAGCACGGCTCCAGCCCCCGCACCCTGCCGTGCGAAGGCGCCATCGAGGTACATGACCCAGCCGTCTGGTGCTTCGCTCCCCAGCGAGAGAGATCGGTCCTTGCCTGCCTCTGGTCCTGGAGCGTCTGTCCATTACGCCATGAAGTCGGCGAGTGGAGTACCCTTGATGACCCTGGTGGTGCTGAACTCCAACTGAAATGCCTACAATTTGATGTTCCACTCGGCGAGCCTACCTGCAGCATTGGGGCTCCGGAGCACCCTCTCTAGTGGGTAGGTCGAGACGACCTTGATCGTGTGGCCTTGGAAGTAATGGCGCAGCTTGCGTGAGGCGACGAGGAGCGCGAGCAAGAGCTTCTGCGACATGGGGTAGTGTGCCCATGTGTCCCGCAGTACCGTGCTGATGAAGTACACTGGGTGCTCGACGAGGGCTGAAGTGTTGGTGGAGTCCGAGACCTCCTGAGGTTGGGGGACCTCAGGAGCTGGGTCACCTATTGGGGCAACTACGGCATCGTGAGCACCGTCTTGCGGAACATGGTCATCCGTTAGTGTCGCCGAGCCTTCAGGGGTGCGTCTTGGGGCTACATCGTCTCGACCGAGTGAGCGGTGTCGTACGGCAGGCCCTTGGCCTAGCGCCCCTCCCGAAGAGCCACCAGCGCTGTGCTGGCTAAGTGAGGCATGGTAGCCAAGTAAAGCACTAGGGGCTCGAGAGGACGCGACGCCACCATCACTGGTGGGCTGGTGAGGTATATCTTGAGGTCTTGGAATGTTGCGTCAGCCTCCGGAGTCCACTCGAACATGCCCTTCTTCTTCATCAGCTTGAAGAACAGGAGAGCGTGCTCCCCCAGCTTGGAGATGAAGTGCCCTAGCAAGGTCACATAGCCCCCCAGCTTCTGCATTTCCTTAAGAGTCCATGGCGGGCTCATCCTTTCTATTGCCTTGACTTTCTCTAGGTTCGACTCGATTCCCCTATGTGACACCAGAAAACCCAGCAGCTTTCCGGAGGGAACGCCAAACACACATTTCTCCGGGTTGAGCCGTAGGTCCACCTTGCGCAGGCTGGCGAATGTCTCTTCCAGATCCTCGATGAGGGTCCTTGCCTCCCGAGACTTCACCACTATGTCGTCGATGTTGGCCTCAGCGTTCCTCCCGAGCTGTTGGCCTAGAGCAATGTGCATCAACCACTGGAAGGTTGCTCTAGCATTACGCAGCCCAAAGGGCATGCAAGTGTAGCAGTACACCCCGCACGGGGTCAGGAAGGCTGTCTTCTCGACGTCTTGTACCGCCATCTTGATTTGGTGATACCCTGAGAATGCGTCCAAGAAGCACAACATGTCACACTCGATGGTGGAGTCGATGATCCGGTCGATGCGCGGAAGCGGAAAAGGGTCTTGAGGGCACGATGACAGTGTTTGCCAACCATTCTTGGTACCGCAACTCCCGAATGACACCAACATCTTGCGGCTTGCGAGTTTCTTAGATGATGAACGACTACTTCTTTGTGGACTGCCACCGCACCCTCTGCTTCCCTAGGCGTACATTGGGGCACACATTTAGGTGATGCCCGATCACCCCCCTTGGGACTTCAGCCAGGTCCTTGGGCTCCCACACTAACACCTCCTTGTTTGCGTGTAAGAAATTGACCAGTGCCTTTTCTTGTCCTGGGCCAAGGTTGGCACCTATGGTGAAGGTGGCTCCCGATGCATCATCTTTGTCATCCGACACCTTCTTTGTCTTGGTCCGGTCTTGAGAGAACAACTGCTTCTTTTTTACTGGCGCAGCCCCTGGAGCCCCCGGGGCTCCTTCCTCCTCTAGCCGCGCGGCAGCCGCGGCCCTGAAGGCGAGCTTGAGAGCTGCTAGCGCCTCCTTGGTGTCCCCGGCCACAGTGAGGACGCCGCTGCTTCCTGGCATCTTCATGAGGTTGTAGGCAGGGTGAGTTGCCACCATGAACTTGGCCAACGCTAGGTACCCGACGATGGCATTGTACGGGAGGCCGATGGGGGCGATGTCGAAGTTGATGAGATCGGTGCAGTAGTTTTCGCGGGTGTCGAAGGTGACAGGGATCTGGATCTGCCCCAGGAGGCTTGCGGAGTCGTCGACGACCCCGAAGAACGGCTTGGTGGGGCAGAGCCGGCCATGTGACACGTGAAGCAAGCCGAAAACTTCCACAAAGAGCACATTGAGTCCGACCCCACCGTCGATGAGGCTCTTGGTTACTGCTACGTTGTAGATTGTGTGGGTGCGAAGCATCGGGAGCGCACCTGCGCCCGCGGCGGTTGTAGGATGGTGCCTTGAGTCGAAGGTGAGGTCGGCCTTGGGTGCCGCCCATCCTGAAGGATCTCCCTGCTGCACGCATGCGGCACCCGCTTGGCGAAAGAACTGGTTGATATGCCGGTCCGAGGGTGGCGCATGTGAACCGCCCAGGAGTGCTGCGATGGTGTGAGGCGTCGGTTCCGCAAAGCACGCGATGAGGAGGCCGCGCAACTCTTCCCAGGAGGCCACTGAAGATCTTGGCAGGTTGAGAAGCCAGGCGCGTGGCGTGCCCATGCGCGCCCATGATGACCTTGTCGTCACTGCCTACCGCCCAGACAGCTTCCTCATATGCCTAGAGGAAGCTTCCCGTGTCTGCCATGCCGTCGTATCGGGGCGGCAGGTCCGAGCTGAACTTGGGTGGCCGCTGCACTTGTCGTAAAGCAGGGGTGAAGGCCTAGAGGCCCTCATTGCCTCCATGCACGCCGGTCGGTCCAACCGGAGGGGCGGCGCCCGCCATGAGAACCGAACAAAGAGATAAAGCGGACGGAGAGATGGAGCAGACAGAGAGGCGGAGCTTTGACGCACCCCTACCTGGCGAGCTAAACGTTGGATTCAGGATTCCGCAGACCCTTGGAGGTTCGAACACTGGGGTGCGTGCTAAGAACTCGCCCTTAGGAATCTGCCCGCTGAACAATTCCTAGGCCTAGCACGACGAACCCAAGGGACAAGAGACACAATAGTTTAACCAGGTTCAGGCCACCTTGCGGTGTAATACCCTACTCAAGCTTTGTGGTGGATTGCCTTGAGGGGCTGAGGATGAACTAGTACAGTGGTAGAACAACCTTAGGAGGTGAGGTGTTCTTGAGCTCGATGAGCTAGTTGGTGAGGGGTTGATCTCAATGATCCGCCCCTCTATGGTGGCGGCTAAGTCCTATTTATTGTGGCCTTGGTCCTCTGCCCAAATGCAAGGCGGGAAGGGATTCCACAATGGCCAAATTCGAAGGGAGACAACTAGATACCAACTATCCTGACAAAAGCGGTCATCGCCTGCAAAAGCCTCTAGTGGTGACACCACGGTGGGCCGTGATGACCTCCGTCCTGCCGGCCTGGAGGTCTTGGTATTGTTGCACCGATATGGAAACCCTTGCTTGATTCCTCAGGACTCCGCGCCTGCCACTACTAGGGAAAAGCCTAGCAGTAGTGCGGGTTAAATGTGTATCAGTAGTGCGGGTGGCCGCATTACTGATATGGCGCTACAGCTAATGCATATTAGTAGCTCGGTTCAACCCGCGCTGCTGCTATCTAGGTATAGCAGCAGCATTTGTATGCAAGACGCACTGCTGTTAATAGCTGCAGCGCCCTTTAACAAAGGGAGCTTCTACTACGAGCACACTGCTGCTAAAGACATACCCCGCGCTAATGTTATTAGTTTTTGATTTTTTTTTCTACTCCATATTTTTGTTGCTGAATTTTGTTTAGGGCTTTATACAATAGAATCTAGCATATCATACACATAAAAATTTAACCATAGCATATACATACAAATAGTCTCATCAAATCATGTCATCATCATAATCGTCATCCAACACAAAGTGGTCTCTTGTCATCATCTCGAAAATAGCGATACATGCAAGTCTCGAATACTTGCAACTACATCGTCATCCATCTAAACAATGATATACACGAGAAGTGCAATCACTATGAGTGATAGCGGAACTATGTAGTACATAGGCAGAGGTTATGAGTCCTCTCTCGCGCTAGCATGAACCTCAAGTAACTAGCTTTTGCTTCTTGTCTGCTTTTGAAGCCATTATGGCTGGCGCCCCAGACCCCCTCCACTTGCGCCTGGCACTCGTGCCACTCGTCGTACACTCCCGAAACCTTCCCTTTGTACACGACATAGCACTCCTTCTTCGCCGTCAAGAATCTAGGAACCACGTTCACATCACCTCCTCGGGTTGTTGGTGTTTGGCCTTCTCATGCAATGTCCTCTTAGATTCACTCGGCGCAGGCCACCTAAGCATCTTGTAGGATCCTTACAAATGTTCCGAACCAAAATTCAGGTGCAACCCGCCTTGAGGTGTGGGTAGCCTGCTCCTTGCGGAGGCCCATCAGCTCGGCTTCCGCCGTGTTGCAGTGCTCCTTGGCGGACACTGCATCAGACAGCGCCATGTCACGAGCCACCATGGAGGCAGCCTCGGCCTAGCCCTAGGCTGCCCTGACGAACGCATCGACCGGGAGCCACCCAGACATCAACCCCAGGCGCCCCATAGCCACGCACCTGTCGGCGCCCTAAAGGTCGCTCGAACGTTGGTCCAGCGCGGCGAAGGCTACCTCCAGAGCACTGGGCCTGACGAGGGGGCGACAGTCTGGCAACGCGAGGACCTGGGGAGGAGGCGGCACCGGCACCGGGACTGGCATCACCACAACAGCAATGTTCGCAGGGGGCTCCGTAGCACCCGAACCCCTCGTGGGTGCAGCGGGAACAGGCGGCTCCGGAGCCTGCCGTCCCACCGAGGTAGTCGCCTCTTGAGGTAACATCATGATGCTTCGAGGGGCTCGTTCCGTCATAGGGGAGCACGAGGTGACCTCCTCCGACTGCGCTAGGGTCACCACGGCCGTAGTGGGCGGTGTTGGCTGTGGCATCCCGGCTTCTTCCATCCTCTTCTTCAGTGCGGTCTCCACCCTGGGTGCCAAGAGGGGAGTGTTATGGGTACGTCATCAAGGATGGCAAACAAACAGTAAAGTAAGATTCTCACTCGTCAGTGGAGATGGACGCCCTCTTCCTACCGGCGCCAAGGCGCCTCCAACCTTCCTGAGCGCAGGCTTCGCCGCACCCTGATGATTGGCAGCACACGCGGCGACTAGCCTCGGCGCGGCGGCGATAGACGCGAGGCTGGGACGTTTCCTCGAAGAGGTGATGCAACCTCGCCCTTCTTTAGAGTCTCTCTACACAGCATCCGCAAAGGGGTGGCCCCGGACCTCGTGACGACCCCAGTGGAGAGCGGGGATCACTCGACTGGGGGCTCGGTAGCGTCGTCATCCTCGGAGAGGCCGCGAAGAAGCTCACTCAACGACAGAGGAGAGGTCTCCGCGGCGGCGTCCACGGTCGCCTCTGAGTCCTCCCCCCTCTGGTCGCTAGAGGACACCATCACCGAAGAGTTGGAGGGTGCTGGCGGCACGAGCCCCAACTCCTTGAAGATGAGCATCGCGGCGACTAGCTCCACCCCATCACCGCAGCGGTATAGTGGCAGGTAGACCGCTGGGAGGCTACCCGGGTCCTTCTCCAGCAGGGTGTGAAGGGCCTTGTCCACCTCCTTGCCTATCAAGCTCTCTAGGCGCATCCGGATGTCGTCCCTCACGCCCTTGAAATCCCACATGGGGCGCGAGTGTGCCTGGAGCAGGGCCTAGCGCTACGTCAGGAACTCCTTGATGAGCATGGCCCCCATTAGCACCCCAGACTCCATGTCCGACTCGATCTTCCTCAGGACTGACATTGCTCGGGGGCCAGTGAGCTTCTCATGACTCCATTGGTCTAGCTTCTCCGGCAGCTCGGTCAGCAATTCCAACCGAGCATGGAGGCCCCAAGCGTCCATGAAGACCCACTTTTGCCGCAAGTTCTCCATATTCTTCCCGGCCCTCATTAGCGTGTTGCCACTATGGACCACGGTGAAGGAGACGTAGGAAGATCACTGGTTCGGGTCGTGCATCTAGAGGTAGAAGAAATGGTGGAGGAGCTCGACAGAGGGCATCATGCCAACGAATGCCTTGCAGTAGAATGCCAAGATGGTCAGGAGAAGGATGGAGTTCGGATGCAGATGCAGAGCCTGAATCTGGTAGTGGTCAAGGGTGGCAGTGAAGAACTTGGAGAAAGGCGGGACGAGGCCCGCAAAGACGTTGTGGAGGAAGAAGGGATAGAACGTCCCTGCCAGAGCCAGGCGCTCGGCGAAGCCAGCCAGAAGCACCGTCTCCATCCCCTCATTAAAGTTGCTCGCTGTCCGCGGGAGGGCGGCGGCGAAGTGCTTCCTCTCGGTTATGGACGACGTACCGAGGGCCGGCGTAGGAGAAGACGAGGAGCTCGTGGCCTGCGCGGCCAATTTTTCCTTCCCATACGCCATCCGTGAAGGACTGGGGAGCAAAATTCGGCAGATCTGGGGATGCTCTTGGCAGGAACAAAGGGGATCTGGAGCAAGGTGAGAAGAAGGCAATGAAGGCTCTAGGATGGGCGCCAGTCTTTTGTTAGCCAGGGGTAGTTGTCGAGGCAGCATGGGGAAGTGGATACGCCCACATCCCATCAAGCGCCATGCGTTGGCTGGGCCTGCAGGAGAATGGGGTCTGGGGCTCTTCTCCCTTGCCCGTTGGCTTCGCCTCGAGGCCAAGTCCGAGCACGCCTTGGGCCCAGGGGCTACTGTTGGCGTTCTGGGAACCATGGTACCCATACTTGCCTGCCTGCAGCCAATGGCGTGGCTCCATCGATGGCCTGGTATGGCCCATCTTCGGAACCTTCAAGACAAGACCTTCACGAGGGACCAAGCCTCGCGAGGTGGACAACATCAAGACCTCCAGAGGGAGCGGCCTCCTCAGGCTGGCTCCCGAGGAGCGGAGATTCCTATGCAGGAGCCCACCTCATGAGGCTGAGATGATGCCAGCCATGACAACCAAGGCCAGGCAGGTGCCAGCAGGCATAGAGCAGCAGGTTTCCTCTTTGGCGCTAAGGAGGCAAGTGTAGGCACGGGGTCATGAGGAATCACCCAAAGGTTTCCATTCTCGTGCAACAAGACGAAGACCGCCAGGACGGCAGGACGGATGTCATGACCGAGCCCACCGCGGTGTCACGACCAAAAGCTTTGCAAGCGAAGACCACCTTTCATCGGGATAGGAAGTACTTCTTGTGCCCCTTCAAATTTGGCCACTATGGGTGTCACATCCCTAGTTCTGGTATGACCTAGACTAGCTAGTCATTTGTGCATCATGTTTAAATTCCATTTAAATTTGAAATGAGGATTGTGAAACCCTCAGAAATCATTTCTGGAAATGACCAGATAAAAATTGATCCAAAAAGGTCCAAGAAAATGCATGTTGCTCTCTGAAAATATTGGACAGAGATAAAAATCAAACCAACATTTTCAGGAGCTCATAAGTATTTATTTTGGGCATTTGGAATTAATGCAGTAATTATTTGCTTTGGATATATATTGTTATATATATATAATATTGTCCAAAAATTATGCTAGTAGGTGAGGAGCTCTGGAATAATACCACTAGCCCCTACAAAAATTGGCATAAGAAAATAAAATGGTTTAGTATTTTTATTAAACCAAACAAATGTCAGAAAAATAGAAAACAGAAACAAAATAGAAAAAAGGGAGAAACATACTTGGCGCCTCTGGCCGGCCCGTTTCTGTTCTGGCCCAGCCCACCAGGGGCATAGCCGTCTTCCTCCTCTTACATATACGGAAGTATGCATATTCCCATGACTCGTGCACGGACAAGCCATGGCCAGGCCAGAGTACAAGGGACCAAGAGATTTGAAGACCTAACATATAGCTCAGTGGGACCAAGATCAAGCCAGAGGAGCAATATATCATCAAGAGAAGGGCCTCCCTTGTCGGGCAGGCGAGCCTGGCAAGGGGCGAGGCCACCACCTGAAGCAGGCAACCCATGCACCCTAGCAAGGTCTGTTGGGACTCGCGGGGGCAGAACCAACCCACCAACCACTCAAGCGCGACCTGCGTCGTCAATTAGTGTGGTGTGAAGCCGCAAGGTGATTATGTGGTAGCCATTCGCCACATGGCCGGCACGCAGCTGGCTGCCTAGCCTTTCCAGGCCTTCTCCTAACGCCGGACGTCACCGCGCCCCCCAAGCCTCTCTCGCTCTTTCCCATGCCATTCCCTCTTCCCCCTCGCTCTTTCTCTCACGGCTGAGCACGCCATCGCCGCTGCTCGCCGTTGTCACGCTCACCGCCTCCCCCTCGCCCTCTCGTCGTGCCCACGAGCTCCGCGTCGTTGCCCTGCATCGTCTCCCTCAGCCACGCAAGCCAGAGCGCCCCGAGGCGCCTCCATCACCGTCGTCATCATCTCCGGCCACCGGAGATCGTCTTCGCCGCCTCGCCGTCTCCAGTGCGTCCTCGAGCTCACCGTCAAGCCCACCGGGACCGCTGTGAGCTCCTGCTCCTTCTCCCTCTCTCTGTTTAGCCGTTCGCGCATCGTAGCCCCGTCCACCACCATGGCCGTAGCTCTTCGCCACCGTTCATGTCGTTGTCATGGTCGCTATCACCTAGGGCCACGACCAAGCACACCATCATGCTCAGTGCAACGCCAGGAGGCCGTTGAGGCACTCCGCAGCCCCTGTCATGCCTCGTAGATCGATTCTGCCCGAACCTGTGCTCCGGCCGCCGCTGCGAGCTCCGCTCCGGTGAGCTCCGGCCACCCCGCGTCCTCCCGTCGCGTCCACTAGATGCGCGCGAGAACCAGCTCCTCGGAGATGGTCTCCATGGCCCATTTGGTTACTAGAGGACCAAATCCGAGGCCCTCCCCCGCGTCTGGACTCGCCGGCGTCGAGTCGTCGGCGGGTTTGACCCTGCTGACCGGGGTTTGACCTTCCCCCTTGTGTCACTGATGCGTGGGCCAGCCCCCTGACATTTTAGTTAGTATTATTTAATACTAATTAACCTAGGTTAGTTAGCTAGTTAGTCGCTGACCAGTGGGCCCGGCGCCCACTAATCCTAATTAGACTAAATAACCCCCCTGTTAACTAACTGAGTCACTGACGTGTGGACCCCACACGTCAGGTTTGACTTGGTCAGCGCCATTGACCTGCAGACGTAGGCATGACACTGTGCTGATGCAATATATCATTTTCTGGTTTTAAATTAAATCAATGAATTCCAGAAAATTAGCTAATCTTCAAAAATTCATAGAAATTCAACCGTAGCTCAAATTGAAATAATTTATATATGAAAAATTATCAGAAAAATGCAATCTATCCAGCTGTACCATTTTCATGCATGACAAACCAACTTATACATGTTGTATATGAGAAAACACACTTATGACATTTAAAGGGACTTAATTATTGGTTCAAATGGACCTCTTCCAAATAGAATGCTAAATGCATTAGCTCAAAACACATCACATACTCATGCCATGTTCATGCATCATAATGTTGCATATGATTGTGTATTGATTGCCGACACTGTTCCTTCTCGATAAGTCCTGCTCCAGAGACCGATCTAGAGTACCTGTCTGAGGACCAGTGCCCCTCTGTTGATCTACCAGGCAAGCAAACCCCCTTGTTCATTCCGATACAATCCTACTCTCTCGCTCCTGCTCTCATTTATTGCATTAGGATAACAACAAGTCAACTGCTACTTTATGCTGCGATAGTTGAACCCATTCCTCTGCATGACCTGTCATTGCCACAGTAAATAGTTAAAACCCACTAGCATGTGTAGGAGTTGATTGAGCCATGTTGTGTTCCTACCATGCTTTGCCTGCTATTGCTTAGAGTATGTCAGGTCTGATTCATTGGGAATGAATTAGAGTACAGTGCTATGTTCTGATGTTGAGAGTTAAGCGTGTGAACACGATTTGGTAAAGGTAGCGGTGAGAAGCCATGTAGGAGTACATGGTGGGTTGTCTCACTGGAACCGTCCCTAAGAACTGAGTTCTGTGTATGTTGTCCAAGGAATAGCTACTACCACACATTGGGTTCCAGTAACTCGACCCCTCTCGACTTATTAGCCAACTTGATCTCTGTCCAGGAGTTGCAAATAGTTTCTGGTGTTTGTAGGTAGTGCTATTTTTCTACCGAGTGGCACCCGGCAGGGTGGACTTGGGATAGACTAGGCACACGTGGCCCGGTGTACCGAGTGGCAACCGGATGGTGGGCTTGGGAACCCTCTACACATCGTTTGGGGCCGTGAGCGAAACCCCGGCCTGATCTCCTTGCGAATGGAACCCGAATAGGTGATAAACCTGGACTAGAGTCTTGTGTGGTTAGTCAGGTCGTGGCCGACACCCTCGCCAGGCTTCCCCTTGAAGGTTGCCGAGATACATGACGTGTATATGGTGATAGGTGGTGTGAGCGTGTGTGAAGAAGTACACCCCTGCAGGGTTTTCATGATCTATTCGAATAGTCGTGTCCTCGGTTATGGACTTCTTGGATGCTTACGTGGTACATAGACAACTTAAAGTGGATACTCTAAAATGCTCAAGACAAGTGTGAGTTCTATGGATGGCCTTCTCATAAGGAGACGAGGATGAATCCATAGTAGTGTATTGATGTGGTGATTAGTGGACTCGTGTGCGCTGCCTCACCTCAAAGAAGTTTCTCGTTGTCGTAGAACAGGATAGCCACTGAGTCAAAGCTGGCTTGCCGCAACTAAACCCCACATTACCTTCTTGACACAAATGCATGTATGATAGGATCTGATGTAAGTATTGTTGAGTACCTTTGTACACACGTTTTCTTTATTTATGTTTTGCAGGTGAGACATCTGTCTCACTAGTAGTACCGCTTGGACTTCGACGAGTAGCTTGTTACCTCAGCTATGATCTTATACCCTTGGGAGGGACTTGTAGATAGTCAGGATTTTTAGCCTTTTTCTTTTGTAGTTGTCTATACTCAGACATGTAATGCTTCTGTTGCTTGTATGCTCTGAATGATGGGTCATGTGACCCCTCTTTGTATTTAATGCTATGTGCCTCTTCTGGGCCTTTATCTATATGAGTTGCATTATGTTGTGATGCCATATTGTACAACACATACTTGCATGTTATGCGTACGTGTAACGTGTATTGCTATGTGTGGGATCCGACAACCTAGTTGTCTATCCTTGGTAGCCTCTCTTATGGGGAAATGTAGTCTAGTGCTTCCACCGAGCCATGGTAGTCCGCTACAGCCCGGTTTACCCGGAGTCCTGCTAGCCCAACACTACTGCTCCGGAACACTTAGACTGGTCGTCATGTGATTCACTTCGTTCTTGTGTCTGTCCCTTCGGGGAAATGTCACGCGGTGACATCCGTAGTCCTGCCTAGCCTACTACAGCCCGGTTCACCGGACTCCTGTTAGCCCAGTGCTACAACCCGGATTCGCATGCTGCTGACCGACATGCTCGATGTTGATTCATGTATGCCTGTCCCCGTAAGTTAGTGCCACTTTGGGTTCACGACTAGTCATGTCGGCCCGGGCTCTCTGTCATATGGATGCTAGCAACACTATCATATACGTGAGCCAAAAGGCGCAAACGGTCCCGGGCCATGGTAAGGCGACACCCGTGGGAATACCGTGTGTGAGGCCGCAAAGTGATATGACGTGTTACCGGCTAGATCGATGTGACTTGGAATAGGGGTCTTGACAACTTTGGTATCAGAGCCTGACTGCCTGTAGGATTACCAAGCCAACCTGGTCGAAGTTGAGTCTGGAAATTCTTTAGCTATATAGGGGAATTGATTGTGGAAGGGAACGTAAGGCTCTTTTTACTCCTTATACCTCATGCCTTCTGATCTGAGTCATCCTACCTTTCCTACGGGGTTAAGGAACTAGGCTTTCTCTTCTGTCTATCAGGATCACGTGTTACTACTCCGTAGTCTCTTAGGATTGGTTGATCTGAGTCATGTCTCCAGTGTAGCCTGTTTAGTAATATCTCAGAACCTTGAGTGATGATGTTGAGTATGGTGCTACCCCGCCTTTTGCAGAATGTCTCATTTTGAGCATTTTACTGCCGCTATGCTGCCGGAATTGTCCTAGGAGTTCGAGAGATACTAATTTCTTGTGCTACCTTCTCCATCCTATAGTTGATGCTGAATCCATCCTTGTTTTCCTTGGTTTCGTTCTTCAGGATGTTGCCGGTTAACCGAAGTTCTGTTGCTCGTAGTCGGAACCACGGAGATGGTAGGGATGAGGATCCTCCCGACCAGTCTTCGTTGGCAGAGTTCATGTTAGAGATGGAGAAGGACAAGCATGAGACTAACCTCTTGTTAGCACGTATTGAGGAGAACACCTCCCATCAGTGCAAAGAGTTAGCGACCATCTATGATTTCATTGGTCTGAAACCACCTACCTTCCATCATTCCATTGAACCACTCGATGCAGATGACTGGCTTCATAGTATCACTCACAAGCTGCGTTCTGCGAATGTAGCTGAAAGTGACAAGGTCACCTATGCTACTTATCATCTGGAAGGTCCTGCTAGTCTTTGGTGGCAGAACAATGAGGCTATGCTTCCAGCTGGCCAGATACCCACCTGGAGAGATTTCACTGAGGCTTTTCACGAACATCACATCCCTCTGGCTCTCATTGACCGCAAGAGAGAAGAGTTTTGTAGTTTCACCCAGGATAAGATGGCTGTTGATGCTTACAATAGAAATTTTGAGAACCTTGCTCGCTATGCTACAGAAGAAGTGTCCACAGACGCCAAGAAGCATGCTAGGTTCCTGAAGGGTCTCAACCTCAAGTTGCATCGTGATCTCCACTTGCATCATTACAATACATTCCAGGCTCTTGTGAACAAGGCCATTAACCCAGAGACAACTCAGCTTGCTTACGAGGAGTCTCGTAAGCACACCCGTGATTTGGTTTCTTCCTCCGGTTCTAGTTCTCAGAAGCGCCGGATTTGGGTTCCGAACTCTACTCTTCCACCCGGTTATACACCAAGGCCATCCTGTGTGGAACCTCACCCAGTTCAGCAGTATGCTCCACCCAAGCCTGTTGGTAGACCACCTTCCAATGCGGATCCACGTCCTACTTTAGGGGCTTGTTTCACATGCGGAGAGCCAGGACACTATGCACGTGATTGCTCTCAAACCAACTATGCTCCACCCCCGCCTGAGAAGTATGTTGGCCATGGTAAGCCACCATGCAAGATGATCAGTGCCAAGTCAGCTCCCACTAAACGTGGATGTGTGCATCACGTCTCGGCTAAAGACGCTCATGATGATCCGGATGTCGTTCTTGGTACACTCCTTGTCAACTGTCATCCAACTTCGGTTTTGTTCGATACCGGAGCATCTCACTCCTTCATCTCTGAAGGCTATGCTCGTTTGCACGACATGTCATTTTGTGATACGCCAACTCCACTTGAAATCCAAACTCCAGGGTCTAGATGGCAAACTACCAGAATAAGCCATGGTAATGAAATCCTTGTTGACAGACTTGTATTCCTTGCATCACTTATAGCCCTCAAGTCTACAGATTTAACATCATCTTGGGTATGGAATGGATGAAAGCTCATTATGCCAAGATTGATTGGTACACAAGGACTGTTCAGCTTACACACCAATCTGGCAAGATAGTCACTGTCTCTACTAGAGTTGCAAAGCGCCAACTCTATTCTCTTAATGCCAACCCTATTCCTGACCTTGAAGATATCCCGGTAGTCCGTGACTTTTCGGATGTCTTTCCAGAGGAACTGCCAGGTATTCCACCTGACAGATATGTAGAGTTTGTCATAGATCTTATCCTAGGAACCGCTCCAATCTCTAGGAGACCTTACAAGATGGCACCCTTAGAACTAGCTGAGCTTAAGAAAGAACTCGATGAATCCTTGCAAAAGGGTTTCATCTGTCCTAGTTCTTCTTCCTGGGCTTGCCCCGTCCTCTTCGTCAAGAAGAAGGATGGTACGGATCGGATGGTTGTATATTATCTTCCCATTAATTTGGTCACGATAAAGAACAAGTATCCGCTCCCCAGGATCAATGACCTGTATGATCAGCTTGCTGGATCCTTGGTCTTTTCAAAGATGGATTTGAGGTTAGGCTACCACCAAATCAAGATCAGAAATGGGGACATTCCTAAGACGGCTTTTGTCACTCGTTATGGTCAGTACGAGTACACCGTCATGTCCTTTGGTCTAACCAATGCTCCAGCTACATTCTCCCTCTTGATGAACTCGATCTTCATGGAGTACTTAGATAAGTTCGTCGTGGTTTACCTCGATGATATTCTTATTTACTCGAAGAACAAGAAGAGCATGCCGAACATCTTAGACTTGTGTTAGAAAAACTTAGAGAGCACCGCCTTTATGCCAAGTTCTCCAAGTGCGAATTTTGGTTGCCAGAAATGATCTACCTGGGCCACGTGATATCTAGTAAGGGCATTGCTGTCAATCCCGAAAGAGTTCAGGCCGTTCTTGATTGGACTCCGCCTGAAATGGTTAAGCAAGTTAGGAGTTTCCTTGGCCTAGCCAGTTATTGTCGCCGCTTCGTTGAGAACTTCTCCAAAGTGGCCAAACCTCTCACGGAACTTCTCAAGAAAGATAAAAAGTTTGAGTGGTCCCCACAGTGTGAGCATAGTTTTTAGTGGCTTATGAAGCTGGCGACAAGGCTTACCTTCGGGTTACTCCTTTGAAGGGTACCCATCGTTTCGGTACCAAGGGAAAGTTGGCTCCTCGTTATATTGGTCCCTTTCTCATTCTCGCTAAACGAGGAGAGGTTGCCTACCAGTTGGAACTACCCCCACATCTTTCTTGAGTTCATGATGTCTTCCACGTCTCTCAACTCAGGCGTTGCACCTCGGATCCCATCCGCGGAGTGGACCACGAAACACTTGATCTCCAAGATAACCTCACTTATCGAGAGTACCCCGTCCGCATTCTGGATCAAGCAGAGCGTGTCACTCGACGTCATAACATCAAGTTTCTCAAGGTTCATTGGTATCATCACTCCGAGAGAGAAGCTACCTGGGAGCATGAAGATCGTCTTTGACTTGAGTACCCCGCTTTCTTTCCACCAACTCCTAAATGTCGGGACGAGATTCTTTCGAGTCGGGGCGAGTTGTCACATCCCTACTTCTGGTATGACCTAGACTAGTTAGTCATTTGTGCATCATGTTTAAATTCCATTTAAATTTGAAATGAGGATTGTGAAACCCTCATAAATCATTTCTGGAAATGACCCAGATAAAAATTGCTCCAAAAAGGTCCAAGAAAATGTTCATGTTGCTCTCTGAAAATATTGGACAGAGATAAAAATCAAACCAACATTTTCAGGAGCTCATAAGTATATTTTGGGCATTTGGAATTAATGCAGTAATTATTTGCTTTGGATATATATTGTTATATATATATAATATTGTCCAAAAATTATGCTAGTAGGTGAGGAGCTCTGGAATAATACCACTAGCCCCTACAAAAATTGGCATAAGAAAATAAAATGGTTTAGTATTTTTATTAAACCAAACAAATGTCAGAAAAATAGAAAACAGAAACAAAATAGAAAAAAGGGAGAAACATACCTGGCACCTCTGGCCGGCCCGTTTCTGTTCTGGCCCAGCCCACCAGGGGCATAGCCGTCTTCCTCCTCTTACATATACGGGAGTATGCATATTCCCATGACTCGTGCACGGACAAGCCATGGCCAGGCCAGAGTACAAGGGACCAAGAGATTTGAAGACCTAACATATAGCTCAGTGGGACCAAGATCAAGCCAGAGGAGCAATATATCGTAAAGAGAAGGGCCTCCCTTGTCGGGCAGGCGAGCCTGGCAAGGGGCGAGGCCACCACCTGAAGCAGGCAACCCATGCACCCTAGCAAGGTCTGTTGGGACTCGCGGGGGCAGAACCAACCCACCAACCACTCAAGCGCGACCTGCGTCGTCAATTAGTGTGGTGTGAAGCCGCAAGGTGATTATGTGGTAGCCATTCGCCACATGGCAGGCATTTCCTACAGAAGAAACCCACAGATGTCACACGTCCTGCGATGTGTCAAGGGAATAGGCACGGAGCTGGCAAGATAGCCCGGCAAGCCTTGCCGGGCCACCAGTGATGTGATGCTAAGCGGTGCATTTAGTGCACCCTGTCAGCCCGCAGAGTTAGGTATGATAGCACTGTTTGCTATCATCTCGGTGGATAATGACTACTTTGCCATTGTGGTGACCCCTTGATCTACAAAAGGAGGCCCATGGCACCCGTAGGGGGTTGGAGAATGGACGAACCCAGATGCCCATACGTGTGTAGTCGCTGCCGCCCCAAGGCAACCCCTGCCGGGCAAGTGTATTATGCTCCACAACCTCCATTCCACCATCAATCCACTAAAGCTGGAGTAGGGTTTTACGCATCACGGCAGCCCGAACCTAGGTAATTTGCTTGTGTGCTCTCTGCCATGCTGCCGTGCGCTGGTCTGCTCTTTGCGCAACGCGACGTCCCCCTGCCGAACCAGCAAGGGGCCTCCTGGCCCCATAGGTTCCCGTGGATATCCCGCGACACGGGATCACATCATTAGGAAAATGATGTGATGGACAAGACCCATCCGTTAGCTTAACATAGTGATCGTTAAGTTTTATTGCTATTGCTTTCTTCATTACTTATATATATTCCTCTGACTATGAGATTATGCAACTCCCGAATTACGGAGGAACACCTTGTGTGCTATCAAATGCCACAATGTAACTGGGTGATTATAAATATGCTCTACAGGTGACTTAGAAGGTGTTTTGTTGGGCTGGCATAGATCAAGATTAGGATTTGTCACTCCGAGTATTGGACAGGTATCTCTGGGCCCTCTCGGTAATGGACATCACTATAAGCCTTGCAAGCAATGTGACTAATGAGTTAGTTGCGGGATAAAGCATTATAGAACGAGTAAAGTGACTTGCCGGTAACAATATTGAACTAGGTATGAGGATACCATCGAATCTCGGCCAAGTCACATACCGATGACAAAGGGAATAATGTATGTTGTTATTGCGGTTTGACCAATAAAATATCTTCATAGAATATGTAGGAACCAATATGAGCATCCAGGTTCCCCTATTGGTTATTGAACGGTGATGTGTCTCGGTCATGTCTACATAGTTCTTGAAATCATAGGGTCCGCACGCTTAACGTTCGATGACAATTTGTATTATGAGTTATGTGTTTTGTTTACCGAAGTTTGTTTGGAGTCCCAGATGAGATCACGGATATGACGAGGATTCTCGAAATGGTCGAGAGGTAAAGATTGATATATTTTACGATATATTTGGACACTAGAATGGTTTCGGAAAGGTTTAGGTATATTTCGGATTACTGAGTGGTTACCGGAACCTCCGAGGAATTATTGGGCCTACATGGGCCTTAACGGAGAGAGAGGGGAGCCCGCAAGGGGTGGCCACGGCCCCCCATGGGAGTCCGAATTAGACTAGGGGAGGGGGTGGCGCCCCCTTTCCCTCTCCCTCTCCCTCTCCTTCCTTTTCCCCTCCGATGAGAACAAAAAAAGGCGGGGGCGAATGTCGGTGTCAAAACCAGCGGATCTCGGGTACGGGGTCCCGAACGGTGGGTCTAAGGTTGATGGTAACAGGGGACAGGGGACATGATGTTTACCCAGGTTTGGGCCCTCTCTATGGAGGTAATACCCTACTTCCTGCTTGATTGATCTTGATAAATATGAGTATTACAAGAGTTGATCTACCACGAGATTGTAATGGCTAAACCCTAGAAATCTAGCCCGTATGACTACGGTATTGAGTATCTCCTTTCCGGACTACACCCTCCGATTTATATAGACACCGGGGGGATCTAGGGTTACATAGAGTCGGTTACATAAGATGGAATCTTCATAGTTGTTCGCCAAGCTTGCCTTCCACGCCAAGTAGAGTCTTATCCGGACACGGGTATAGTCTTCGGTCTTCATATCTTCACAGCCCATCAGTCTGACCCATAGATAACAGGCCGGATGCCTGAGGACCCCTTAGTCCAGCACTCCCTCAGTAGCCCCTGAACCTGGCTTCAATGACAAGGTATACAGCGCGTAGTGCTGTCTTCGGCATTGCAAGGCGGGTTCCTCCTTCTGAACTCCCCAATAGTGCCCAGATGAATTAATTGTGCATGGACCTGTAACACACACCGCACACAACCGCAGAGAGAATATAATAACACACAAGTCTAATCTGCTGACAACTTTAGTAATGTGACATCACGCCTGTCTGGTCATAATTCCGAACCGTTTTTCGCCCCCACGTTTTGAGACGCGGTTGTCATTGGCACATCTTGTCAAAGCAGAGATCGTGTCCCCTTATTACGGGATTTTCATCAGTACGAGCGTGGGTAACCCAACCGTCCTACGAGAAAGATTCCTTAGGAATAGGCAGGTTCTTAGGCTTAGGAGGAGACGTTCAATACTGGAGGTGTTTATAAAGGAACCAAGGGCCGTCTTTTTATGCCAAACCTCTCCTAAGCCTCCCCAACCCCGAGTTCAAGCACCCAAGGTTCGACTCCATTGCTTTCAGCCTTCCCATCATGTCCGGATCCAGCTCCCAAGGCCGATGGGTGGCTTCCTCCGTTACAGAGGAGGATATCACAAAGCTTTGGGCAGCCAGATATCTGACCGCAGAGATCCACCACCAGCTGCCTGCTCAAGGACAAGTTATTCCAACCCCCAGATCCAACGAGAGGGTGGTATTCGTCTCCCACTTCCTGCAGGGGTTAGGGTTCGCTCTTCACCCCTTTGTCTGAGCGCTAATGTTTTATTACATACTAGATTTACACGATCTTGCAACGGACTCGCGGGCCTGCATCCTGGCCCAACAACAGGTTAGGTTTCTAGTCGTATGCAGGCCACCGTGGCGCCGTAGGTGGGCTTTTTTTCTTATTTTTTTGCTTTATTTATGTTTGTTTTATTTATTTTTGAGTTGTTTTTTGCTGTATTTAGAGTTTCTTTGTGAATATTTTTGCTTTAGGTACAAAAAATTACAAACTTTCTGTTAGTACCGGTAGTTTACAAATTTGAATAGTTTAAATTTTGAATTCTTTGAAATTTGTGTGAATAACTTAACTTTGAAAATAGATTTGTCAGTGATTCTTTTTTCTTATGTTTAATATTAGTGTGTTTATCATTATATTCAATTTGGTAATGCTTAGGTTATTTAAAAAATGAAATGCCTTTGTAACGGATGAGT
Organism: Triticum dicoccoides; assembly: GCF_002162155.2. Lineage (NCBI taxonomy): Eukaryota > Viridiplantae > Streptophyta > Magnoliopsida > Poales > Poaceae > Triticum > Triticum dicoccoides. The sequence goes on along the minus strand of NC_041386.1, from coordinate 266,519,772 downwards.
TTTCGTCCAAAACCCTTATACTTCGAAAGAGATTCTCCATTTTGTACACAAAGTGCATCCAGTTTTTGCGGTAACCCTCTCTACTTTTTTGCACATGCTATGTGGGTGAAATTATGATACCATGCCAACTTTCAACCTTTTCTGAGTTCATTTGAAATTCTTTTTAATTTCAGGGTCATTTAGCTGAAAAAATCAGTAAATGCATGAAAGAATTTGCTTGCACATAAAATTTCTTCGCGTTTCAAATGCCAAAACACATAACTAGATACCCTAACTATTACAGAGATTCCCTCCTGGGTGTGAAACACAGAAGAAAGTGATGATAGTGAAGCCGATCACATCCCAGATCTTTGGGTGTGAAACTTTTTCTTCGCGTGTGTCCCTTTGCGCCGTAGCCATGGAAAATCTTCATCATTTAACTGGATGCTCGGGTCAATATTCACTGTGAATGGAGCAATTTCATCAAACTTTTCATAATCTCCTAACATGTCTGTCTTGTCATCCACTCCATGATGTTTCTCTTCCCAGAAAGAACTATGTGCCGCTTTGGCTCATCGTACGATGCATTCGCTTCCTTATCTTTTGTTTTTCTCGGCTTGGTAGACATGTCCTTCACATAGAAAACCTGTGCCACATCGTTGGCTAGGACGAATGGTTCATCTGCATACGCAAGATTGTTGAGATCCACTGTTGTCATTCCGTACTGCGGGTCTTCCATTACCCCGCCTTGTGTCATATTGACCCATTTTCACCGAAACAAAGGGACCTTCAAACCACGTTGATAGTCAAGTTCCCATATGTCCTGTATATAACCATAATATGTTTCCTTTCTCGTCTTGGCTTCTGCATCAAAGCGGACACCACTGTTTTGGTTGGTGCTCTTCTTATATTGGGCGATCGTGTAAAATGTATTTCCATTTATCTCGTACCCTTTGAAAGTCATTATATTCGAAGATGGTAACTAGGATAGCAAGTAAAGGTCATCTTCAATAGAGGCGTCATGCATGGTACGTGTCTGCAACCAGATGGCGAAACTCCTGGTTTGTTCACGTGTAATTCAGTCATCAGACCGCTCCGGGTGTTTGGAGCGTAGCAAATTCTTGTGTTCATCCATATACGGAGCCACCAAGGCGGAATTCTATAGAACTGTGTAGTGTGCTTCAGTGAGAGAATGTCCATCCATACATATTATTTGTTCCCCTCCTAGCGTGCCTTTTCCATCCAGTCTGCCCGTATGCCGCAATTGAGGAACACCAATCGGCTTAAGGTCAGGAATAAAGTCAATACAGAACTCAATGACCTCCTCATTTTCATGGCCCTTGGAGATGCTTCCTTCTGGCCTAGCACGGTTATGAACATATTTCTTTAAGACTCCCATGAACCTCTCAAAGGGGAACATATTGTGCAGAAATACAGGACCCAAAACGTTAATCTCTTCGCATAGGTGAACTAGGACGTGCGTCATGATGTTGAAGAAGGATGGTGGGAACACCAACTCGAAACTGACAAGACATTGCACCAAATCATTCTCTAACCTTGGTATGATTTCTGGATCGATTACCTTCTGAGAGATTGCATTGAGGAATGCACATAGCTTTACAATGGCTAATCAAACGTTTTCCGGTAGAAGCCCCCTCAATGCAACCGGAAGCAGTTGCGTCATAATCACGTGGCAGTCATGAGACTTTAGGTTCTTGAACTTTTTCTCTGCCATGTTTATTATTCCCTTTATATTCGACGAGAAGCCAGACGGTACCTTAATACTGAGCAGGCATTCAAAGAAGATTTCCTTCTCTTCTTTGCTAAGACCATAGCTTGCATGACCCTGATGTATGATGTCTTTTCCGTGCATACGTTGCTGGTCCTCCCGTGCCTCAGGTGTATCTTTTGTCTTCCCATACACGCCCAAGAAGCCAAGCAGGGTGACACAAAGATTCTTCGTCACGTGCATCACATCAATTATGGAGCGGACCTCTAGGTCTTTCCAATAGGGCAGGTCCCAAAATATAGATTTCTTCTTCCACATGGGTGCGTGTCCGTCAGCGTCATTCAGAATAGGTTGTCCACCAGGACCCTTTCCAAAGACCACCTTCTAATCCTTGACCATATCATGTACATCAGCACCAGTACGGTGGCGAGGCTTCGTCCGGTGATCCGCCTCACCTTTGAAATGCTTGCCTTTCTTTCTTACGGGATGCCTGCTCGGAAGAAATCGACGATGTCCCAGGTACACATTCTTCTTACAATTAGCCAAATATATACTGTCGGTATCGTCCAAACAGTGTGTGCATGCACGGTATCCCTTGTTTGTCTGTCCTAAAAGGTTACTGAGAGCAGGCCAATCATTGATGGTCACGAACAACAACGCCTTTAGGTCAAATTCTTACCCCATGTGCTCATCCCACGCACGTACACCTGTTCCATTCCATAGTTGTAAGAGTTCTTCAACTAATGGCCTTAGGTACACATCAATGCCGTTGCCGGGTTGCTTAGGGCCTTGGATGAGCACTGGCATCATAATGAACTTCTGCTTCATGCACAACCAAGGAGGAAGGTTATACAAACATAGAGTCACACGCTAGGTGCTATGGTTGCTGCTCTGCTCCCCAAAAGGATTAATACCATCTGCGCTTAGACAAAACCATACGTTCCTTGCGTCATCTATAAACTCATTCCCGTACTTTCTTTCGATTTTTCTCCACTGCGACCCGTCAGCGGGTACTCTCAACTTTCCGTCTTTCTTACGGTCTTCTCTGTGCCATCGCATCGCCTTGGCATGCTCTTTGTTTTGGAACAAACGTTTCAACCGTGGTATTATAGGAGCATACCACATCACCTTGGCAGGAATCTTCTTCCTGGGGCGCTCGCCCTCGACATCACCAGGGTCATCGCGACTGATCTTATAGCGCAATGCACCGCATACCGGGCAAGCGTTTAAATCCTCGTACTCACCATGGTAGAGGATGCAATCATTAGGGCATGCATGTATCTTCTGCACCTCTAACCCTAGAGGGCAGACAACCTTCTTTGCTTCGTACGTACTCTCGGGCAATTCGTTGTCCTTTGGAAGCACATTCTTTATCATTACCAACAACTTTCCAAATCCCTTGTCAGATACACAATTCTCTTCCTTCCATTGTAGCAATTCCAGTGTGGTGCCCAACTTTTTATTGTCACCTAGGCAATTCGGGTAAAACAATTTTTTGTGATCCTCTAACATCCGCTGCAACTTCTTCTCCAAATCACTTGCGCAGTTTCTCTTTGCATCGGCAATGGCCCGACCTAGATCATCAACGGGCTCATCTGATGCCTCTTCTTCAGCTTCTTCCCGCATTGCCGGCTCAGCTTCTTCCCGCATTACCGGCTCAGCTTCTTCCCTCATTGTTGTATCATCGTATTCAGGGAACCCATGGCCAGGATAGTTGTCATCGTCCTCTTCTTCTTCATTGTCTTCCATCATAACCCCTCTTTCTCCATGCTTGGTCCAAACATTATAGTGGGGCATGAAACCGGACTCAAACAGGTGGACGTGAATGGTTCTTGACGTAGAGTAATTGTGTCCATTCTTACAGCCAGCACATGGACAAGGCATCAAACCATCCGCCCGCTTGTTTGCCTCAGCCGCAAGCAGAAAAGTACGCACGCCATTAATGAACCTAGGAGAGCATCGGTCATCGTACATCCATTGCCGGCTCATCTTCAATACACAGCACCGAAAACACCAAATTAATACAATACATAAAATTCGTACATAAAGATCATACAACACTTAAATGCAACAAACAGATAACTCTCTAGCTAAAGAATTTAAATGCAACAACAAATGCGATCAAGATCGCAACTAAGGTAACAATTGATCCAACAGCATAATGATACCAAGCCTCACTATGAATGGCATATTTTCTAATCTTCAAGCACATTTTCTCCATCTTAATCTTGTGATCATCGACGACATCGGCAACATGCAACTCCAATTCCATCTTCTCCCCCTCAATTCTTTTCAATTTTTCCTTCAAATCCTCGTTTTCTCTTTCAACTAAATTTAACCTCTCGACAATAGGGTCGGTTGGAATTCCTGGTTCAACTACCTCCTACATACAAATATCTATGTCAAGTTGATGGGCATAATTTGTCATAAACACGAAATGCAATGAATAGTTTTAAAAGAGAATATACCACATCCGAATCATAACCCGGGCGAGGGCTGACAGGGACGGATATCAAAACCATGGCGCTATGTATAACAAACAACGTATGGGTAAGATAATTATATGAGAAACTATATATCCAAATCACACAAACATCAATTTTTTATATAAAACTTCATGAACAAGAGGCTCACCACAAGGTGGTACCGGCGACGGGACATTGCGGGCGACCGACGGTGGTTACGACGGAGATTTAGAAGGCACTAAGTAAACCACACCTACATATGTAAACTAAGTGTTATTTTTGACCTCAAATTGCATATAAATCAAATACTAGCACATATATATAATTCCTCCCAAGTTACTAAACTCAAAAATCAATCACTATATAAAGCATTGCACGAGCTGATCTAGCAATGAGAGATGAAAGGGCAAAGTTGCTAACCTTTGTGATCATTTGAATGGATGGGGGCCTTCAAATCTTGACAAATTTTGGGCAAAATGTGTGATGAGCTTGAGAGGAAGAGGGAAAAGAACAGAGAGGAGAGGGGAAAGGGGAAGAACAGAGTGAGCTCGGGTGGACGAAGGGTCTATGTAGGACGACCTTTAGTACAGGTTCGTGATACGACCCGGTACTCAAGATGCTAGAGGGGCCCCGGACTGACAACATCCTACCACCACTCACTTTAGTACCGGTTCGTGGCACAAACCGGTGCTAAAGGTTCACCACGAACCGGTACTAATGATGTCCGCCCGCCTAGCCGTTGGAACCGGCACTAATGGACACATTAGTGCCGGCTCAAATTCAAACCGGCACTAATGTGCTTCACATTTGACCCTTTTTCTACTAGTGTCGGTCTAGTAAAGTAGTCAATTGCTTGGGGACAATTTCGCAACTCCTACCAGCACTTTTCCACACTCGCTATACTAACTTTATTGCTTCTTTACCTAAAACAGCCCCTAGTTTTTATTTACATGCTCTTTATATTCTTGCAAACCTATCCTGTTACACCTACAAATTACTTCTAGTTTCATACTTGTTCTAGGTAAAGCGAACGTCAAGCGTGCGTAGAATTGTATCGGTGGTCGATAACACTTGAGGGAATATTTGTTCTACCTTTAGCTCCTCGTTGGGGTCGACACTCTTACTTATCAAAAGAGGCTACAATTGATCCCCTATACTCGTGGGTTATCAAGTTGCACATTCATTGGATTGAGAGGAGATGGGAAAGAGAATGGACGGAGTATCGATATGTGACTCCCAAGTACATGAAGAAATTCGTCGTACGCCATCCATGCCCAAGACCTCTATTGGCTTCAGGCCAAAGAGCTGATCCTTGTAGCATCAGAAGAGGTGAGGAATTTCCCAAGGAGTGGGCCAAGCGGCAAGCTAAGTTGGCAAAAATGGCCAAAGAAGGAGTGAAGAAATTCAATGAAGATTCTGCTGCTGCCGCTGCTAAGTCCTCTGCTAACAAGCCTAAGAAGGCAATGCCAAAGAAACCATCTGTCAAGCCAACTTCCTTAGCTGCAATGCCCTCACGGTGTAACACCCCGGATGTAACTTGCCATAATTGTAACTCCGACTCTGCCATTTTCAGCTTTAAGTTATGAGATTCCCTTCGTGGTTGGGTTTTGTCTTCGTTTTGCATTTTGTTAATGTCGTGCCTTTCATATCATGTCATCATGTGCATTGCAGTTGCATACGTGTTCATCTCATGCATCCGAGCATTTTTCCCGCTGTCTGTTTTGCAATCCGACACTCCTACATCCTCCGGCGTACCCCTCTTGCCTCTTTTCCTGAGCGGGTGTTAAACTTTCTTAGAATGGACCGAGATTTGCCAAGTGGCCTTGGTACACCACCGGTAGACCGCCTATCAAATTTTGTGTCATTTGGAGTCCGTTTGATGCTCCAACGGTTAACCGGAGAACCGCAAAGGCCTCTTGTGAGTTGCAGCCCAACACCCCTCCAAAACGGCCCAATAACCCATCCAAACCACTCCCATGTCCTCCGTCGCCGGATCACTATCGCGTGGTCGAAAACTACACTCCATTTGGACACTCCTACCTCCTCCTACCTATAAATATGTGCACTCCTCCAAAAATTCAGGTCCCCAACCCTACCTCTCCCGCACCAACCATAGGGTGCCACGTGTCGCCGCCGCTGGCTCCCACCGCGCGCCACCGCCGGGCCCGCTGAGGCCCAGATCCGGCCCCAGCGGCCCGACCGCGCCTCGCCGCCGTGCCTCCCCGCGCCCGCTCCCGCTCCTCTAGTGCACCACCGCCACGCGCCTGGCCACCGCCACCGCTCCGCTTCCCGGCTCCGACGAGCTCCACCACCCTGCCACCACCAAGCTCCTCCGCCACGCCGACCCCGCGGGCCGTGCCTCCCCGTTTCCGGTCTTCTCCTCCGCCGCCCACACCTCCCCTTGCCCGGATCCGCCTCCCTGCACCCTTCCGTACGGCCCCTTCCTCTCCGGCCATCTCCCCCCACTTCGGCGTCCAGCTTCGGCGAACATCCGGCCACCTCAACATCCATGCGAAGAACCCTAGATCCATTTCGGAGGGGTATAGTTTTCCAAAGTCCTTTCCCCTTATATTTTTAGGCTCTGTTCATTCCATCATAACTCCATGACCGTAGCTCTGTTTCGTGCACATTATATATCAAAATGTTCATTGGGAGATGCTCTTAATTTCATTCCATTGTGACTTGCTTGTTTGAGTCCATCTTGGTGCCCAAATCATTGATGAAAGAGTGCTATAAAATGTTTGCTCCTGTTACTTAGCAGATTATGATGATTTGTCATTTTTGTCACATTTGATGTTTGCTTCATATGGGCATGTGCTCTACATGTGTTTTGAGCTATGCCATGCCATATTTACAGGGGTGCTTTCCATGTATTTTTGTTATCAATGTGGTGACTAGCACAAGCATGCAAAGGAGCCTTCGTGATATTGCTGATTTCAGGAACTTAGGATTTTGCTAAGTCCTTGTTCTGATGTTATTTTTATGCCATGTAAACTTGATGATACAGTGAGATCCATGCTTGTTTTGACTATCTTCAGTAAGGGTCTTTTGAACATATGGTTATTCTCTATCCATCCATGCCCCTGTTTGAAATTATGGAGTGCCCTAGCATGTCTTAATCTTGACCTACTTTTGCTGTAAAATGTTCCTGGCAGATTGTTTACATGTTAATCAATTTTGCCATGGTTGTTGTAAGTGATCCATGCATGCTATCAACTTTCTATTGCCATGGTTAGCTTTATGAACATGTCTTCTTGCTGATTCTATACTTGTTTTGTCATGTAATGCTTTGTAATGAGTGATTTGAGCTCGCAAAGATGCCTTCATAATTCTGTTTATGCCATGCTCTATTTTCTGCAAAGTCTGAAACTGATAATAAAACTTGCTATGTTTACATGAGTGCCATCATATCTTCTGTGCCTTTTTGTCTCATGGTTAGTAAGGGACTATTATTCTATGCATTCAGTAGATTCATGTCGTGCCTTGTTTTGCTATGTTATGTTCCTGTAGCATGTTGTTTGCTTGCTCTAAACATTGCTTCCTGATGTTAATCCTGGCATGTTAGTATTTTCAGTAAGTTTGTGAAGCTGATATCTTTTGCACTTTTGCCATTCTTGTTTGAACCTGCTCTGATGTGATTTAGCCGTAGCTCAGTCTTCAAGTTTTGTCAAGCATCTTGAGTACATCACTACCATGTACTTTGTTGCTATGTTGGAGTGCAGTAGCTTAGTTTCTTGTTGCCTTCTAGATGGCATCGTGCTGTTAATCGCAGAATTGTGCCATTCTTGTTTTGCTCGCCATTTGCAAACCGTGCCTCCGTTTCCGGCAATCTTTATATCAATTTCGACTGAAATAATCTCATCTTTCCAGCGGCACACTTGGTTTGCCAAGTTGATGCCTTGTTCATCCTTTTCCTTCTGGAGCACGCATATGCATTGGATATCATGTCGCATATCATGCCATGTTTTGCATCATGTTGATTGTGCATTGCACCGTGTTTGATTGTTGGTCCTTTGCTTATGTTCTTGCTTTGGGTAGAGCTAGGAGACGAGTACGTGATCGAGGAACCTGTTGAGTACGCTAACGAGGATCAAGCTTTCGTCAACTCTAAGAACTTTGCAGGCAAGATGACCATACCCTTGAAATCACTTCTATCTTTGCTTTGCTAGTTGCTCGCTCTATTTCTATGCCGCGCTACCTACCACTTGCTTTATCATGCCTCCCATTTTGCCATGTCAAGCCTCTAACCCAACTTTCCTAGCAAACCATTGTTTGGCTATGTTACCGCTTTTGCTCAGCCCCTCTTATAGCGTTGCTAGTTGCAGGTGAAGCTGAAGTTTGTTCCATGTTGGAACATGGATATTACTGGGATATCATTATTATATCTTGTTTACTTTAATGCATCTATATACTTGGTAAAGGGTGGAAGGCTCGTCCTTATGCCTGGTGTTTTGTTCCACTCTTGCCGCCCTAGCTTCCGTCATACCGGTGTTCTGTTCCTTGATTTTGTGTTCCTTACACGGTTGGGTGTTATGCGAACCCCTTAACAGTTCGCTCTGAATAAAACTCCTCCAGCAAGGCCCAACCTTGGTTTTACCATTTGCCACCTAAGCCTTTTCCCTTGGGTTCCACGGAATCAAGGGTCATCTTTATTTTAAACCCCCGGGCCAGTGCTCCTCTGAGTGTTGGTCCATGATACGTCTCCAACGTATCAATAATTTTTTATTGCTCCACGCTATATTATCTACTATTTTAGACATTATTGGGCTTTATTTTCCACTTTTATATTATTTTTGGGACTAACCTATTAACCGGAGGCCCAACCCAGAATTGCAATTTTTTGCCTGTTTTAGGGTTTCGAAGAAAAGGAATATCAAATGGAGTCCAAACGGAATGAAACCTTCGGAAACGTGATTTTCTCATCAGATAAGATCCAGGAGACTTGGACCCTCCATGAAGAAATCCACGAGGTGCTCACAAGGGTAGGGGCGCCCCCTAGGGCGCGCCCCCTGCCTCGTGGGCCCCTCGAAGCTCCACCGACGTACTTCTTCCACCTATATATATCCACATACCCCCAAACGATCGTGGACGGAGCCAAAAACCTAATTCCACCACCGCAACTTTCTGTATCCATGAGATCCCATCTTGGGGCCTGTTCCGGAGCTCCACCGGAGGGGGCATCGATCACGGAGGCCTTCTACATCATCATCCAAGCCCCTCCGATGAAGTGTGAGTAGTTTACTTCATACCTACGGGTCCATAGCTAGTAGCTAGATGGCTTTTCCCTCTTTTTGGATCTCAATACAATGTTCTCCGCCTCTCTCGTGGAGATCTATTCGATGTAATCTTCTTTTTGCGGTGTGTTTGTTGAGACTGATGAATAGTGGGTTTATGGTCAAGTCTATCTATGAATAATATTTGAATCTTCTCTGAATTCTTTTATGTATGATTGGTTATCTTTGCAAGTCTCTTCGAATTATCAGTTTGGTTTGGCCTACTAGATTGGTTGTTCTTGCCGTGGGAGAAGTGCTTAGCTTTGGGTTCAATCTTGCGGTGTCCTTTCCCAGTGACAGAAGGGGCTGCAAGGCACGTATTGTATTGTTGGCATCGAGGATAACAAGATGGTTTTTTTTATCATATTGCATGAAACTATCCCTCTACATCATGTCATCTTGCTTAAGGCGTTACTCTGTTTTTAACTTAATACTCTAGATGCATGCTGGATAGCGGTCGATGAGTGAAGTAATAGTAGTAGATGCAGAATCGTTTCGGTCTACTTGTCTCAGACGTGATGCCTATATACATGATCATACCTAGATATTCTCATAACTATGCTCAATTCTGTCAATTGCTCAACAGTAATTTGTTCACCCACCATAGAATACTTATGCTCTTGAGAGAAGCCACTAGTGAAACCTATGGCCCCCACGTCTCTTTCTCATCATATCAATCTCCATCACTTTACTATTACTTTGCTTTTACTTTGTTTTTACTTTATTTATTTTGCATCTCTATACCAAAAATACCAAAAAAATATCATTATTATCTCTATCAGATCTCACTTTCATAAGTGACCGTGAAGGGATTGACAACCCCTAAGCGCGTTGGTTGCGTTGAGCTATTGTTTTTGTGTAGGTACGAGGGACGCGAGTGTATCCTCCTACTGGATTGATACCTTGGTTCTCAAAAACTGAGAGAAATACTTATGCTACTTTGCTGCATCATCCCTTCCGCTTCGGGGAAATCCAACGCAGTGCTCAAGAGGTGGCAAGAAGAATTTCTGGCGCCGTTTCCGGGGAGTCTGCGCAAAAGTCAACATACTAAGTACCCATCACAATCCCTATCTCCCGCATTACATTATTTGCCATTTGCCTCTCGTTTTCCTCTCCCCCCAATTCAACCTTGCCGTTTTATTCGCCCTCTCTCTCTACCCTCCCTCTCTATTTGCCTCTTTTGCCCGTTTGCTCTTGTTTGCTCGTGTGTTGGATTGCTAGTTTGTCGCGATGGCTCAAGATAATACTAAATTTTGTGACTTCCCCAATAACAACAATAATGATTTCCTTAGCAATCTCCTCTTACCGATGCTGAATCTTGTGAAATTAATACTGCTTTGTTGAATCTTGTCATGAAAGATCCGTTCTCCGGCCTTCCTAGTGAAGATGCCGCTACCCATCTTAATAGCTTCGTTTATTTGTGTGACATGCAAACGAAGAAAGATGTCGATATTGATATTGTTAAATTGAAGATATTTCCTTTTTCGCTTAGAGATCATGCTAAAGCTTGGTTTTCGTCTTTGCCTAAAAATAGTAGTGATTCATGGAACAAGTGCAAAGATGCTTTTATCTCTAAGTATTTTCCTCCCGCTAAGATCATCTCTCTTAGAAACGATATTATGAATTTTAAACAACTTGATCATGAACATGTTGCACAAGCTTGGGAGAGAATGAAATTAATGATACATAATTGCCCTACTCATGGTTTGAATTTGTGGATGATTATACAAAATTTTTATGCCGGATTAAATTTTGCTTCTAGAAATCTTTTAGATTCGGCCGCGGGAGGCACTTTTATGGAAATCACTTTAGGAGAAGCTATTAAACTCCTAGATAATATTATGGTTAATTATTCTCAATGGCATACTGAAAAATCTACTAAAAAGGTGCATGCGATAGAAGAAATTAATGTTTTGAGTGGAAAGATGGATGAACTTATGAAATTATTTGCTAATAAGAGTGTTTCTTCTGATCCTAATGATGTGCCCTTGTCTACTGTCATTGAGAATAATAATGAATCTATGGATGTGAACTTTGTTGGTAGGAACAATTTTGGTAACAACGCGTATAGATGAAATTTCAATCCTAGGCCTTATCCTAGTAATCCCTCTAATAATTATGGTAATTCCTAAAACAATTCTTATGGAAATTATAATAAGATGCCCTCTTATTTTGAAGCTAATATTAAAGAATTTATTTCTTCGCAAAAGAATTTTAATGCTATGATTGAAGAAAAATTGCTTAAGATTGATGATTTGGCTAGGAACGTTGATAGAATTGCTCTTGATGTTGATTCTTTGAAATTTAGATCTATTCCACCTAAGCATGATATCAACGAGTCTCTCAAAGGCATTAGAATTTACATTGACGAATGCAAAGAAAGAACCGCTAGGATGCGTGCTAAGAAAGATGCCTTTATAATAGCGTGTTCTTCTAGTTCCTATGAAAATAATGATGAAGATCTAAAAGTTATTGATGTGTCCCCTATTAAATATTTGTTTTGCAATATGAATCTTGATAATTATGGGACTGAATATGATCCACCATTACCTAGAAGGCGTTCTAAGAATTCGGAATTTGTTGATCTTGATGCTAAATTTGATAAAAGTGGGATTGAAGAAATTAAAACCCTAGATGTTGCTAAACCCACTATTATGGATTTCAAGGAATTTAACTATGAAAATGGCTATTTGATTGATTGTATTTCCTTGTTGCAATCCGTGCTAAAATCTCCTCACGCTTATAGTCAAAATAAAGCGTTTACTAAACATATCGTTGATGCCTTGATGCAATCTTATGAAGAAAAACTAGAAATGGAAATTTCTATCCCTAGAAAACTTTATGATGAGTGGGAACCAACTATTAAGATTAAAATAAAAAATTATGAGTTTTATTCTTTGTGTGATTTGGGTGCTAGTGTATCTACTATTCCCAAAATTTTGTGTGATTTACTAGATTTCCGTGATTTTGATGATTGCTCTCTAAACTTGCATCTTGCGGATTCCACTATTAAGAAACCTATGGGAAGAATTAATTATGTTCTTATTGTTGCTAATAGGAATTATTTGCCCATAGATTTTTTCGTTCTTGATATAGATTGCAATCCTTCTTGCCCTATTATTCTTGGTAGACCTTTCCTTAGAATGGTTGGTGCAATTATTGATATGAAGGAAGGGAATATTAGATTTCAATTTCCATTAAAAAAGGGCATGGAACACTTTCCTAGAAATAAAATAAAATTACCATATGAATTTATCATGAGAGCCACTTATGGATTGCCTACCAAAGATGGCAATACCTAGATCTATTCTTGCTTGTTATGCCTAGCTAGGGGCGTTAAGCGATAGCGCTTGTTGGGAGGCAACCCAATTTTATTTTTATTCCTTGTTTTTTGCTACTGTTTAGTAATAAATAAATTATTTAGCCTCTGTTTTGGTTGTGCTTTTTGTGTTTAATTAGTGTTTGTGCCAAGTAGAACCGTTGGGAAGACTTGGGGAAAGTCTTGATTGAACTTGCTGTAAAAAAACAGAAACTTTAGCGCTCACGAGAACTGCTGTCATTTTTATTTAGAAAGTAATATTTAGTTAATTCTTTTTGAAGATGATTAATAGATAAATTCCTCACGTCCAGCAGTTTATTTTAGAATTTTTGGGGTTCCATATCTTGCGCTATCTACATATTACTACAGACTGTTCTGTTTTTGACAGATTCTGTTTTTCGTGTGTTGTTTGCTTATTTTGATGAATCTATGGCTAGTAAAATAGTTTATAATCCATAGAGAAGTTGGAATAAAGTAGGTATAACACCAATATAAATAAATAATGAGTTCATTACAGTACCTTGAAGTGGTCTTTTGTTTTCTTTCGCTAATGGAGCTCACGAGTTTTCTACTTTAAGTTTTGTGTTGTGAAGTTTTCAAGTTCTGGGTAAAGATTTGATGGGTTATGGAACAAGGAGTGGCAAGAGCCTAAGCTTGGGGATTCCCATGGCACCCTCAAGATAATCTAAGGACACCTAAAAGCCAAAGCTTGGGGATGCCCCGGAAGGCATCCCCTTTTTCGTCTACTTCTATCAGTAACTTTACTTGGAGCTATATTTTTATTCACCACATGATATGTGTTTTCCTTGGAGCGTCTTTTATGATTTGAGTATTTGCTTATTAGTTTACCACAATCATCCTTGATGTACACACCTTTTGAGAGAGCCATACATGATTTGGAATTTGATAGAATACTCTCTGTGCTTCACTTATATCTTTTGAGCTTTATAATTTTGCTCTAGTGATTCACTTATATCTTTTAGAGCACGGTGGTGGATTTGCTCTATAGAAACTATTGTTATCTCATGCTTCACTTAGATTATTTTGAGAGTCTTAATAGCATGGTAATTTTCTTAAAATCCTAATATGCTTGGTATGCAAGATTAATAATAAAACTTTCTTATGAGTGTGTTGAATACTAAGAAAAGTTTGATGCTTGATGATTGTTTTGAGATATGGAGGTAATAATATCAAAGTCATGCTAGTTGAGTAGTTGTGAAATTGAGAAATACTTGTGTTGAGGTTTGCATGTCCCGTAGCATGAACGTATGGTAAACGTTATGCAACAAATTTGAAACATGAGGTGTTATTTGATTGTCTTCCTTATGAGTGGCGGTCGGGGACGAGCGATGGTCTTTTCCTACCAATCTATCCCCCTAGGAGCATGCGCGTAGTGCCGAGATTTTTGATGACTTGTAGATATTTGCAATAAGTATGTGAGTTCTTTATGACTAATGTTGAGTCCATGGATTATACGCACTCTCACCCTTCCACCCTTTCTAGCCTCTTCGGCACCATGCATTGCCCTTTCTCACATTGAGAGTTGGTGAAAACTTCGCCGGTGCATCCAAACCTTGTGATATGATACACTCTTTCACACATAAACCTCCTTATATCTTCTCAAAATAGCCACCATACCTACCTATTATGGCATTTCCATCATTCCGTTCATCATGACACATTCATCATTGTCATATTTCTTAGCGTGATCATGTAGTTGACATAGTATTTGTGGCAAAGCCACCATTCATAATCCTTTCATACATGTCACTCTTGGTTCATTGCATATCCCGGTACACCGCCGGAGGCATTCACATAAAGTCATCTTTGTCCTAGTATCGAGTTGTAATCATTGAGTTGTAAATAAATAGAAGTGTGATGATCATCATTATTAGAGCATTGTCCCAAGTGAGGTATAAAAAAAGAAAGGCCATAAAAAAGAGAAGGCCCAAAAAAAGAGAGGAAGACCATAAAAAAGAGAAGGTCTAAAAAATGAGAGAAAAAGAGAGAAGGGACAATGTTACTATCCTTTTACCACACTTGTGCTGCAAAGTAGCACCATGATCTTCATAATAGAGAGTCTCTCATGTTATCACTTTCATATACTAGTGGGAATTTTTCATTATAGAACTTGGCTTGTATATTCCAACAATGGGCCTCCTCAAGTGCCCTAGGTCTTCATGAGCAAGCAAGTTGGATGCACACCCACTAGTTTCTTTTGTTGAGCTTTCATACATTTATAGCTCTAGTGCATCTGTTGCATGTCAATCCCTACTCCTTGCATTAACATCAATCGGTGGTCATCTCCATAGCCCATTGATTAGCCTCGTTGATCTGAGACTTTCTCCTTTTTTGTCTTCTCCACATAACCCCCCTTCATTATATTCTATTCCACCCATAGTGCTATGTCCATGGCTCATGCTCATATATTGCGTGAGAGTTTATAGGTTTGAGATTACTAAAGTATGAAACAATTGCTTGGCTTGTCATCGGGGTTGTGCATGATGATAGCATTCTTGTGTGACGAAAATGAAACATGACTAAACTATAAGATTTTGTAGGGATGAACTTTCTTTGGCCATGTTATTTTGAGAAGACATAATTGCTTAGTTAGTATGCTTGAAGTATTATCATTTTTATGTCAATGTGAACTTTTCTCTTGAATCTTTCGGATCTAAATATTCATACCACAATTAACAAGAATTACATTAAAATTATGCCAAGTAGCACTCCGCATCAAAAATTCTGTTTTTATCATTTACCTACTCGAGGACGAGCAGGAATTAAGCTTGGGGATGCTTGATACGTCTCCAATGTATCTATAATTTTTGATTGCTCCATGCTATATTAACTACTATTTTAGACATTATTGGGCTTTATTTTCCACTTTTATATTATTTTTGGGACTAACCTATTAACCGGAGGCCCAACCCAGTATTGCTGTTTTTTGCCTGTTTTAGGGTTTCGAAGAAAAGGAATATCAAACAGAGTCCAAACGGAATGAAACCTTCGGAAACGTGATTTTCTCATCAGGTAAGATCCAGGAGACTTGGACCCTCCTTCAAGAAAGCCATGAGGTGCTCATGAGGGTAGGGGGCGCCCCCCTAGGGCGTGCCCCTGTCTCGTGGGCCCCTTGAAGCTCCACCGACGTACGTCTTCCTCCTATATATATCCACGTACCCCCAAACGATCGGGGACGGAGCCAAAAACCTAATTCCACCGCCGCAACTTTCTGTATCCACGAGATCCCATCTTGGGTCCTGTTCCGGAGCTCCGCCGGAGGGGGTATCGATCATGGAGGCCTTGTACATCATCATCCAATCCCCTCCGATGAAGTGTGAGTAGTTTACTTCAGACCTACGGGTCCATAGCTAGTTACTAGATGGCTTCTTCTCTCTTTTTGCATCTCAATACAATGTTCTCCCCCTCTCTCGTGGAGACTATTTGATGTAATCTTGTTTTTGCGGTGTGTTTGTTGAGACCGATGAATTGTGGGTTTATGATCAAGTCTATCTATGAATAATATTTGAATCTTCTCTGAACTCTTTTATGTATGATTGGTTATCTTTGCAAGTCTCTTCACATTATCAGTTTGGTTTGGCCTACTAGATTGGTTGTTCTTGCCATGGGTGAAGTGCTTGGCTTTGGGTTCAATCTTGCGGTGTGCTTTCCCAGTGACTGAAGGGGCAGCAAGGCACGTATTGTATTGTTGCCATCGAGGATAACAAGATGGGGTTTTTATCATATTGCATGAAACTATCCCTCTACATCATGTCATCTTGCTTAAGGCGTTACTCTGTTTTTAACTTGATACTCTAGATGCGTGCTGGATAGCGGTCGATGAGTGGAGTAATAGTAGTAGATGTAGAATCGTTTTGGTCTACTTGTCTCGGACATGATGCCTATATACATGATCATACCAAGATATTCTCATAACTATGTTCAATTCTGTCAATTGCTCAACAGTAAATTGTTCACCCACCGTAGAATACTTATGCTCTTGAGAGAAGCCACTAGTGAAACCTATGGCCCCCGGGTCTCTTTCTCATCATATCAATCTCCATCACTTTACTATTGCTTTGCTTTTACTTTGTTTTTACTTTATTTATTTTGCATCTCTATACCAAAAATACCAAAAAATATATTATTTATTATCTCTATCAGATCTCACTTTCGTAAGTCACCATGAAGGGATTGACAACCCCTAAGCGCGTTGGTTGCGTTGAGCTATTGTTTTTGTGTAGGTACGAGGGACTCGAGCGTAGCCTCCTACTGGATTGATACCTTGGTTCTCAAAAACTGAGGGAAATACTTACACTACTTTGCTGCATCAGCCCTTCCTCTTCGGGGAAATACAACGCAGTGCTCAAGAGGTATCAGTCCAAAACAGAGCCACTTGCAGCGCCACCTCGGGGAAACTTGAGGGTTGGTTTTAGTTGTACATAGTGTTCATCCGGTGTGCCCTGAGAACGAGATATGTGCAGCTCCTATTCGGATTTGTCGGCACATCGGGAGGCTTTGCTGGTCTTGTTTTACCATTGTAGAAATGTCTTGTAACCGGGATTCCGAGTCTGACCGGGTCTTCCTGGGAGAAGGAATATCCTTTATTGACCGTGAGAGCTTGTGATGGGCTAATTTGGGACACCCCTGCAGGGTTTTGAACTTTCAAAAGTCGGGCCCGCGGTTATGGGCAGATGGGAATTTGTTAATATCCGGTTGTAGAAAACTTGACACTTAACTCAATTAAAATGAATCAACCGCGTGTGTAGCCACGATGGTCTCTTTTCGGCCGAGTTCAGGAAGAGAACACGGTGTCATCTTATGCTTGAACGTAAGTAGCTTCAGGATCACTTCTTGATCATTTATAGCTTCTCGACCGTGCTTTGCTTCTCTTCTCGCTCTCTTTTGCATAAGTTAGCTACCATATATGCTAGTGCTTGCTGCAGCAGCACCTCACTACCCTTTTCCTACCCTTAAGCTTAAATAGTCTTGATCTCGCGGCTGTGAGATTGCTGAGTCCCCGTGACTCATAGATACTTCCAAACAGATGCAGGTGCCGATGATGCCAGTGTAGGGGACGCTACCGAACTCAAGTGGGAGTTCGACGAGGATTCGGGCCATTACTTTGTTTCTTTTTCGGATAATTAGTAGAGGAGCCCAGTTGGGACGATCGAGGTTCTAGCATTTGGGGTTGTCTTTCTTTATTTTTATTCCGTACTCGGACCTTTGAATGTACCTTGGTTGATGTATGACTATTTATGTATTGTGTGAAGTGGCGAGTGTAAGCCGACTCTTTATCCCTTTCTTATTCAGTACATGGGATGTGTAAAGATTACCCCTCTTGCCACATGCCTACCATGCGGCTATGCCTCTAAGTCATTCCCCGACACGTGGGAGATATGGTTGCATTGTGGGTGTTACAAGTTGGTAATCAGAGCCTTCCCCGACTTAGGAGCCCCCTGCTTGATCGAATCGCTGACGTTGTTGAGTCTACAACAAAATGTTTTAAGTCTTAGGATTATATCGGAGAGTAAGATTCTTTTTACTCCTCAGTCCCTTCATCGCTCTGGTGAGTCCTCCTGACGTAGAGTTTTGACTCTTCTCTCCTCAAATTTCATGAAATTGTTTTTAGGATCACGCGGGTATCTTGGAATCGTTCCGATGGTTTTGTGACGAGAACATTGTTCTTGGTGCCTCCTGACATTTAGGGGTTGTGGCAGTGTCCCGGGGAGTTGAGCTCTGAGGTGTTGTCATCACAATTTTATCGTTGCACTTCTGGAATACTTGAGTTCGCCGACATCGAAAATCTCTTTTATGCAGTTGTTGGTGAGATAACCTCGACGCCACCCAGTACTGGGGCGGGAGTTCGGGAGTATTGCCATAACTCATATAATGGATGCTTTTTGAAGGTTGAGGTAAATGATTTCCGAAGGTTTCTTGGTTATGTGTTGAAGGATGGATACAACTGGATGTAGGATTTGCTAGTTTTGGGTGAGATATTATGCTTCCCCTGTATCCCCAACACCTGATTGCATAACCAGAAAGTTTCGGGAGTTTCATAGGTGGGAATTCAAGCAGCTTTAGTATTTCTTCCCATAGATATTTGGTTTGTGATTGGGTAATCCTTACCACTTATTTGTTCATATCCGTACCTTGTTGCTTTATTGAACTACCTTTATCTAAGTGGCTTCTCAACTTAATGGAAGTGTGATGATTTACTTTGGAATTCATTCGTTCATTCTTGTTCGAATGTTAAGGCTATATGTTGCAATTTCGATCCATTGATTCAGCTTGAATATTTGTCTTTCAAGATGCTAATGGATGTCAACCTCTTTAGGATGGCTCCTCCAACGCGTCAGAATCCGAACCCTCCACCACCACCTCCACCTCCGGAGGCATGGCAAGCTGTCATGGCAGCCCCAACACCAACACTTAGATGCATTTGCAACTCTTGCAAGAGCGCAACCAAGGTCAAGGCAACCAAGGATATCAAGGCCAAGGCAACAATCAGCCTTAGCTTGCTACCTTCAACCAGTTCCTCACAAACCAGCTGAAGTCCTTCAGCCACTGTGTCGAGGCCACAGACACCGACGACTAGCTCGTGGATATGTGCAAACATTTTGAGTGTAGCAATGTCAGGCCTGAGGACTTTGCCAAGTTTGCTTCGTTTCAACTCAAGGATCAAGCTGATGAGCGGTATCAACAATACAGAGATTCCAATGGAGGTCGTGTGATTACCTGGGATGATTTCCACCGAGACTTCAAAGCTCATCACATTCCACAAACTGTTGCTGAGAGTAAGCGTGAGGAGCTCTGCAATCTCAAGCAAGGCAGCATGTCTGTGTATCAATACAATATCCAGTTTTAGAAACTCGCTCGCTTCGCCAAACAAGACGTCCCTGATGAAAAGAGTATGATTTATCAATTAAGAGGTGGCCTCAGAGAAGATCTGCAATTAGCTCTCGTGCTTCTTGAGCCGACTAAGTATGATGAATTCTACAACATGACACTAAATCAAGAAGCTGCTCAGCTCAAGTGTGAGGCATCCAAGAAGAGAGTCAGGGATGCAGTTCAATCTTCTTCTTCATTTCAAGTGGCAGCTAAGCAACAGAAGTTCTGGTTGCATCCTCCTGCTCCATTTCGTCAGCCTTATCAACGGAAGAGTAAAGGTGGCAATGGATCTTCCCACCCACCCAACCCAGGCTATCAGAACGAAGCTTAGTCTCATACTCCAAGGTCGAGTGCTCCTTATCACTGTCCGCTCTCAGAGGTTACTTGCAACAAGTGTCAGCAGACAGGGCACTATGCAAACAAGTGTTTCAACAAAAGGTGCCTTCCTCCTCCTCCTCATGTGAGATCTGCTAGCAATGCAGTGGTCAAGCATAATTCCAAGTTTGCGAAGGTCAACATGATGAACGCAGCTCAGGCAGAGGACTCTTCAGAAGTGATCATGGGTAATCTTCCTGTTAATGATTTTCCTGCAAAAGTTCTTTTTGACACTGGTGCATCGCTTAGTTTCATCTCAAGACCATTTGCATCTAAACATGAGTTGGCTTTCCAAGATTTGCCTAGACCGTTAGCCATTGTCTCACCAGGTAAATGCTTGTACGCAAGCTACATAGTTCCAGATGTTTCTATCAAGATGGGTGACTATAAATTTCTGTCCTCTCCAATTGTTCTTGGTGACTCGGATATTGATCTAATTCTCGGCATGGACTGGCTTTCTAAGCACAAGGCTCAGCTTGATTGTGCTGCCAGAGAAATTCAATTGACACACTCTTCTGATGAAGTGATCATCTATGCCGCTCGTGACGAAACCATACGGCTGTTTTCTCTCAATGAGAAGGGCGAGTTGAATGCCATCTCTCAGATTCCAGTCGTATGTGAATATCAAGACGTCTTTCCAGAAGAGCTTCCGGGAATGCCTCCTCACCGACCAGTTGAATTCGTTATCGATCTGGAGCCTGTCACGAAACCTGTTTGCAAAAGTTATTACAAGCTTGGACCAGAGGAGTTGAAGGAGTTGAAGAAACAACTCAATGAACATGAGCGTATGGGTCTGATCAGACCTAGTTCTTCTCCATGGGGTTGTGGTGTTCTTTTTGTCAAGAAGAAGGATGGAACGGAATGCCTCCGCATCGACTACCGTCCATTGAACAAGAAAACAATAAAGAACAAGTACCCACTTCCCAACATCAATGAGCTTTTCGAGCAACTCAAGGGTGCTCAAGTTTTCTCCAAGCTTGACATCTCTATGGGCTATCATCAGATTCACATTCATGAACAAGATATTCCGAAGACAGCATTAAGAACAAGTTGTGGTTCTTATGAATATAATGTCATGTCTTTTGGCCTTGTCAATGCTCCTCCAACGTTCTCTCGCATGATGAACTTCATCTTCAACCCTTTCACAAATGATTTTGTCCTGGTGTATCTCGATGATATTTTGGTCTTTTCCAAGAATAAGGAGGATCACGCCAAGCATTTGAGATTGGTGCTGAACAAACTCAGAGAGCATCAATTCTATGTGAAGTTTTCCAAGTGTGAGTTCTGGCTTGACGAAGTTCTTTACCTTGGTCATATCATCTCCACCAAGGGCATCGTTGTTAATCCCGAGAAGGTGTCTGCAATTGTGAATTGGGAACCTCCTCAAAATGTCAAGCAGCTCCGCAGTTTTCTTGGGCTTGCAAGCAATTATCGAAGATTCGTTGAGAATTTCTCTAAGATTGCAAAGCCTCTTTCCAACCTCCTCCAGAAGCATGTCAAGTATATCTAGACGCCTGAATGTGACGTTGCTTTCAACACCCTCAAAGAGAAGCTAGTTACAGCTACTGTCTTGACTCCTCCTGATGAATCCAAGCCATTTGAAGTTTTATGTGATGCCTCCCTGCAAGGTCTCGGTGTTGTGTTAATGCAAGAGAATAAAGTTGTTGCATATACCTCTCATTAGCTAAAGTCCAACGAAAGGAACTACCCCACTCACGACCTTGAGTTGGCGGCAGTTGTCCATGCATTATTAACGTGGAGACATCTCTTGTTGGGAAGGAAAGTGGACATCTTCACAGATCATAAGAGCCTCAAGTACATCGTCACTCAACCCAACCTCAACCTCAGGCAAACTCGTTGGGTCGAAATAATTCAAGAATACAATCCGAGTATTGAATATACTCCAGGAAAGGCCAATGTCATTGCAGATGCTTTGAGCAGGAAGGCTTACTGCAACAGCTTAATTCTCAAGCCCTTCCAACCGGACCTTTGTGAAGCTTTCCGCAAACTAAATCTCCAAGTTATTCCTCAAGGCTTTCTTGCCAATCTTCAAGTCTCTCCTACTTTGGAAGATCAAATTCATGAGGCACAACTTCTTGATTCCATGGTGAAGAAGGTGAAATATGGGATTGCCAAGAGCCAACCCAAGTACAAGTGCTATAGCATTCATGACAAAGACACTCTATTCTTCGAGGATCGAATTGTGGTTCCTAAAGGTGATCTAAGGAAAGTCATTATGAACGACGCGCACAATTCCCTTCTATCCGTGCATCTTGGAAGTACAAAGATGTACCATGACCTCAAGCAGTCGTATTGGTGGACTCGAATGAAGTGAGAAATTGCTCAGTTCGTGAATGAATGTGATGTCTGTAGAAGGGTGAAAGCAGAACACCAACGGCTAGCTGGTCTCCTCCAACCTCTTGCTATTCCAGAATGGAAGTTTGACCATATTGAGATGGACTTCGTGACTAGATTTCCCAAGTCCAAGAGCGGAAATGATGTTATCTTTGTGGTCATCGACAAGCTTACTAAAGTGGCTCATTTCGTTCCAATCATTGAATCTATCACAGCAGCTCAGCTGGCAGAGCTATACACCTCCAGGATTATCTCCTTGCCCAGCATTCCACAATTGATATCTTCATATTGTGGAAGCATCTTCACTTCTAAGTTCTGGGATTCCTTTCAGAAGGCCATGGGCACCACCATTCGCTTCAGCACAGCCTTCCATCCTCAAACTAGTGGCCAAGTCGAGCGAGTCAATCAAATCCTAGAAGATATGCTCAGGGCTTGTGTCATTTCCTTCGGTATGAAGTGGGAAGATTGTCTTCCATATGCTGAGTTATCCTACAACAACAGTTTCCAAGTGAGTTCTTGCAAGGCCCCGTTCGAGATTCTCTATGGCAGAAAGTGCCGTACTCCTCTTAATTGGTCAGAGACTGGTGAACGCTAACTTCTTGGCAATGACTTAATCACAGAAGCTGAAGAAATGTGTAGAGTCATCCAGGAAAATCTGAAAGCCATGCAATTGCGCCAGAAGAGTTACTATGATAGCAAGCACCGTGACTTGGCTTTCGAGATCGGAGACCATGTCTACCTCCGCGTCTCTCCAATGAAAGGCACTCGTCGCTTCGGTATCAAAGGGAAGCTTGCCCCTAGATACATGGGTCCTTTCAAGATCATTGGCAAAAGAGGTGATCTCTCCTATCAACTTGAGCTTTCGTTCAACTTCGCAAACATGCACGATGTGTTTCATGTGTCACAACTTCGCAAGTGCTTCAAGACTCCTGAGCGCACCATCAACTTCGAAGAGATTGATCTCCAAGGAGACCTGACTTATCATGAGCATCCCGTTGCTATTCTTGAAGAAACCAGACATAAGACTCGCAACAAGTCTATCAAATTCCTGAAAGTGAAGTGGTCACACCATTCCAACTGAAAAGCCACCTAGGAACGCGAGGACCACCTCCGTTCTGAATATCCGGAGTTCTTTCAGTCCTAGATCTCGGGGCGAGATCCTTTCGTAGTGTTGGAGTGTTGTAACACCCGGATGAAACTTGCCATAATTGTAACTCTGACTCTGCCATTTTCAACTTTAAGTTATGAGATTCCCTTCGTGGTTAGGTTTTGTCTTCATTTTGCAGTTTTTTCATGTCATGCATTTCATATCATGTCATCATGTGCATCACAGTTGCATACGTGTTCGTCTGATGCATCCGAGCATTTTCCCCGTTGTCTGTTTTGCAATCCAACACTCCTACGTCCTCCGGCGTACCCCTCTTGCCTCTTTTCGTGAGCTGGTGTTAAACGTTCTCAGAATGGACCGATATTTGCCAAGTGGCCTTGGTACACCACTGGTAGACCGCCTGTCAAATTTCGTGCCATTTGGAGTCCGTTTGATGCTCCAACAGTTAACCGGAGAACCTCAAAGGCCTCTTGTATGTTGCAGCCCAAACCCCTCCAAAACGGCCCAATAACCCATCCAAACCACTCCCATGTCCTCCGTCGTCGGCTCACGATCGCGTGGTCGAAAACTACACTCCATTTGGACAATCCTACCTCCTCCTACCTATAAATATGTGCACTCCTCCGAAAATCCGGGTCCCAAACCCTAGCTCACCCTCTCCTCGCGCTGCTGGACACGTCCGGGCCAAGCCGGACACATCCGCCGCTGCGCCCGCACCAACCAGAGGGTGCCACGTGTTGCCGCCGCCGGCTCCCACGTTTACATGAGTGCCATCATATCTTCTGTGCCTTTTTGGCTCATGGTCAGTAAGGGACTTTTGTTCTATGCATTTAGTAGATTCATGATATGCCTTGCTTTCCTATGTTTTGTTCCTCTAGTATGTTATTTGCTTGCTCTAAACATTTCTTCCTGATGTTATTCCTGGCATGTTAGTATTTTCACTAAGTCTATGAAGCTGATATCTTTTGTGCTTTTGCCATGCTTGTTTCAACTGCTCTTATGTGATTTAGCCGTATCTCAGTGTTCATGTTTTGTCAACCATCTTGAGTACGTCACTTGCATATACTTTATTGCTATGTTGGAGTGTAGTAGCTTAGTTTCTTGTTGCATTCTAGATGGCATCGTGCTGTTAATCGTAGAATTGTGCCATTCTTGTTTTGCTTGCCATTTGCAAACCGTGCCTCCGTTTCCGGTGATCTTTATATCGATTTTGACCGAAATCATCTCATCTTTGCAGAGGCACACTTGGTTTGCCAAGTTGATGCCTTGTTCATACTTTTCCTTCTGGAGCACGCATATGCATTGCATATCATGTCTTGCATATCATGCCATGTTTTGCATCATGTTGACTGTGCATTGCACCGTGTTTCATTGTTGGACCTTTGCTTGTGTTCTTGCTTTGGGTAGATCCGGGAGACGAGTACGTGATCGAAGAACCTGTTGAGTACGCTAACGAGGATCAAGATTTCGTCAACTCTGAGAACTTTGCAGGCAAGATGACCATACCACTTGCTATATCATGCCTCCCATTTTGCCATGTCAAGCCTCTAACCCACCTTTCCTAGCAAACCGTTGTTTGGCTATGTTACCACTTTTGCTCAGCCCCTCTTATAGCGTTGCTAGTTGCAGGTGAAGCTGAAGTTTGTTCCATGTTGGAACATGGATATTGCTGGGATATCATTATTATATCTTGTTTACTTTAGTGCATCTATATACTTGGTAAAGGGTGGAAGGCTCGGCCTTATGCCTGGTGTTTTGTTCCACTCTTGCCGCCCTAGTTTCCGTCATACCAGTGTTATGTTCCTTGATTTTGCATTCCTTACGCGGTTGGGTGTTATGGGAACCCCTTGACAGTTTGCTTTGAATAAAACTCCTCCAGCAAGGCCCAACCTTGGTTTTACCATTTGCCACCTAAGCCTATTCCCTTGGGTTCCGCGGACTCAAGGGCCATCTTTATTTTAAACCCCCGGGCCAGTGCTCCTCTGAGTGTCGGGAAAACTTGAGAGTTGGTTTTAGTTGTATGTAGTGTTCATCCGGTGTGCCTTGAGAACGAGATATGTGTAGCTCCTATCGGGATTTGTTGGCACATCGGGAGGCTTTGTTGGTCTTGTTTTACAATTGTCGAAATGTCTTGTAACCGGGATTTCGAGTCTGATCGGGTCTTCGTAGGAGAAGGAATATCCTTCGTTGACCGTGAGAGCTTGTGATGGGCTAAGTTGGTACACCCCAGCATGGTTTTGAACTTTCGAAAGCCGTGCCCGCGGTTATGGGCAGATGGGAATTTGTTAATATGCGGTTGTAGAAAACTTGACACTTAACTCAATTAAAACGAATCAACCGCATGTGTAGCCATGATGGTCTCTTTTCGGCGGAGTCCGGGAAGAGAACACGGTCTCATGTTGTGCTTGAACGTAAGTAGCTTCAGGATCACTTCTTGATCATTTATAGCTTCTCGACTGTGCTTTGCTTCTCTTCTCGCTCTATTTTGCATAAGTTAGCCACCATATATGCTAGTGCTTGTTGCAGCTCCGCCTCACTACCCTTTTCATACCATTAAGCTTAAATAGTCTTGATCTCGCTGGTGTGAGATTTCTGAGTCCCCATGACTCACAGATACTTCCAAATAGATGCAGGTGCCGATGATGCCAATGCAGGGGGCGCTACCAAACTCAAGTGGGAGTTCGACGAGGATTCGGGCCGTTACTATGTTTCTTTTTCGGATGATCGATAGAGGAGCCCAGTTGGGACAATCGAGGTTCTAGCATTTGGGGTTGTCTTTATTTATTTTGGTTCCGTTGTCGGACCTTTGAATGTACCTTGGTTGATATATGACTATTTATGTATTGTGTGAAGTGGCGAGTGTAAGCCGACTCTTTATCCCTTTCTTATTCAGTACGTGGGATGTGTAAAGATTACCCCTCTTGCGACATGCCTACCATGCGGCTATGCGTCTAAGTCGTGCCCCAACACGTGGGAGATATAGCCGCATTGTGGGTGTTACACACGGCTAAGCTCTTCAAATCCCTCACGGCCTATTCCTCAAGCAACATCCTCAAAAGCAGCTCCAGGTCCCTGTGTTGCAAAATCCTCAGCAACTGCTGCAAAGTCCTAAGCACCTGTGCATCTTTCCTCGTACCAAAGGACTACAGGAATCTCAATTGCTTTAGGAGCATCTTCAAGTTCCTCAGCTCCACCTTAGTCCTCAACTTCTCCGACATTGCTGAAGAAAAAGGCTGCTTCTGGATGCGGGTCTAGGCCAAGCCCTGACAAGAAGCAGGTTGCCTTTCAAGTCCCTTCAAGCGACGATGAAGCTGATGATGAAGAATTAGCTGAAATCATCAGAGAATGGTAGCAAAGGGCCGCTAGAGACAATGGCAGTGAAGTGCCACTCTTGCTTGATCCAAAGTTGATCCTTTATTTCATCGATCTTTGGCACAAGGACCGAAATACTCCACTACCTGATCTGAACCTCACGCCTGGCAAGAGCCACATGCTCAATGCCTTTATAGGCAAAGAAATCTGGAAATTTGAGAAGGACAGACATGCAAAGAAAGCTCAGTACAAGGAGTGTTTTCTGAAGAAGAATGTTGTAAACATGTCTCCCGAAGAACTTGTGAATCTACAAAAGCAGACCAAAGACCTCAGCGATGAATTTGACGCGTATCATGCAGATTGGCTAGGTGCCTAAATCAGATTTGTAAAACTGGCTAAGGGTTTCAAACTGAAGGTTGCATCTACATAACAACAAGAAAGTCCTTAGGTTGAGACATCTGCTCAGCCTACTTAAGAACATGCAAGCACAACTTATGAAAATCAGACTGTTGAAGAAAATGAGAGTACCAGGGCTGCTGAAGAAATTCCAGCCTCTGAAGAAACTGCCAGGGCAACCTCCAATGTTGCGCCCGAAGAACAAACCAGGCCAGTTGAAGCATCTGCTACTACGCCTAAGGAAACTGAACATGCCAGGGCAACTGCATCAGTTGTGAAAGAAGAAACTGAACCAATTTCATCTGCTCCTCCTGCAAAGTCATCACAGATGAAAAGTATCAACCTTCCTTCACGATTAGAAGTGAAGAAGACTAAAGCTACGGAGATGGCAGCTGTGAAGAAAAGGAAAGCATCGACAACTACAAAATCTTCAGCTCCTAAGAAAGTGAAGACTTTGATAAGCTCATTCACTAACCCAATTTATGATGTTCCTATCTCGATCGTGCCCTCAAAGGAGATTGTTCCCTTTGGTGAGGAATATGTCATACCTGATGACATGGATGAAGAAAATCCTTCTGCTGCTTCTTCAGAGCAGTTGGATGAAGAAATTGAAGTGGATAACATCCCTTCACCCAGCTGGTATCATCACCTATGCCTTAGTTCATAGCTGAAGAGGCAGGCATTGAAGAAATTGGTGAAGAAGATGAGGATGTGGATATTGGCTCTACCACTCCTGTGCTCAATAATGATTATTGGGAAAGAATTCACCCCAATTCACCTTTGACCACTCCACTGCATCAGATCCCTCAGTCCCCATTTCAAACTGAAGAAATTCCCCATTTCAAACTGAAGAAATTCATACGGGCTCTAATGGACCTCATGCCTCACTTCTGTCTATTCCAGAAGAAGTTCCAGCCACTAGTGCTGAAGAAATGGAGGCCAAGACTACAGCTGATGAAACTGCTACTAAAATTCCTCAGTCTGTGGCTCCAGAGGTTGTGGGCCCGGAGGCTGTGAAGCCATCCACTATAAATATTCAGCTGAAGCTACAAAATCCTCATACGAAGAAGCAAAAATTCAAAGCCGGTGATTTCTTTGCTGAGCATAATTTCTTCACGAATTATAATCCCTATGACTCTACAAGACTTTGGTGCAAGCGCTTCTGGATGGCTAGCGAAATGAACTTCTATTTCTCACTGCTATTCGATAAGGACAAGATTTTTGAACATTGTAAAATTACTCATGTGGACATGGAATCACCCCTTGCTTCCAACCTGTCCGCAGTGTTCTTCATGACGCTGGGCTGCTGAGCTTCTGTGCTGACATCTGTGACTCATTCTTCAATTTTATGCTACACTCCATCTCAGTGGCAATGTGGAAGATGTGAATTCTTGGTTGCTAGACTGGATGACCGAGAATAATCATTATAAATAATCGGCCTCTGAATTGCTTCATGCCATTCCAGTCAGTCCTCGTGTTGAAGGTGCAAGGCTTGTCTATGAAGAACCTGAACTCTCCAGTCACTTGATGCAAGTGCTGATGAAGCCACTGAAGCCTAGCCAAGCTCCAAGGACCACATTCCTCGTCAAGGAATTGCTTTATGTGCCAAGGGCAGTATATTGCATCTTGACCAAAACCCTCAGTCCGTCAAGGGCCACAACTCTGATGAAGAACAGGTTGTTGCCATAATGAAGAATCTGATGTTGAATATCATACATGGTATTCCTATCAACTACCATGATTTCTTCATGAGGACTTTGGCCAATGTTGCTCTGTCACCTTTTGAATTGAAGTCTTATTGTCGGTGTCAAAACCGGCGGATCTCGGGTAGGGGGTCCCGAACTGTGCGTCTAGGCCAGATGGTAACAGGAGACAAGGGACACGAAGTTTTACCCATGTTTGGGCCCTCTCGATGGAGGTAAAACCCTACGTCCTGCTTGATTAATATTGATGATATGGGTAGTACAAGAGTAGATCTACCACGAGATCGAGGAGGATAAACCCTAGAAGCTAGCCTATGGTATGATCATTGATGTGTATGTTGTCCTACGGATTAAAACCCTCCGGTTTATATAGACACCAGAGAGTCCCATATACACATCCCATATACACCGGATAGTCCAGGAGTCTGGCTATCCGAACACCCCCTAATCCAGGACTCCCTCAGTAGCCCCTGAACCATGCTTCAATAACGACGAGTCCGGCACGCAGATTGTCTTCGGCATTGCAAGGCGGGTTCCTCCTCCAAGTACTTCATAGAATATTTTGAACACAAAGATAGTGTCCGGCTCTGCAAAATAAGTTTCCACATATTGCCATAGAGAGAATAATATTTACACAAATCTAATCTGCTGACGTATTCCGTAGTGTGACATCACACCACGGCCAAGCTTTTATTCGAACCGTTTTACTGTCCCATCCCAGCGCGTTATGCGAGGCGGTTTCCTTGGCATGTCTTGTTGAAGCAGAGATCGTGTCCCCTTATTCCGGGATTCTCATCAATACGGGCGTGGGTAACCCAACCACGCCATTGATTACGGCGCTTGGAGATAAGCGAGTCTTACCAGGCTGGTGGGGACATGTAGTTGCGTCCACCCATATAAGGGGATAAAGATCCACCTTTTCACCTACGCCTTCTTCCTCCTTCGCCTATCCATTCTTGCGCACTCGAGCTCCAGCGCCCAAGTCCGCACTCCCCACCTCAACCTTCTCCAGTCATGTCCGGAGCGGGAGGCAAGTGGATGGTCTCCTCCGTTAAGGCGGGACACATCAAAAGATTAAGGAAGGTCGAATACTTGTCCAATGACATTGCGCACCGGCTTCCCGAGGATGGGCAGCTCATCCCTACCCCTAGGCCCCATGAGAGGGTGGTGTTCCTCCCCCATTTCCTCCGCGGACTGGGTTTCCCTCTCCATCCATTTCTCCAGGGGCTCATGTTCTACTATGGCCTAGATTTCCACAATCTGGCCCCGAATTTTGTCCTCAACATGTCGGCGTTTATCGTCGTGTGTGAGGCCTTCCTCCGCATCCGCCCCATTTCGGCCTATGGCCCAAGACTTTCAACGTCAAGCCGAAAGTGGTGCGTGGTAGCCAGGCGGAGTGCGGAGGTGCCATGGTGGGCAAGATGGCCAACGTCCTCTGGATTGAGGGCTCCTTTGTGGAGACCCTGAAGGGGTGGCAATCGGGGTGGTTTTACATCACCGAGTCGCACGATGCCGAATGGGTCGCACCCCCTGAGTTCCGGTCCGGACCCCCAACGCGGCTCACGTCCTGGAAAGAGACGGGCCTGTCGTGGGGTAAAAAAGGAGAGCTGACCGGACTCCATACATGCGTCAAAACCCTGGTGGACAAGAAGCTCAAACTTGTCAATGTAGTCCAGGTTATGCTCATCCGCTTGATCCTCCCGTGCCAACAACGGGCTTTCAACCTGTGGGAGTTTGACCCAGCGCGGCACCAAACTCTGAGCAGGCTCTTCGACATGACGTACGAAGATGCCTGGAAGGTGCTTTTCAAGGGCTCCGAGGCTCCCGCATCCGCTACTAAGGATCGCGGATTCAGTGCGCAGTGTCACGCTCTCGCGGTAAGCTGTTTTTTTTCCTTTTACAGGGTATCAGTTTTTCATAGTTTGACTCCATGCGGGATCTAAGCTCGCTGTCCTTTAATAGGATTGGCAGGTGACGTCTGGACAGATCAACTGTCCGGCTCCATTGCCCGAAGGCCCAGCGGATGCTCGCTTGACGAGGCTGCTGGTTTCTGCACCCTATGTGGTGCCGGAGAAGAAGGTCAAGAAGAAGGCCATGGGGACTCGAAAGAGTGCCCGGCGCCCGGAGGTGTCGGATTCATCATCCGACAAATCCAAGATGCACTCCTCCCACAAAGACGAGGAGGAGGAAGAAGAGACCCCTCCCCCTCCAGCGGGGGAAGGGAAGAAAAGGAAGGCCGCCCCAACTGGGGAGGCCGAAGGGTCCAAGAAGGGGAAAACCCTTCCTCCGGACTGCTCCACCGACGCCGACGGCGGCGGAGAGGACTGGGCGCCCAGGGCCAAGCCCCTGGCCAAATCGTAAGTATCCGGATACCAGAGTAATTCATAGTATTCCTTTATTGCACAGCTTTCCCTCATGTCGAATATGTTTATGCAGCCCACCCAAAGACCGGCTCGACGCGTCGTTGAGCGGCTCACTGGACTTGTCGGATGTGAACTCGCTTCTGACGGCTTCCTCCCCCCGCCCTACGGACAACACCGAAGTGTTGTCCCACCAGGTTCCAAGCCAGGATGAGGTGGTCCTGGAGGCGCCGCAAGGCGACCTCCCGGACTCCAGGAGCAAAGGGGATGAAACCCCCCAGGGCTCCAAGTCCAGCTCTAGGCCGAGCACCGCTCCGGAACCTTCAGAGGTTCCAGAATCCGGCGGGAGACCTCCTTCCAAGGGGAGCAAGTCCGTCGTGCCGGTGGCCCCCGTCCAACCGGAGGCACCGGACAATATGTTGGAGGCGCTCCAAGGCGCCTCCATCGACGAGGAGCACCGCGCTATTATGAGTGCGGTGGTCCAGAAGGTTCAGTCCGCCAAGAGCGGACTGACTGAAGCTTGTACTAGCCTTTTGACAGGCTTTGAGGTAAGTAAAGAATGTGTAAATAATAGTACCGCATAGACAGTAGCCCCTGATGCTCTGTTTGGCGTTCGGGAAGAAAAGCCGAATAGAGGATCAAATAGAATTCGCAGGAGTCTAACAAAACTGAGTCAATATGCGTATGCAGGCTTCCCTGCTTGCGTCTACCGCACTGACTGTGGAAGTGGACACGCTAAAGTAGAACCTCGAGCGGTCCGAGCAAGAGCTCGAGCGTTCCAAGAAGCAGCTCGAGGATAATGAAGGTAAGAATTACCTTGTTAAAAAAGATATATAAAAAGGTGCAATTGCAAAGAATGACAGGATTATTGTGGCTATTGTAGGGGCCACGTCTGAAGTGGCGACCCTTAAGCAAGCGTTAGTCGAGGCCGAGAAGAGTGCGGCCTCGGAGCGCACCGAGCGGGAGAAATATGAGGCCGAGGTTGGCAAGGTGCGGCAAGAGCTCCAGGCTCTCATGGAAAAACATGAGAGTTTGGAGCTTGGCTCGAAGACGCAAGCGTCCGAGCTCGCGGTGGCTATTGAAAATGCCAAATCCGCCAAGGCCGAATCCCAGAAGACCCTCCAGGAGTTGGATGAGGTGAAGAAGATAGCGGCGGGTAAGGCATTCTTTATGCAAAGCAAACACATAAACGTGAGTTACTTGTTACTTACCTGAATCCGGAGTTCTCCAGGAGCGTTCGCAGATCTTCCCCGGAGTGTGTCCGATGCTGCCGCGTTCTATCGAGCCGAGGAGGGCAGCTCGACGGAGAAGGTGTTCTGGACTCAGTACGCTGAGGCCGGACACCCCGTGCCCCTGAGCGACCAGCTGAAGCAAGTGGTCGAGCTCCACAAGGCGGCCGAACAGGCCATGAAGGGCCTTATTGTTCGGCTGTGGCCTAGAGGGGCTCTGCCTGGGAGCTATTTCAGGTTGGTGCGGCGGCTGGTGGAGGCCTGTCCAAGGCTCGAAGTCATCAAGCGCTCCGTCTGCATTGAGGGTGCCCGTAGGGCCCTTGCCCATGCTAAGGTGCACTGGGGCAAGCTGGATGCTGAGAAGCTTGTGAAGGACGGGCCACCTCCGGGGAAAGAGCATCGCAAGCCCGAGAATTACTATAAGGATGTTCTGAAGGGTGCCCGCCTTGTGGCGGATGAATGTTCTAGGGATGTAATTTTTGAGTGAAACTTGCTCGTTTTGTCCTGTGTGCTGAAAACTTGTTTATATGCGCTAAGAAATGATGTTGGAATTTAAAATATTACCTTCTGTGCGGCTGTTTATCAATTCTGAGAGATGGCGAGTCGTCGGCTTCTGCCCCCGTGCCGCTAGTGCTGGGGTGTTCGGGGATAAACCTGAGTGCTCTTTTTCCCATGTTTGGGTCCTTCGAGGGAGGCGCTCAGCCCAACGAACAAGGCAATTAGACTATAATGCGTGAACACTCTCACTTAGCCATAGAATTCTATAATTTTAAATTTCGGCGAAGCCCCTGGTATTCGGAGGACCGAGTTCGGGGCGCTATCCACGCCTTGGTCGGACAGAGCCGGCTCCTCGCCCTAAGCGCCATAAGTCTTTAGGGACTCAAAAAAACCTCTCGAACAGCGACCAGCTCACGCTTCATCATGACAGTCAGTTTGAGCTTTCTCCACTGAGGTGCTCGACCCAGCTCAACCGGGGCACAATCGCAGTGGTTCTCCTAGTGCTACCTTAGCCGATATAGCGGAACGTAAGGCACCAAAACATAGGAGCCGGGCAAACCCAACTATTGACCCAAGACATGATTCAGGGCCGATGCATATAAGTTCGGGGTGCCGCACTTGTTAAAGTGTTCGGACTTCTCACACCATATTGAGGGGTACTAAAGCCCCTGGCGTATTTTGGCAGTACCAACGTGTACGGGTGCAACATGTCGTTAAGGAACATATATAAAGAAAAAAGGTAATGCAAAAATAGACGAAAGCTATGCATTGTTTATTAAAAAGATGTGCGATCAAGGCAGAATGATACAAATAATGCGATGGGTGGAAGGTTGGACTAGTTAACATGTCCGTTCTAGGGGCAAGCTGCGGAATAGTATGCGGAACGGGTATACTGCTCATGATAGAGACCACCTGGGAGTTCCGTCGTGCGGCGTGGCTTGTCTGCTTCCCTAGTTCTTGCATCGTTTGTGCGGCAATTGAACCGCCGAACAGGCCTTCCGAAGGATGAAGTCCTGAAAGTAGGAGAAAATTAAAAAATTGGCAGCCCCTGGTACGGTTTAAGCCGTGTTTTGGGCGTGCCGTGATGGTGCCCCTCCCCCTGTGCCCATGGTATCTCTAGAGCGTAGTTATGTACACGAAGTACTGGCGTCGCCTTTTTGTGAGGGTTGGGGTTGGGGCCGCATTGCTACGCCTG
Organism: Triticum dicoccoides; assembly: GCF_002162155.2. Lineage (NCBI taxonomy): Eukaryota > Viridiplantae > Streptophyta > Magnoliopsida > Poales > Poaceae > Triticum > Triticum dicoccoides. Next base: position 266,485,585 of record NC_041386.1, on the reverse strand, counting down.
CTCGGATCGTGCCAGGCGGTCTTGTTGTAGGTTACTCCGGGCGCGCTTGACAGTGTCCGGTCGTTTAGTGGCCGGACTGGAGAACTGCCTGGAGAGGTTGCTTTGAACTTCTGCTGCAAGGGCCGCCGTGTGCTCCTCCATTCGGAGGGAGTGTTCGGTGTTTCCAATTATCGTAATTACTCCTCGAGGGCTTGGCATCTTGAGCTTAAGGTATGTGTAATGCGGTACCACATTGAACTTAGCGAATGCGGTTCGCCCGAGCAGTGCGTGATAGCCACTGCGAAACGGGACTATGTCGAAGATTAACTCCTCGCTTCGGAAATTATCCGGAGATCCGAAGACCACTTCAAGTGTGACTGAGCCTGTACAGTTGGCCTCTACACCTGGTATTACACCTTTAAAGGTCGTTTTGGTGGGCTTAATCCTCGAGGGATCTATGCCCATTTTCCGCACTGTATCCTGGTAAAGCAGGTTCTGGCTGCTGCCGCCGTCCATAAGGACTCTAGTGAGATGAAATCCGTCAATAATTGGGTCTAGAACCAATGCGGCGAATCCGCCATGACAGATGCTAGTGGGATGGTCCCTTCGATCAAATGTGATCGGGCAGGAGGACCATGGGTTGAACTTTGGGGCGGCTGGCTCTACCGCGTATACGTCCCTTAACGCACGCTTCCGCTCCCTTTTGGGGACATGGGTTGCGTATATCATGTTCACCTTCTGCACTTGTGGGGGAAAACCCTTCTGTCCACTGTTGTTCGGCGGCCGGGGCTCCTCGTCGTCATCGCTATGCAGCCCCTTGTCTTCATTTTCGGCGTTTAACTTGCCAGCTTGCTTGAACACCCAACAATCCCTGTTGGTGTGATTGGCTGGCTTTTCGGGGGTGCCATGTATCTGGCACGAGCGGTCGAGTATTTGGTCCAAACTGGACGATCCCCTAGGATTCCTTTTGAATGGATTTTTCCGCTGACCGGATTTAGAGCCTCTGAATCCGGCATTAACTGCCGTATCCTCAGCATTGTCTCCGTTAATGCGGCGCTTCTGCTTGTTGCGATGCGACCTGCCACTACTGTCCCTGGTGTCCGAATTACCAGGGTTCTTGGTCATATTGTTGCTACGAGCAAGCCAGTTGTCTTCTCCCACGCAAAAGTGGGTCATGAGTGTCGTGAGTGCTGCCATAGATTTCGGCTTTTCCTGTCCAAGGTGCCGGGCCAGCCACTCGTCACGGATATTGTGTTTGAAGGCTGCTAGGGCCTCAGCGTCCGGACAGTCGACTATTTGATTTTTCTTTGTTAGGAGCCGTGTCTAGAATTGCCTGGACGATTCCTCTGGCTGCTGAATTACGTGACTTAGGTCATCGGCGTCTGGGGGTCGCACGTAAGTGCCCTGGAAATTGTTGAGGAATGCAGCTTCTAGGTCCTCCCAACAACTGATTGATCCTGTTGGCAAGCTGTTAAGCCAATGCCGAGCTGGTCCTTTAAGCTTGAGTGGGAGGTATTTGATGGCGTGGAAATCATCGCCGCGGGCCATGTGGATATGAAGGTGATAATCCTCAATCCATACCGCAGGATCTGTTGTGCCATCATATGATTCGATGTTTACGGGTTTGAAACTCTTGGGGATTTGATGATCCATTATTTTGTCTGTCAAGCAGAGTGGGAGTGCGGTGCCTCTGTACTGGGCTATATCATGACGTAGCTCCAATGAGCCTTGTCTACTGTGTTCGGCCCCGTCGAATTTGTGGCCGGCGTGATGGTTACCATCTCGAGCCGTGGGGCGCCCACGCGATCCGTAGATCGATCTTGTTTTCCTTGGCTTGTCCTCCAACATGTCTCGTAAGTCCGACACATATTCCCGTGCCTTGGTACGGGGTGCGGCTTGAGTGGAGGGCCGAGAGGCCTCTCTGTCGCGACCACGAGGTGGCCGGTCGGCCGCATCAAGTGCTTCCTCCTCTAATCGGGGTAGCAACCTGCGATTTGGGTAGCTCTTGGAGGGGCGTTCGAGTTTATGCTCTTCGGCCGCAAGGACTTCAGTCCATCTGTCGACTAGCAAATCTTGATCAGCTCTAAGTTGTTGCTGTTTTTTCTTGAGGCTTCTTTCCATGGCCATAAGCCTGCATTGAAAACGCTTTTGCTCGACGGGATCCTCTGGCACGACGAATTCGTCGTCGTCGAGGCTTGCCTCGTCTTCGAAGGGAGGCATATAATTATCATCCTCGACCTCTCTATCTGCCGCTCTCTCATGAGGCTAGTTTCTCTATCCTCCTATGCTAAATCTTGCTGGAGGGGGTTTTCTTCGGCGCTTTCCGGAGTATTATTATCTCCCGTGCTGGAATCACCGTGTTTGTTTTGGCGGGATTTTGAGCGGCGCCGCTGACGCCGGCGCTTAGGATGTTTCTTGGCGGGGTCATCCTCCGCTGTTCCATCGCCATCTCCCTCTTTTGGGGTGTCCACCATGTATATGTCATATGATGAGGTGGCTTTCCAGGGCCTAGTAGGCACTGGTTCTTCATCATCTCCTTCATCGGCGTCCATACTGTCGATGTCCTCGGAGTTGAAGTCGAGCATGTCGGTTAAGTCATCGACAGTGGCTATAAAGTGGGTGGTGGGTGGGCTTTGAATTTCTTCATCGTCCATACCCCAACCTCGCTAACCGTAGTCCAGCCAGGGCTCTCCTGATAAAGAGAGAGACTTCAGTGACTTCAGGATATCGCCGAAAGGCGAGTGCTGAAAGATGTCCGCGGCAGTGAACTCCATGATCGGCGCCCAATCGGATTCGATCGGCAGGGGCGCAGAGGGTTCAGAGTCCGGAGAAGAGTCCGGCTCCTTGGAGTTACGAGTCTCGTAGAGTACGGGGCTGGTGCTTGGCTCAATCGCCGTTGGGGTCGCAGCCCCCGAGGTGGCATCCAACCGCCCATCCTCGATCGGCGCAGTTGGCTCCGAATTAAGGGTCGGAGCCGATGCGGGTGCGGCCTCTAGGGCACTGTTCGACGGCAGAGCTAGATCATGCTCGTCGTGACAGTGCGGCGTGCTCGGCAGTGGCTCGAATCCGTCGAAGATCAAGTCCCCGCGGATGTCAGCCGTGTAGTTAAAACTTCCAAATCTGACCTGACGGCCAGGGTCGTAGCTTTCGATCTGCTCCAGACGGCCAAGCGAATTGGCCCGTAGTGCAAAGCCGCCGAAGACGAAGATCTGCCCTGGGAGGAAGGTCTCACCCTGGACTACATCACTATCGATGATCGTAGGAGCCATCGAGCCTGACGGCGACGACACAGAGGAACTCTCAATGAAAGCACCAATGTCGGTGTCAAAACCGGCGGATCTCGGGTAGGGGGTCCCGAACTGTGCGTCTAGGCCGGATGGTAATAGGAGACAAGGGACACGAAGTTTTACCGAGGTTCGGGCCCTCTCGATGGAGGTAAAACCCTACGTCCTGCTTGATTAATATTGATGATATGGGTAGTACAAGAGTAGATCTACCACGAGATCGAGGAGGCTAAACCCTAGAAGCTAGCCTATGGTAGGATTGTTGATGTGTATGTTGTCCTACGGACTAAAACCCTCCGGTTTATATAGACACCAGAGAGGGTTAGGGTTACACAAAGTCGGTTACAATGGTAGGAGATCTTCATATCCGTATCGCCAAGCTTGCCTTCCACGCCAAGGAAAGTCCTTTCCGGACACGGGACGAAGTCTTCAATCTTGTATCTTCATAGTCTAGGAGTCCGGCTGAAGGTATAGTCCGGCTATCCGAACACCCCCTAATCCAGGACTCCCTCACTTATGCTCCGTGGATCATGAAATTCATCAGATCAAGGTATTCAATTCATTACCAGGCTGACTATCAAAATCATCTCTGCTACCTGCCACGAATTGAAGTCCTCAGACAGACTATTTCCTCAGCTGATGAGAAGGGCAAGGCTGCTGTTATTGATGAAGACACTTGTCCATTGGATGGATAGTTTCGCAAAGCTGCATCCTATTCCACCAATGATGACTCTGCAACACAAGACACTATCGCAAAAGCTTCAAAGCAAAATCCTCAAGCGACTACTCTGCGTGTGATGACTGATCGTGACCTTCTCCTCAGTCTTCATCAGAAAGTGGATAGAAATCACAAGTGGGTCAAGCATCAGTTTGGTGCAATACTTCAGAACATGAAGTCTTTGACCACACTTGGGATATTCTGTCTAATCTTTATAGTGCTAAAGATCTCAAGGAGATGGAATTTCAACAACACTTTGACTGGGCGCAACCACCTTCGAAGAAATTCAAGGTCAAAGTTCCTCAGCTTGTTGCCAGCTCATATTCCTCATCGTGTGAAACGGATGAAGCCGAAGACTTGAACGACACCGCGATAGGCCCTACTCCAATGGACGACCCCCACAACACTGACGCTCCTCCATCAACATCATGATGATATTCTTCAGGGGCGTTAGTCCTCATTTTTCGTCCCTTTTGGTCATTCGAAGACAATGGGGGAGAAATCTAAGTTAGTCTTCAAGTGGGTCTCTTATATGGGCGTTTTTTTGCTAAGTTACAACTCTTGCTCTTCTGAAGTGTTTGCTCTGATGAGTTGTAAACTTAAGTCTTATGGTGCTCTGACTCTTTTGAACTGCTTTTGTGCATGCTTATTTCTCAACCGCCTTAATGCACGCATGCTGAATTTGTCAGAGTCCATATTTGATCATGCATTTCAAATTCTTCATATCTTATGTTAAATGCATGTACGAATTACAAGATATAGGGGGAGATCTCAATAATATTACTCTACAATGTGCATTTGCTACTCAAAGCAAATTCCTCAAATATGCACATCTTCTGGGGGAGTTCTTCTTTATCTTGAAATCAAATTCCTCAATATCGCTATTTACACTTCATATGTTTATCCCCGCTGAAAACTTAACCTATATTGTCATCAATCACCAAAAAGGGGGAGATTGTAAGTGCATCTAGTGCCCCTTAGTGATTTTGGTGTATTAAAGACTTATAAGTTAAGTAACTAATGTGTTTGTGAGTGTACATAGGTCTATAAGACTATGAGGAGTTTGATATTAAACATGAAAGTCGACCCCTTAAAATGATTGTCTTCAGTTGAAGACTTTGGTGTTCTTGAAGACTTCCAAAGTGAGGAATTTGGTGTCACCCTAAAGACTTGATATTCATATGAGGATTATGAAACGTGAAGACTTTTGTTTTCATAGTTTTATTTTCTCTTTCTTGAGTCATAGGCAACACCGTGCTGTTAAAGGGGGTCGAGGTAAAACTAAGGAAAATTTTCCAAGTGATGCTCATATCAAAATCGTACACCTACCCAATCCTTTCGAGTGAAGCCATTGGAAATCTCATATAGTTCAGTGAATTTCTTCAGTGATAGAGAGGAAGATCTTTTGTTCTTAGAGGAATTTGTTCTTACTGAGGAGTTAGGAATTCACCAATGCGGATTGCCTACAAGTGAGGAACATGATAGCCCTGTGGAATTTTAGAGCTCAAACATCTTACCGTTGCTGTGCTATGCGCCAGCTGTCCCAAAATATCTACCGACCTAATGGTCATATCGTTGAAGGGCATTCATGTCTTATCATGTCGTGTTGCTCCCTAGGCTATAAATAGCTGCACCCTGCAACCACTTGTTGGTTGGCTGCTCTAAGAAAAACTGACACTTGCCATTGAGAGCATCCTGTCCTCTGAGGACATTGAGAGAAATTTATCAAGTGAGGAAAAACCTAAAGCCAAACATCTACGAAGCAAAAGTGATTGGGCATCACTGAACAGATTATTCCTGTGTGGAACCGGCGCTTGTTACCTTTCAGGACTGCGTATCCTCCAGACGGTTAGGCGTCATTTTCTAGAGCATCCAAGAGGATATTGTGGATTGCCGAGTGACCGATTCTGTGAAGGTTTGGAAGTCACCTGAAGTCTTACCACGAGTGATTGGGTGAGGTCTGTGAGACCTTAGCTCAAGGAGAATATGGTGAGGACTGTGTGCCCTCAGATTTAAATACCTAGCCGCTCCAACCAGACGTACGACTATCACAACAGTTGGAACTGGTCTACCAAGTCATCGCCTTCACCAAGCTACTGGTTCTATTTCCAAAACCCTTTCATTTTCCTCATTCATGTGTTGATGAACTTGACTGTTACTGTTTGAAGACCTGGACTGAAGACTTCCTCAATTTCCTCAATCCTAATTCTCCAGTCACTCTGTCTTCAGCCTACTTATCCTGTTTATACGCTACTTGTGCTCTATGCTTTTTTTCATTTCATCATGATGACTATGCTACTGCTCTGTTATGCATGCACCTGGGTACTTATTACACTGCTAAGTAGTTCGTTACTTAGGAAATTCCTCACGTAGAATTTCCTCAGTGACGAATTTGTAAAAATTACCTATTAACCCCCCTATTGATGATATAACACACTTTCAACCTCTCCATGTACACGAGCCCTGGCCGTACATATGCGTGAGTAGGCGTGCGAGACCCCGCCCGTATGTATGTGCGTGGCCGTATTTTTTGGCAAGTGGTTGTATGTACGTGTACACGGTTTAGACTGGACTGTCTGAACTGCTACATCGAGGGCTCTACTACTACACGTGCTGCTACTTGCTCGATCGCGGTTCATCGTTGCACGGAGACCGATCGACCAATATGTATGTACACGTTCGCAACTAGACATACAACGTTATGTACGCTTCGATCGGGTGGGTCCCAATTGTCAGGGAGGATAAGTACGCACTTCCTTGCGTGCGAAGTTATAGTTGGTGGGTCCCAGCTGTGAGGGGAGGAATCATTTTTATTTTGCGAGTAATAAGGAGGCCCTTCCTTGTGTTCGAAGATGTAACTGGTGGGTCCAACTGTCAGCCTCACCGCCTAAAGTCCTCTTCTAATGGCTGTCATTCGCTGACCACGTTGATCACACCGCACCAAGAGCACCAAGGCAGTGGACGATGGTGAGTCCTAGGAAGGAAACGATGCAGAGTCGGGGAAGACGCGGTAGTGGATGCCCACGCAGAGGGGGGTATGAGGGTTGACTGCTTTGGCGGCAGTGTTAGGCTGCTATCGCCGGAGAATAACAGGAGGTGTGCGTGAGTAGAGGGATGGCATGGCCAACGGTGGGTCTTTGCCAGGGGTAGTAGATTTCACTAGTGGCTTCTCTCGAGAAAAATAGCATATGGCAGGTAATTTTTTTACTGTTGGGCAATTGATAGAACTTCAAATAATTATGAAAATATCTAGGCAATGATCATTATATAGGTATCACGTCCAAGATTAGTATACCGACTCCTGCCTGCATCTACTATTATTACTCCACACATCGACCGCTATCCAGCGTGCATCTAGTGTATTAAGTTCATGGAAAAATGGAGTAATGTGATAAGAATGATGACATGATGTAGACAAGATCTATTCATCTAGGAATAGACCCCATCTTTTTATCCTTAATAGCAATGATACATACGTGTCATTTCCCCTTCTGTACTGGGATTGAGCACCGTAAGATCGAACCCATCACAAAGCACCTCTTCCCATGGCAAGAACAATCGATGTAGTCGGCCTAACTAAACCAAAGATTCAAAGAACAAATACGAGGCTATAAGTAATCATGCATATAAGAGATCAAGAGACTCAAATAACTTCCATGGATAAAAACATAGATCTGATCATAAACTGAAAGTCCATCGGATCCTAACAAACATGCCGCAAAAAGAGTTAGATCATATAGATCTCCAAGAGACCATTGTATAGAGGATCAAAAGAGAGGGAGGAAGCCATCTAACTAATAACTATGGATCCGTACGTCTACAATGAACTACTCATGCATCATCGGAGAGACACCAATGAGGATGATGAGCCCCTCCAATATGGTGTTTAGATTGGATCTGTGGTTTCTGGAACTTGTGGTGGCTGGAATTGTGTTTCATTGACTCCCCTAGGGTTTTTGGAATATTACGGTATTTTTAGAGCAAAGAGGTGGTGAGGGAAGCCACCGAGGCGGGCACAACCCACCAGGGCGCGCCTGGCCCCCCAGGCACGCCCATGTGGGTTGTACCCCGCTCGGGGCACCCCTCCAGTACTTCTTTGGTCCATCCTATGTCTTCTGTCCCAGAAAATTGTCCAAAAAGTTTCACCGCATTTGGACTCTGTTTGGTATTGATTTTTTGCAAAGTAAAAACAAGCAAAAAACAGCTACTGGGACTGGGCACTATGTCAATAGGTTAGTCCCAAAAAATGATATAAAATTGCTATAAAATGATTGTAAAACATCCAAGAATGATAATATAACAACATGGAACAATCAAAAATTATAGATACATTGGATACGTATCAGCATCCCCAAGCTTAATTCCTACTCGTCCTCGAGTAGGTAAATGATAAAAACATATTTTTGATGTGGATCGTTGCCTAACATGTTCATCACATATTCTTTTCTTTGTAGCATGGATATTTAGACTTCCATATGATTCAAAGCAATAGTATAGTTTCGACATGAAGATTTCAATACTCAATCATATCAACAAGCAACCATGTTTTTCAAAATATCAACACTAAAGCAAGTTATCCGTAGCCTATTATGCTCAATCATAGATCTATTTATGAAACACACTCGCATATTAGCTACACCCAATGCTCAAGTATGATCATAGTGTCCCTTCGTTGGTGCTTTATAAGGGAAGATGGAGATTCAAATAAAAATATAAATTCCATATAGTAAAAGAAAGGACCACCACAGAGGGAAGTAGGGATTTGTAGAGGTGCCAGAGCTCAAAGCGAAAAAGATAAAGACAAAAACATTTTGGGTGGCATGCTTTTCCTGTCAACGAAAATGATTGAGTAGTTCCCAATACTTTCCATGCTAGATATATCATAGGCGGTTCCCAAACATAAAATAAAGTTTGTTCCTTTTTCAACCATAGTTTCACATTCCACGGCTAATCGAATCCACAGGTGCCGTCCATACCAACACTTTCCAAGGAATTATAATTTGACAACATAAAGTGTAGCGACCCGATCCCAATGGATCGAAGTCTCTGTGCTTAAGTGTCATCCCTGGATCCGTAATCCTGACACACACAGTACTCAAGGAATTATAGCAGAGTTCAATCACACACTTATTACATCGATTGTCTCATAAGGAGAACTTATTACAATAATATGGCCGAAGGCCATCTAAATAAGATAACTGTGGAAGCTTCAAAGATAAATGAGTCCATCCAACTCCACGACAAAACTGAGTGCATGACAATGACCTATCGCACCTTACTCTTCGTCTGAAAATTCTGCAACATGATATGTTCCAGCCATGTAGGTCAGCACATGGAATATGCTCGCAAGATAAACTATAGAGCAATGAACAAATAACAACTATCACTACATGCATATATGGCTGGTGGAGGCTCTAGGTTTAACATTTTTCATAAAGCCAATTTTTTTCCTACAACAAAAGGAATATATTTTATTTAGCTACCAAATTTATGTCATTAATGAGAAGGTACCCTCAACTCAAACGCAAAAGAATATTATTTACCCAACAAACTTATTAAGTTAATGTTGAGATCAACCAAATAATTCAAGTACCAGATACTCAAGGTGTCCATAACCGGGGACACGGCTAATCATGATTAGTTTGTACACTCTGTAGAGGTTTGCACACTTTTCCCCACAAGACTCGATCTCCTTTGTTGGATTTCTTGCACTACATGGTGTTTGAGAAACGGATGACCGAGGCACAATCTTTCCGAAGAGGTCCCCTCAACTGATAGATAGGCCGGTACAGCTGCAATCCCCTACATTTGCTAGCCCATCATGCAAAGGATTCCCACAACTTACTCAAGTATGCCAGAGCTCATAATGGCATGTGGCCGCACACGGAAGTTTCTAGCATGAATAATCTTATGATCCCTTTGAGCCTGGGTGGCATTCCATAGGATGATCACACGGGTCCCCCGGGATCTCCTAGGACAACACTGGATTCCCAGGTGCCCACAACCAATCCACCTAGATGTGCGTTACAGTAGCGAGCTTAAGTTTCCCTTAGTTATTATCTGTCACAACATTCATGAATCTCACATATCAATCCCCGTCTACGAGCATATCAAAACAGTCTGAGCATAACGTATATTCCTAGGGTTGATAAAGGACAATAGGTTCCTACCTCATCAACTACTTAACAATACTACATGTTGCCATCCTACTCATGCAATGTTTGAGGGTTAAGACTAATGCATAAAAATGGGTAATAAAGGGATATGATCAACGTGTAACTTGCCTTGCTGACGATCGGAAAACCATAAAGATTCGTAGTAGCAAGCCTCGTACTCTGGGAACTCTATCGTAAAAAAACAATAGCAAACATAAGAACTCCAGCATAATATGCAAAGGTAAAACCAGAGAAAAAGATCTAAACAGAAAGTTCAAGTGAAGAGCCTCTATTTGCAAAAAGAATCAGTCGAATCAGAGCTACGAAACTCAAACTACGATCAAAAGAAGTTCAAATTCAAATCTGCTTGAAACCAAATTTTAAATTTTCAAAATAATGTTCAAGTTGATTATCTAGACCATGGGAAACGAGACAAAGAAATTGGCATTGATTTCATTGGATTCGGATATACGAGCCAAAAGTTGTGAGGGTTTAAAGATTAGGGACTAACATGTAAGAAAATTAATCGCGGATAGGTCCCTGGCCCAAAAATAAAACTAAACAGAAAAATCTAACGGACGAACGTTCGCTAGCAGAAACTAATGAACGAAAGTGTTCACTAAAAAATCTAAACGAATGAACGTCCGCTAATTAAACTAACCTAATAAAATAAACCGATCTAAAAGAAAATCCGAAACTAAAAAAACTTGGGCGGGTTTATTCGGCGGTTATACCGGTTTGCGAGGAAAATCGGCGGTGGATCGGATCGGATCGACGGAAGCGGCTCCGGCGAGGCTCCGACGCCATAGTCTAGCGGAGGTGGCGCGTGGGGAGCGGGCAGCAGCGACGACGCGGGCGGCTCGGCGTCAGCGGTGGCTAAGGCGGCGGCGGCGCAGCTCGATGGTAGGAGAGGAGCCGGCCCTCGGCCTTATAAAGGTGGGTCAGGGGGGAGGGGGTGCGGCGGCTTGGTGGAGGGGCAAAGTCGGCGGCGGCTCGGTCCCGGACTCCCGGTGAGTCCGGCTCCCGTATGGTTAGGGAAGGCGGCGGCGGCTCAGGCCAGCTGGGCCTTCGGCCTAGTTCTTTTCATAAACTCTTTTTACATAAAATTTCGCCGCGAAGAAAAATCCAAATAAAAAATAAAATAAAAACCATAAAATTGCAGAAATAATTTTCACCGTCCTCTCCTAATATTTAGGACAAAGTGAACATTTTTCTGGGCAACATGTATTTTTTTAAAATGCATATTTTTCCCAAATTTAATAAAATTCAACCAGATAAAATTACAAATAATTAAATTTTTATTCGAAATTAAATTTCCAATATTTCCTAGCTGTTTTGAAGAAGTCATATTATCTTCTCCCACTTATTTAAATTGAAAAAAATGGAAAAATATTTTGAATAAAACCACTTTGATCCAATTACCAATTTTGAAAAATTCAAAACTAGATTTTTGTGAAAACCTCCAACTCTCTCGATTGGACCTTGAGTTGTTTAAGGTTTCTAGGATCAAAATTCCAAATAAAAAATTTCGAAATGCACAAGTCATGAATGCATATGATGACCTAATGATTAACATCCAAATTGAAAATTGGGATGTTACATAAAGTAAATCCATTTTTCATTTCGGGACTCGGCATCCCTAATACCTTTGACGTACTCTCGTGCAATGACAAGTGAATAAAAACTCATGATGAGACTAACACATCTAGCATGGAAAAATATCAGCCACCCCCTACCATTTCATGAGCAGTATGAGCACACAAAAAGGAAATTTATTTTGAAGATTAGAGATGGCACGTACAAATTTTCTTAGAACGGCAAAAGAATACTGCATATAGGTAGGTATAGTGGACTCATATGGAAAAATTGATTTAATGATTTTGGATGCACAAGTAGTAATCATACTTAGTGCAAATGAAGGCTAGAAAAAGATTGAGAAGCATCCAACCAAGAAAAAAAATCTAATAAGAGAGCATTAAGCATAACTAACATCGAATAATGCACCACAAGTAGGATGTAATTGCATTGCATAACTATTGACTTTCATGCTTGCACAGGGAATCACAAACATTAACATCAATATTCTTACTAAAGCATAATTACTCATCAATAGGGAATCACAAACCTTAACATCAAACCTTAATATCATCATATCGCAAAACTATTACAAAGAATCAAGTTTATTTTGTCCAATGGTCTTCATGAAATTTTTTATTATATCCCTCTTGAATATCTATCACTTTGGGACTAATTTCATATGTTCTTTTGATAGATCAAACAAATCAAAGTGAAGAACATCAGCATAAATTTTTTCTTCTCTCAAAATAATATAAGTGAAGCATGAGAGAATTTCTTAAAAGTGAGAAGAAATGACGGAACAAGGCCACGGAGAGAACAATGCCCACCATGGCCTCGCAGACGAAGGCGAAGATGGCGTGGAGAAGAATGGATTGGGGATCCAAGTGCAGAGTGGACTTGGTATTGCGAGATTATGGCGTTGAAGAAATCAGAAAAGGGGGGAATCAAGCCTGCCAGGAGGGTATGGAGATGAATGGGGATCTCGGTGGACGCCATGTTGACCATGGCGCGGGAAGTAGGCCAGGCCACCGTCGTGTTCCACTCGTTGGAACTAGCGGCGAGCGATGGGCAGACCTTGTCTACCATCTCCTGGTTAACCACCGTCGACCGCTCGAGGCGAGCTCGAAGGCCGGCGGATATTTGGCCGGAGCGCGGCTCTTCACTTTCTTCTTCTTTTCCAGCTTCGGCGCAATGACGACAGGGGGAGAGTTGAGAAGATGGAGTGGCCAAGGAAGCTCGCGGCAAGCAATGAAGAGGGACCTGAGCCGGTGGCGACGGCCACCATGCCCAACGAATATCAAGGCTGCGTGGGGAAGTGGGGGTGCCCACGTCTCGTCAATCGCCACGCGTCGATTAAGGCCGCATGCAGTTGGGGCCAACGATGCTCCGCACTTGCCCTTTGGCTTTGCCTCGAGGCCAAGCTCGAGCGCGCCTTGGGCCTGGGGGTTACTGTCGGCGTCCTGGGAATGTGGGTACCCAGACTTGCGTGCTTGCGACCCATGGCATGACTCCATCAGTGGACCGGTATGGCCCAGTTTCGGCAGCAACAACACAAGACCCTCGTGAGGCAGGCGAGACTAAAACCTCCCAGGGGGGCAGCCTCACTAGGCTGGCTCCCGAGGAGCGGAGATATCAAGGCAAGGTGCACCTCGCGAGGTTCACATGACGTGAGCCATGACGACCAAGGCCAGGAGGCGCCAGCGGGCGCAGCGTACCAGTTTCCCCTTTGGTGCCAAGGTGGCAAGCGCAAGCGCGGATTCCCGAGGAATCAGGCAAAGGTTTCCATATTGGTGTAACAAGACCAAGACCGCCAGGACGACAGGACATAGGTCATCGCGGAGCCCACCACAGCATCACCACTAGAGCCTTTGCATGAGAAGGCTACTTTTCTTAGGATAACTTGTACAAGTTATCTCCCTTTGAAATTGGCCGTTGTGGGATCCCTGCCCGCCTACATTTGGGAAGAGGACCAAGGCCACTATAAATAGGACTTAGCCACCAGCATAGAAAGGAAGGGAAATCCATTGCTTCCTGACCACCTATCTAGCTCCTTGAGCTGAAGGAAACCTCACCTCCTGAGGCTGTTCATCCATTGTACTAGTTCATACAAAGCCCCTCGAGGCAATCCACCACAAAGCTGGAGTAGGGTATTACACCGCAAGGTGGCCCGAACCAGGATAAACTGCTGTGTCTCTTGTCCCTTGTGTTCGTCGAGTTAGGCTATGGAATCATTGGGCCGACAGGTTGGGGAGAAGGAGTTCTTCATACACACCCCAGTGTTCAAACCTCTCAAGGGTCTGCAGAGCCTGGAGTCCGACAGCTGCTGAGGTTTCCGCCAGCGGCCGAGCAGATGGACGAACAGCGTCCCACCATCCAAAGTCTGCTTGGTTTCGCCGAGGCTGGGGACTCGCGGTGAGCCAGCCCGCCATGGCCTCCCCAAGAGACGAGAATGGCCCGTGTTGTTGGCCGTACGGAAGGGGCCACACCCAAAGTGTAGTCCCCGCCACAGCAGCCAGCGCGAGCCTAGCCGAATCTAGAACGTGACGATGTCTCGATTGCCTTTCTGACCCTCGAGCATGTCAAGGCCGACGGCGAGCCCTGGAGGATAGGCGGAGGGGAGACACGCGTGTCGTTGTTGAGGAATGCCACGACGACCACCGCCAAACCAATGGGTGCGACGACCCCGCGCACAGTATTGGCGGGTGCCTATCTTTCGAGGTTGGGTGCCCTGCCTTTACTCGTGAGCTGCGGCAAGTTCGTTATCCGTCCGTGCACAAGTTCAAGCCCGAGATACCTGAGAAGCACGATGGGATGCTGAACCCGGCTGAGTTTCTGAGCATCTACACCATCACTGTTCAGGCTGCCGGGGGAAGAGATGAGAAGGTGTTTGCCAACTACTTCCCTTTGGCTCTCAAGTCCAATGTGAGGTCTTGGTTGATGCACCTGCCGGAGAACTCTATTTCGTCGTGGGCTAACCTATGCGATGAGTTCATTGGTGCCTTCACCGGCGGCCATCAAGAGCCAGGCAGGCCCAGTGACTTGCATCTTATCCAACAGAAGGAAGGAGAAACCCTCTGTAAGTATTTAAGAGATTCAACAAGGTTGATAGGAACATCCCAAATATCCATCTGGCCGCTATGATAGCCGCTTTCCAGTCTAATGTGCGCAATCGCCAGATCCGTTACAAGATGAACATGCGGTTGCCCAAGACTGTGAAGGAGCTTTACACCTTGGTGGAGAAGTGTGCCCAGATGGAGGAGGGTAGGATGTTGCCCGGAGAGGAAGATTGCATCAATGTCGATTCAGAGGATGGTGATGAATCAACCAGTCAGAAGAAGAGCATGAAGCGCAGTAAGAAGTGGAAGGATAAGGTAGTGATGCCTGTTGAAGTATCGGGTACATGCAGTACCGGCAAGAAGGCCAAAGCTGAGGTCCCGGGCAAGGAACTTGCCGTGTGTGCTGACTGCCGGGAGGCCGCAGTTGCCGAGAAGGCCGGGAAAGGTGATGGGCCGTACTGCAAGATTCATCAGACCATAGGCCACGACCTTCAAGAGTGCTATCATGTTGGCAGCTTGTTAAGAGACAGAGAGCAGAATATGAGAAGCGTGACAAGGAAAAGGGTTTGTATGTTGCTGGAGGTAAGGGACGAGGCGGTGAAGTAAATCGCCCCGGCAAACCCTTCATGAACCAAGGAAAACCCACGAGAGGTCGACAGAACGAAGCTTGTGATGATGAGAGTGATGGAGGGGATGAATAGGAAACCAGTGAGCAAGAGTTTCAGAAGGCCACTGACGCCCTGTGAATTGACGGGGGTGCATCTTTGCATGTCTCTCACCACCAGCTCAAACGGTGGGCGCGAGAAATCAATGTCGTGGAACCAGTGCTAGAGGCCCGAAAGATGCTCATGTGGTCGCGCATGCCCATCATCTTTGACGAAGAGGATCATCTTGAACGTACCACTGCATTAGGGTGTTTGCCGTTTTTGGTCTCTCGAACAATTCAAAACCTCAAGGCCACAAAAATGTTGGTGGATGGCGGGGCCAGGTTGAATCTGATCTCCCCGGCAGTCATTAGCAAGCTTCTGATAGCTGAAGAAGAGTTAGAGGTTACCGGCACGTTTCAAGGATTTAATCCCGGTAGGAGCCATCCAAATGGAAAGATCATGTTGCCAGTGACGTTTGGGGGAGAGCTGAACTACCGGACTGAGAAGATTGTGTTGGGTGTGGTTGACCTCCCCCTGCTGTGCAATGGGATTCTTGGACGCGTAGCCCTGGCTAAATTCATGGCGGCATCCCACTATGCCCACAACACCTTGAAGATGCCTGGGCCAATGGGAGTCCTTACCATTCCATTAGCCGAGAAGGATGCAATCATTTGTGTGGACAAAATGTACTGGGATGCAGTCACGGCAGAGGCAGCGGCAGCGGCAGTTCCCGCCAAGCTGGACAAAGGAAAGAAGAAGGGTAGCAAGGACGCTGGCAAGGAATCCGGGAAGAGTACCTCTTCAGAGTGCGTTGTGCCCGTTGATGACTTGCCAGAGAGCTCCAACAGTAAGAGATCCAAGGTGACTCTACCCCAAGTGAAGAAGGTCCTGATAGGGGTGGCTGGCATTGATGGTACTTTCACTATCAGCACCACCCTTGATGACAAATAGGAAAGCACGCTCATTGCCTACCTGTGGGTGAATATCGATGTGTTTGCCTAGCGACCATCTAATATCCCCGGATTTCCCAGGGAGGTAATCGAGCACCACCTTGCTGTCTGCCCACACACCCGATCTGTTAAGCAGAAAGTCCGGAAGTAGGCCTTGGAGAGCCAACAGTTCATTGCGGAAGAGATCAAGAAACTTGAAGCAGTTGGTTTGGTCAGAGGACTGCTCCATCCCGCATGGTTGGCAAATCCAGTTGTAGTACGGAAGGATAACGGGAAGTGGAGGCCTTGCATAGATTTCACAGGTCTCAACAAAGCTTGCCCGAAGGACCCGTTTCCCTTGCCGCGCATCGATCAGATTGTGGATTCCACTTCAGGTTGTGATTTGCTCTCCTTTCTAGATGAATATTCTGGATATCATCATATCTTCATGTCCAAGGAAGAGGAAGAGAAGGCATTGTTCATCACTCCATGTGGTACGTACTATTTTGTCCGCATGCCATTCGGATTAAAGAGTGTCGGGTCCATTTTGTGAGGGCAGTCCAGATTAGTTTCGAGCCACAACTGCATGGAAACATTGAAGCTTATATGGATGATATTGTGGTCAAGACCAAGGATAGAGCCACCCTTATTCAACATTTGGAGGAGACATTTGCTAATTTGCGAAAGATCAAGTTGAAGCTCTACCCGGAGACGTGTGTGTTTGGCGTTCCCTCCGGCAAGCTGCTTGGGTTCTTTGTGTCACATTGGGGGATCGAAGCCAATCCCGACAAGATTAAAGCTATCGAGCAGATCCAAGCACCAAGGATAGTCAAGGATGTGAGGCGTCTGACAGGGTGCGTTGTTGCGCTATGCAGATTCATCTCCAAGTCTGCCGGGCGCGCTCTGCCGTTCTTCAAAATTTTGAAGAAGGCAGGGCCCATGAAGTGTACTCCGGAAGCAGATGCAGCTTTACAAGAGTTGAAGGCCTACTTGTCCTCTGTGCCCACCTTGGTTGCTCTTAAGCCACAAGAGCCTTTGTTTCTATACTTAGCGGCAACCAGCCAAGTGGTGAGCGCAGCCTTGGTAGCGCAGCGGGAAGTGGATGATGCAGAGAGTGAGCAAGGACCGGCAGAGCCAGAGAGGGATGAAGGCAGCAATGAGCATGGTAGTGAGAGCAACCCCAAGGACACGACAAGGAAGAAAGTGGTGCAGCACCCAGTGTACTTCGTCAGCTCCTCATTAAAGGGGGCTAGATCAAGGTACTCTAGAGTGAAAAAGTTGATCTTCGGTCTCATCATGGCATGAAGGAAACTGCGCCACTACTTCCAAGCCCATGAGATCACGGTTGTCACTCATTTCCCGTTGCAAAGTATACTTTGAAAACCTGAGCCTACCGGCAGAATAGTGCAGTGGGCTTTGCAGTTATCCATTTTTGGTTGGAAGTTTGAGAGCACAGCAACAATCTGGAGCAGGGCATTGGAAGCGTTTATTGCAGAATGGACGCCAACCCCTGATGAGGAAGTACTAGAGACAGTTATCCCTGGCAAGGAATCGCCCCAAGAATGGATTATGTATTTCGGTGCTGCCTTTTCCCTGCGAGGTGCAGGAGCTGGCGTGCATCTTGTCTCCCCCTCCGGGGAGCACTTGAAGTACGTCGTCCAGATGCATTTTTCTTGGGAAGAGGCAACCAACAATACAGCAGAGTATGAAGGGATCCTTGCCAGGCTTAGGATTGCCGCTGAATTGGGAATTAAGAAGCTGATCATTCAAGGAGATTCACAACTTGTGGTGAGACAAGTCAACAAGGATTACCAAAGCCCATTGATGGAGGCATACGTCGAGGAAGTGAGAAGATTGGAGGAATGCTTTGACAGATTGCAAACAAACCACATACCCCGTTGCTACCTCTTGAGCTTGTGTTGGTTTTTCCCTTGCAGAGGAAAGGGTGATGCAGCAAAGTAGAGTAAGCATTTCCCTCAACATTTGAGAAGCAAGGTGTCAATCCAGTAGGAGACAACACAACAAGCCACCGAATACCTGCACAAACAAACACCAACTTGCGCCCAATGCAACAAAGGGGTTGTCAATCCCTTCACGGTCATTCACAAAGTGAGATCTGATATAGATGGCTAAACGGTAAAGTACTATTTTTTGAAATTTTTGGTATATAGATCGGAAAGTAAAAGATTGCAAAGAAAGTAAATAGGAAACTAAAATTGTAGATGAGAAACTCATATGATGGAAAATAGACCCGGGGGCCATAGGTTTCACTAAAGGCTTCTCTCAAGATAGAAAATATTATGGTGGGTGAAGAAATTACAACCGAGCAATTGATAGAAAAGCGCAAAGTTATGACGATATCTAAGGAAATGATCATGAATATAGGTGAGGGAGTCCTGGACTAAGGGGTCCTCGAGCGTCCGACCTATTAGACATGGGCCAGACTGATGGGCTGTGAAGATACAAAGACCAAAGACTCTACCCGTGTCCGGATGGGACTCTCCTTGACGTGGAAGGCAAGCTTGGCGTCCGAATATGAAGATTCCTTTCTCTGTAACTGACCTTATGTAACCCTAGATCCCTCCGGTGTCTATATAAACCGGAGGGCTAGGTCCATAGATGGCTCTCCTGATAATCATACTCAGACAGGCTAGACTTTTAGGGTTTAGCCATTACGATCTCGTGGTATATGAACTCTTGTAATACTCATATTCATCAAGATCAATCAAGAAGGAAGTAGGGTATTACCTCCATAGAGAGGGCCTGAACCTGGGTAAACATTGTGTCCCTTGTCTCCTATTACCATCCACCTTAGACGCACAGTTCAGGACCCCCTACCCGAGATCCGCCAGGACCTTAACTCTCTTTTGCAGGGAAAGGTCTCCAACCGAAAATCAAATGCGTCTGAAGCTATTGTTGGGGACCTAAAACATCTTGTAGGGTGCAAGATCAAATGCCCAAATGGTCTTATTATGTATTTTTCTCCTGAGTCGCTTGCTATTTGTCCTATCAGTCCTAACCTCTATCCAAGCTTTCATAATCTACTTGCTCATCAAATGTTTATGCTTCACAATGCTCTTCGTGAAGCCTATCCCCCTAACTGCACTATAGGGTATGACACCAGCTGCTTCAGAATGGATTATTGATTGTGGATGTACTAATCACATGACTGGCGAATGAAGTCTTCTCATGGACTCAGCCTTATGTCCATCTGGCAAAAGTCACATCACATTTGCTGATACTGGTAAAAGCAAGGTATTGGGTGTAGGTAGAGTTGCAATCTCAAAGGATCATCGCATGGATAAAGTGACACTTGTTGAATCCCTTGGTTTTAACTTAATGTCTGTCTCAATGCTTTGCGATTTGAACATGATTGTGATATTTGGAAAATATCGTTGCCTTGTTCTAATGGAATCTGACAAGTCTCTAGTCTTTGAAGGGTATTGGAAAGATGATTTGTACATGGTAGATTTCTCAGCAGGACCACAGCTTGCCGTATGTCTTCTTGCAAAAGCTTCAAAGTGCTGGCTCTGGCATCGGAGGTTAGGGCATGCTGGCATCAGGATCTTGCATACTCTTGCAAAGAAGAAGCATGTCATAGGCATCGAGGGCGTCAAGTTTAAGACGGATCACTTATATGGTGCCTGGGAAGCTGGAAAGATGGCGAGGGCCAAGCATCCCTCGAAGGCAATCTTGACAACGACTCAACCCTTCGAACTGCTACACATGGACCTCTTCGGCCCTACTCACTTATCTACCCTTACTACTACTGCTTGTCTCTATGGCTTCGTCATTGTTGATGATTATCCAAGATATACATGGGTACACATAATCCTCTACAAGACTTAAGTGCAGGATGTCTTCAAACGCCTCACCAATCGAGCCATGAACTACTATGGCATCAAGATCAAGCACATTAGAAGTGACAATGGCACTGAATTTGAGAACACCAGCCTCGATACTTATCTTGATACACTGGGCATCACTCATGAGTTCTCGGCTCCGTACACGTCGCAGCAGAATGGCATCATGGAACGCAAGAACAGAACACTCATTGAGATGGCTCGGACGATGCTCGATGAATACAAGACACCAAGAAAGTTCTGGCCTGAAGCTATTGATACTGCACGCCATGTCATCAACCGTGTTTATCTTCACAAGCTTCTGAAGAAAACATCCTATGAACTACTCACTGGTAAGAAGCCAAATGTCAGTTACTTCAGAGTATTTGGTGCTAGGTGCTGGATCAAGGATCCACATCACACTTCAAAATTTGCACCGAAAACACATGAAGGTTTTATGCTTGGTTACGGAAAGGATTCGCACTCCCACAGTGTCTTCAACCTCTTTCACTATAAAGTGGTTGAAACTGTGGATCTGCGGTTCGATGAGACTAACGGCTCGCAAAGAGAGCACCTACCAAATGTGCTAGATGAAATTCCACCTAGTGAATCCATCAAGCTTATAGGAACTGGAGAAATCATACCGTCTGAAGTACAGCCTGAAGAGGAACTTATCATTTCTGCACCTAATCAACCTGAAGACAATGCTCATCATGAAGACAATCCTTCAAACGATGACAATGATCAGCAAGAGCAAAATCTTCGTCCAGTTCATCCTCATGTTGCAAGTGAAGTACAGATTGAGAAGATAATTGATAGCATCAATGCACCTAGTCCACTCACTCGTTCAAGGGAAACACAACTAGCAAATTTTTGTGGTCACTTTGCATTCGTCTCAATATCCGAACCCAAGAAAGTTGGTGAAGCCTTCATGGAACCTGAATTTATTCAAGCTATGCAAGATGAGCTTCAACAATTCAAGCTGAATAATGTATGGGAACTGGTCGAGCGTCCTGATCCTCGTCAAAACATTATCATAGGCACTAAATGGATATATCGCAACAGGCAAGATGAGCATGGTCAAGTTGTCAGAAACAAGGCTCGTCTCGTTGCTCAAGGATACACTCAAGTTGAAGGAACTGACTTCGATGAAACATTTGCTCCTGTGGCTAGGCTTGAAGCTATACGCATACTGCTAGCCTATGCAAATCATCATAACATCCTTCTGTATCAAATGGATGTGAAGAGTGCCTTTCTCAATGGCAAGATTGAAGAAGAAGTGTTGTTGCACAACTGCCTATTTTTGAAGATCCAAAACATCCTAACATGGTTTACAAGCTCCACAAGGCACTGTATGGCCTCAAACAAGTCCTCGTGCTTGGTATGACACACTCAAAGACTTCCTGAAGAGCAAAGGCTTCAAACCTGGTTCCCTGGATCACACACTCTTCATGAAGACATATGATGGTGAACTGTTGTGTGCCAAATATATGTGTGTCGGTGTCAAAACCAGCGGATCTCGGGTAGGGGGTCCCGAACTGTGCGTCTAAGGCGGATGGTAACAAGAGGCAGGGGACACGATGTTTTACCCAGGTTTGGGCCCTCTTGATGGAGGTAAAACCCTACGTCCTGCTTGATTATGCTTGATAATATGAGTAGTAAAAGAGTTGATCTACCACGAGATCAAAGAGGCTAAACCCAATAAGCTAGCCTATGGTATGATTGTATGTTGTCCTACAGACTAAAACCCTCCGGTTTATATAGACACCGGAGGGGGCTAGGGTTACACAGAGTCGGTTACAAGGAAGGAGATCTACATATCCGTATTGCCAAGCTTTCCTTCCACGCCAAGGAGAGTCCCATCCGGACACGGGATGAAGTCTTCAATCTTGTATCTCCATAGTCCAACAGTCTGCCAAAGGATATAATCCGGCTGTCCGGATACCCCCTAATACAGGACTCCCTCAGTAGCCCTTGAACCAGGCTTCAATGACGATGAGTCCGGCGCGCAGATTTTCTTCGGCATTGCAAGGCGGGTTCCTCCTCCGAATACTTGATAGAAGATTTTGAACACGAGGATTGTGTCTGGCTCTGCAAAATAAGTTCCACATACCATCATAGAGGGAATAATATTTACACAAGTCTAATCTGCTGACGTTCCCCGTAGTGTGATATCACACCACAGCCAGGTCTTTATTCGAATCGTTTTTCACAACCTGTCTCAGCGTGTTCCTGAGGCGGTTTCCTTGGCACGTCTTGTCGAAGTAGAGATCGTGTCCCCTTATTACGGGATTCCCATTAATACGGACGTGGGTAACCCAACTGCGCCATCAATTACGGCGCTTGGGGGATAAGCAAGTTTTACCAGGCTAGTGGGGGCGCATAGTTTTGTTTGCCCTTATAAAGGGATAAGGTCTCACCCTTTTCTACCCACGCCTTCTTCCTCCTTGCCCATCCATTCTCGCACACTCGATCTCCAGCGCCCAAGTCCACATCCTATTCCTCAACTCTCTCCAAACATGTCTGGAGCGGGAGGCAAGTGGATGGCCTCCTCCGTCACTGAGGGACACATAAAAAAACTACGTGGAGCCGGATACTTAGCCGCGGATATCGCGCACCGGCTGCCAGCCGCGGGGCAGATCGTCCCTACCCCGGAACCTCAGGAAAGGGTGGTTTTCCTCCCCCACTTTGTCCGCGGACTGGGGTTTCCCCTCCATCCATTCGTCTGCGGCCTTATGTTCTTTTATGGGATGGACTTTCATGATCTGGCCCCGAATTTCATGCTCAACATCTCGGCATTCGTGGTCGTGTGTGAGGCTTTCCTCCGCATCCGGCCCCACTTCGGCCTATGGCTGAAGACCTTCAATATCAAGCCGAAGGTAGTAGGCGGCCAACAGGCGGAATGCGGCGGAGCCATGGTGGGCAAAATGCCCAACGTTACATGGCTCGAGGGATCCTTCATGGAGACCATAAAGGGGTGGCAACCGGGGTGGTTCTACATCACCGAGCCGCACGACACCAACTGGGTGGCGGCCCCCAAGTTTCGATCCGGAATCCCCACGCGACTCACTTCCTGGAAGGAGAAGGGACTGTCTTGGGGCTCATCGATGGAGATAGATGGACTCCAGAAGTGTATACAGAACATGACAAGCAAGAAACTTAAGCTTGACAACATAGTCTAGGTCATGCTCTTCCGCCGGATCCTCCCGTGTCAACAACGGGCTTTCAACTTATGGGAGTTCGACCCGGCCCAACACCAGACTCTGCGCGAGCTCTTCGACACGATGCATAAGGACGTCTGGAAGGTGCTGTTGGAAGGCGCCGAGGTCCCCCCTTCTCTTACCGAGGACTGGGTAGGGTATTTATTTCCCATATCTTAACCATGTGCGGGGTCTGAGCTCCCATGCCTTTGACAGGACTGGATGGAGACATCGGAGCAGATTAACTGTCCGTCCCCTCTGCCCAAAGACCCTACAGACGCTCTCCTGACGGAGATGCGGACTCCGGCTCCTTATGAGGTGCCGAAGAAGACCAAGAAGAAGGCCACGGGAACCCGAAAGAGTTCCCGGCGCCAGGTGGTATCGGACACATCGTCCGATAACTCCGAGACGCACTCCTCCCGTGAAAACAAGGAGAAGGAAGATGAAGATTCTCCCCCTCTAGCCGGGGGAGACAAGAAAAGGAAGGGCGCCCCAACCGGGGATGCCGAAGGGTCCAAGAAGGGAAGGACTCTCCTTTCGGACTGCTCCACCACCGCCGCCGACGGTGAAGACGAGTGGCTGCTCAGGGCCAAGCCCCTGGCAAAGTCGTAAGTATTCGGATACCAGAGTAACTCATTGGATACTTTTGTTGCATTTCTTCTCCTAACGTCGAATATGATTATGCAGTCCGCCCCAAGCCCGTATCGACGTATCCTCGTCGGACGGTTCCTTGGACTCGTCAGACATGAGTAGTGATAAACTTCCAACCGCCTCCTCTCCTTGCCCTACGGACAATGCCGAGGTATTGTCTCAAGGGTCACTGAGCCGGGGGGAGATAGTCCCGGAGGCGCCTCAAGGCGACCTTCCGGACTCCAGGAGCAAAGGGAGCAAGGCTCCCAGGGGCTCCAAGTTTGGCCCTCAGCCGAACACCGCGCCGGAACCTCCAGTGGTTCCGAACTCGAGCAGGCGGCCCCCTTCCAAGAGGGGCGAGCCATCCGTGCCGGTGACCTCTGTCCATCAAGAGGCACCGGACGACCTACTGGGAGCGCTTCGCGGCGCTTCCATCAACGAAGAGCACCGCGCTATTATGAGTGCGGTGATCAAGAAGGTTCAGTCCGCCAAGAGCGGACTGACTGAAGCCTGTGCCAGCCTTCTAACAGGCTTTGAGGTAAGTATTTAAAATATAGGAAAAATATTACCGCATAGAGAGTAGCCCCTGATGCTCTGTTTGGTGTTCACAAAGAAAAGCCTAATAGAGGATCAAATAATATCTGCAGGAGTCTAATATAAGTATGTCTGTATGCGTATGCAGGCTTCGCTGCTGACCTCTGCCGCACTGATTGCGGAGGTCGCCGCACTGAAGCAGAACCTCGAGCGGTCTGAGAAAGAGCTCGGCCTTGCCAAGAGGCAGCTCGAGGAGAACAAAGGTAAGTAATACCTTGTCTATATTAAAAAGAAAATGTGGTTGCGAAATTACAGGATCATCATGAATGTGCCAGGGGCCACGGCCGAAGTGGTGACCCTGAAGCAAGCGTTGTCCGAGGCTGAAAACAAAGCGACCAAGGTGCGCACCGAGCGGGAGAAACAAGAGGCACGGGTGGGCGAGGTGCAGCAAGAGCTCCAGGCTCTCGTGAAGAAACACGAGACTTTGGAGCTTGACTCGAAGACGCGAGAGTCCGAGCTTGTTGCGGCCCCTGAGAGCACAAAGCATGCCAAGGTTGAAGCCCAAAAGGCCCTCCAGGAAATTGAGGCGATGTGGAAGATAGCAGCGGGTAAGGCATTCAATATGCAAAGCAAGCATGTGAAAGTAAATTACTTGTTACTTACCCGAGTCCGGAGCTCTCCAGGAGCATTCGCAGATTTGCCCCGCAGCGTGTCGGATGCCGCGAAATATTACCAGGCCGAGGAGGGAAGCTCGACGGAGAAGTTGTTCTAGTCTGAGTATACTGGGACCGAACACCCGATGCCTATGAGCGACCAGCTGAAGCAACTGGTCGAGCTGCACAAGGTGGCCGAACAGGCCATGAGGGCCCTTATAGTCCGGATGTGGCCTAGACTGGTGAACAGGCCATGAGGGGCCTTCCCAACAGCTACTTCGTCCTGGTGCACAAGGTGGTCGAGCTGCACAAGGTGGCCGAACAGGCCATGAGGGGCCTTATAGTCCGGATGTGGCCTGGACTGGTGAACAGACCATGAGGGGCCTTCCCAACAGCTACTTCGTCCTGGTGAGGCGGCTTGTGGATGCCTGCCCCGGGCTAGAAGTCATCAAGCGGTCCATCTGCATCGAAGGTGCCCGCCGGGCTTTTGCCCGTGCGAAGGTGCACTGGACCAAGATGGACGCTGAGAAGCTGGTGAAGGAGGGGCCGCCGCGGGGCAAGGAGTATCGCCACCTCGAAATGTATTATGAGGGTGTCCTGAAGGGTGCCCGTCTTGTGGTGGACGAGTGTGTGAAGGATGTAATTTTTGAATGAACTTGCTCGTGTGATCCTGTATTATGAAAACTTGTTCATATGCGCTATGCAACACTTGTTTGAATTTAAAATAGTACCTTCTGTGCGGCTATTTATGAAATCTAAGAGATCGCCAGTCGTCGGCTTCTGTCCCCATGCCCTGAGTGCTGGGGTGTTCGGGATAAATCTGAGCACTCTTTTTCCCATTGTTGGGTCATTCGAGGGAGGTGCTCAGCACAACGAACAAGGCAATCGGACTATAATGCTTTATCACTCTCACTTAGCCATAGAAGTCTACAATTTTAAATTTTGGCGAAGCCCCTAGTATTCGGAGGCCGAATTCGGGGCGCTATACACGCCTTAAGCCGGACAAAGCCGACTCCTCGCTCTAAGCGGCATAAGTCTTTAGGGACTCGAGACCTCTCGAACAACGACTAGCTCTCGCCTTATCATGACAGTCAGTTTTAGCTTTCTCTACTGAGGTGCTTGCCCAGATGAACCGGGGCACAATCGCAGTAGTTCTCCCAGTGCTACCTTAGCCGATATAGCAGAACGTAAGGTACCAACACATGGGAGCCGGGCAAACCCAACTATTGACCCAAGACATGATTCGGAGCTGATGCATATAATGCTATAAGTTCGGGGTGCCGCACTGTTGAAGTGTTCGGACTTCTCACGCCGTATTATGGGGTACGCTTAAGCCCCTGGCATATTGGCCGTACCAAAGTGTACGGGTGCTGAATGTTGTGAATGAACATATATATATATATATATATATATATATATATATATATATATATATATATAAGAATAGAGAATGCGGTAATAGTCTAGTGCTATGCATTGTTTATTCAAAAAGGTGCGTCGAAGCAGAATGATACAAGTAGTGCGATAAGAAAAAAGTAGGACTATTTGACATGTCCTCTCCAAGGGCAACCTGAGGAATGGTATTTGAAGCAAGTATTTCACTCGTTATCAGAGACCACCTGGGTGTTCCATGGTGCGACGTAGCTTTCTGCCTCCTTGGTTGTTGCATCGTGTGTCCGGCAATCATACTGCCGGACGGGGTTTCCAGAGATTAAAGTCCTGAAAGAGAGAAAAATAACAAAGCGGGAAGCCCCTAGTGCGGTTGAGCCACGTCTTGGGGCGTGTCATAGTCATGCCCCCCTCCCCACCTGTGCCCATGGTATTTTCAATGCGTAATTATATACGCATGGCACGGATTTCACAGTTTGGCTGGGACTGGGGTGGGGGCCGCATTGCTATGCGAGCTCAGAACGTGCCAGACAGTCTTGTTGCTGATTACTCCGGGCGCGCTTGAAGGTGTCCGGGTCTTTATTCGCCGAACTGGTGGATTGCCTTAAGAGGCTGCTTTGCGCTTTTGCTGCGAGGGCCGCAGTGTGCTCCTCCGTGCAGAGAGAGCGCTCTGTGTTTCCATTGACTGTGATGACCCCCCGAGGTCCTGGCATCTTGAGCTTGATATATGCATAGTGCGGTACCGCATTGAATCTCACAAATGCGGTCCGCCCAAGCAGTGCATGATAGCCACTACGGAACGGGACTATATCAAAGATTAACTCCTCGCTTCGGAAGTTATCCGGGGATCCGAAGACCACTTCTAGTGTGACTGAGCCTGTGCAATGGGCCTCTACACCTGGTATGACGCCTTTGAAGGTTCATTTTTGTGGGTTTGATCCTTGAGGGGTCTATACCCATTTTGTGCACTGTGTCCTGATAAAGCAGGTTCAGGTTGCTGCCGCTGTCCATAAGGACTTGAGTGAGGTGAAATCCGTTGATGATTGGGTCTAGG
Organism: Triticum dicoccoides; assembly: GCF_002162155.2. NCBI lineage: Eukaryota > Viridiplantae > Streptophyta > Magnoliopsida > Poales > Poaceae > Triticum > Triticum dicoccoides. Next base: position 266,457,937 of record NC_041386.1, on the reverse strand, counting down.
ACCAGTGCGGCGAATCCGCCATGACGGATACTAGTGGGATGGTCCCTGCGATCGAAGGTGATAGGATAGGAGGACCATGGGTTGAACTTTGGGGCGACTGGCTCCCTCCTGGGGATGTGGGTTGCGTATATCATGTTCACCGTCCGCACTTGTGGGGGGAACCTCTTCTATCATCCGGTGTTCGGCTGCCGGGGCTCTTCCTCGTCATCGCTATGTAGCCCCTTATCTTTGTTTTCGGTGTTTAACTTGCCGGCCTACTTGAACACCCAAGATTCCCTGTTGGTGTGGTTGGCTGGCTTGTCGGGGGTGCCATGTATTTGGCACGAGCGATCGAGTATACAGTCCAAACTGGAAGGGCCCGGAGTGCTTCTTTTGAATGGCTTTTTCCGCTGACCGGGTTTAGAGCCTCTTAATCCGGCATTGAAAAACCTAACCCATTGTTCTGGATAGCAAAATTAGCATTAAGTTAAGAAATCCTGTCAACTAGAACATCAGTAGGAACCTTTTTTAAGGTTTTCATTAAAAGCAATGTGATCTAAAGATCGTAAGTGCATTACGTCTTCTTGATAAAAAAGGATTGCTTCTATGGGAGGACGGCCAACATCCACCCTATAATGCGCAAACATTTCATTGGCCTCTTTTATTATAAATCTAAACTCATGAGCTAAAAAGATGATAGCTGCTCGCTTAACAGAAAAATGCTCAATCTTAAAAAATTCTAGAAAAATCCTCTGTATGCAAGGATGCAGGTGGATAAATTGTCTTTCAAGTTCAACCACGAGCAAAGATATAGCATCCGCAAGACTTCTAGTTTTATGAAGAATAGTCCCGCTCATGGTGGGCAAAGCACCGGCACAAGTAAAAAAATCTTGAATAACTCCTTTTCCAATAATATTACCACTACCAATCCAAAACTTTTTAGTGTGTAAAATAGTAGGTTCTTCATAAGGATAATAAAAAGCATCAATGTTTCCCCCATCGTTACTACTATCCTTCTCAATGATAACCTCCCCAGTTTCAGACATGATGGCAACAAAACATACTAAGAACGAAAGCACAAAAAGGCAAGCGGAAAGAGACGAACAGAAAAGGGAGAATAAAACGGCAAAGGTGAAGTGGGGGAAAGGAAAACGAGAGGCGAATGGCAAATAATGTAATGCGAGGGATAAGAGTTTGTGATGGGTACTTGGTATGTCTTGTCTTGAGCGTAGATCTTCCCGGCAACGGCACCAGAAATCCTTCTTGCTACCTCTTGAGCATGCGTTGGTTTTCCCTTAAATAGGAAAGGGTGATGCAGCAAAGTAGCGTAAGTATTTCCCTCAGTTTTTGAGAACCAAGGTATCAATCCAGTAGGAGAGTACACGTAAATTTCCTAGTACCTGCACAAACAAATAAGAACCTTGCAACCAACACGATAAAGTGTTGTCAATCCCTTCATGGCCACTTGCAAAAGTGAGATCTGATAAAGATAATAAGATAAATATTTTTGGTATTTTTGTATAGATTGGAAAGTAAAGATTGCAAAATAAATAGTAAACTAGAATTGTAGATTGGAAACTTATATGATGTAAAGTAGACCCGGGGGGGCATAGGTTTCACTAGTGGCTCCTCTCAAGATACGATGGGTGAACAAATTACTGCCGAGCAATTAATAGAAAAGCACATAGTTATGAGAATATCTAGGCATGATCATAAACATAGGCATCACGTCCGTGTCAAGTAGACCGAAACAATTCTGCATCTACTACTATTACTCCACACATCGACCGCTATCCAGCATGCATCTAGAGTATTAAGTTCATAAGAATAGAGTAACGCATTAGGCAAGATGACATGATGTAGAGGGATAGACTCAAGCAATATGATATAAACCCCATCTTTTTATCCTCGATGGCAACAATGCAATACATGTCGGTTCCCTTTCTATCACTGGGATTGAGCACCGCAAGATTCAACCCAAAGCTAAGCACTTCTCCATTGCAAGAAAGATCAATCTAGTAGGCCAAACCAAACTGATAATTCTAAGAGACTTGCAAATATATCAAATCATGCATATAAGAATTCAGAGAAGAATCAAATATTATTCATAGATAAACTTGATCATAAACCCACAATTCATCGGATCTTGGCAAACACACTACAAAAAGTATTACATCAAATAGATCTCCAAGAACATCAAGGAGAACTTTGTATGGAGAACCAAAGAGAGATAAGAAGTCATCTAGCTAATAACCATGGACCCGAAGGTCTGTGGTAAACTACACACACGTCATCGGAGAGGCTATGGTGTTGATGTAGAAGCCCTCCGTGATCGAATCCCCCTCTGGCAGATCGTCGGAAAAGGTCCCCAGATGGGATCTCACGGGTACAGAAGGTTGTTGCGGTGGAAAAGTGGTTTCGTGGCTCCCATGGATGTTTTGATGGTATAAGAGTATATATAGGCAAAAGAAGTAGGTCGGTGGAGCTACGAGGGGCCCACGAGGGTGGGGGCACGCCTAGCTACCTCGTGGCCGCCTTGTGGCTTCCTTGACCTCCACTCCAAGTCTCCTGGATTGCGTTTGTTCCAAAAAAGATCCTCGCGAAGGTTTCATTCCATTTGGATTCCGTTTGATATTCCTTTTCTGTGAAACACTGAAATAGGCAAAAAAACAGCAATTTGCACTGGGCCTTCGGTTAATAGGTTAGTCCCAAAAATAATATAAAAGTGCATAATAAATCCCATTAAACATCCAAAATAGATAATATAATAGCATGGAACAATAAAAAATTATAGATACATTGGAGCCGTATCACCCAACAATTTAAACGGGTGAATTCTTCTTTCTCGCCTTTACAAAGATCAGCCAGAATGGCGTCCAGAGCGGCTGGGGTATCCGGGCCCTCGCACTTATAACGAGATGCGTCGTCCTTTCCGTTGTAACACCACAAAGGGGTCACTCTAGACTGAAGGGGCTGGATACATCGCTTTATCGTGATGGCCATGACTTCGATTATCGAGAGTTCGGAATGGGTAAGTAACCTGACCTTGGTAACTAACATCTTAACTTCCTCACTATCTCCATGCTTGGGGCTCCGGTGGCGCCAATTGAAACGTTTCTTGAAAGGAGAGCTAGAGAATTCGGGAAGTCCGCGCCAAACTGGGTCCAGAAGGGGAACGTCTTCAATATAAAACCATTCTAAAGTCCATTTTTCATATTCCTTCTTGGGAGTGCCGACAAGGTAACTTGTTCCGGCTATGCGCCATACTTCGACGCCGCCCACTTCAAATATAAAACCCCCTTGATGGCAGGGGACGAGGCAAAAGAACTTTCTCCACAGTTCGAAATGAGCCTCACAGCCTAAGAAGAGTTCGCAGAGAGCAACAAAACCTGAAATGTGCAGGATGGAACCTGGTGTGAGGTTGTGCAGCTGGATCCCGTAGAATTCCAATAGACTCTGAGGAAGGGGTGGATTTGGAATCCTAAGCCCCTCAGAAGAAACAAAACAAAGCACACCCTCTCCTCCTTGTTAGGGTTGGGGAAATTCTCTGCTAGCACATCATTGCCAATCAAGGCCAACCCCCCCGCACGGAGACTAAATCTGTGGGAGGGAGATATCCCTACCTCTGAAGTCGATTCAGCTGGAGATGAGACACTGAGCAGCTTCGCCAATCACCCGCTTGAGGGCCATGACGACGCGAAGAAGAACTAGGGGCATTTGCCATGTTTTGTTTTTTGTGGATTGGCTCTGATGCTCTTGGCGCGATGTAGGATGGCATTTGGGGATCCAACCTCCTTATATGAATGTCGCCCTTGCATGGTGAGGGGCTTATTTGTAAAAAATATTGAACCATTCGCATTCTCCCAGCGCGTGGGAATCAAGGCGAGGACAGGAAGGAACCGTAAAGGCAGGGCATGGAGGTCAAAAACAGACTGTCATTAATCCGGAATATGATGAAGAACCCGCCTTGCAAAGCCGAAGACATAAGCTGTATACTACATCGTCATTGAAGGTAAGTTTGGGGATACTGAGGGAGTCCTGGATTCGGGGGTCGTCAGGTGTCTGGCCTATTCGATATGGGTCGGGCTGATGGGTCATGAAGAAGGAGCAGAAGACCACCTCTCGTGTCCAGGTAGGACTCCTATGTGCGTAGAACGGAAAGTTTGGTGTCCGGGTGTAATACTCCTTTCCTCTGTGAACCGACTTTGTATAACCCTAGGCCCCTCCAGTGTGTATATAAACCAGGAGGGTTCGTCCGTGGAGGGCAACACAATAATCATAGAACGCTCGCTCCGCACGGAAGAGCACACTGCGGCCCTCGCAGCAGAAGCACAAACCAGCCTTTTAAGGCAAACCACTAATTCGGCGATACAGCCCCCAGACACCTTCAAGCGAGTCCAGAGTAAACTGCAACAGGATCTCCTGGCACGTTCAGAGCTCACCTAGCAACTCGGCCCCCGTCCCAGTCCCAGTCAAGTGACGAAATAGGTGCCGCGCGTACATAATTACGCACTGAAAGTACCATTGACATAGG